>NW_027361741.1:7290000-7665000 GCF_039654945.1 Dendrobates tinctorius | reverse complement strand
GTGGGATCCACAACGCTTCTCCTCGGTTCCGCCTCCTCCGGTCCCAAAAAAACACCCCTCTCCACACCCACACTGCCATCTTGCTGTCGTCGCACCCCCTCCGGCGTCACCCGGGCACACCCATTCCCAGAGTGCGCCTGTTACGCCAGCGCACCCCTGGAAGCCTAACTCACCATGGAGACTGCAGCCGGAAGATTGAGGAGGGAGTGTGGAATGGCGGATTCAGACCTGCATAGCATAACGTCCGTGCCATCTGCGCCTGCACGTACACGAGGGCACCACCTGGACCCGTGTACGGTGCTTCCATCACCTGAAGGCCGGCATACAGGTATACCGCCTGCTCTTCCAGTACCAGTACACGAGTGGAAAAGTACAATAAAAAATATCAAACACTTCAACCCGCGCCAGGGTTTCAGCACGAAGGTTCCCATTCAGGACAGGAAACCCAACTGAAGCGGGGGAGAGGTACTGCCCTTTTATTTCAGTAGGTTTCCTTTTCTGGCTGGGCGGATCCCTCTCTCACATGTGCTGTCATGGGTAAAGGGAAAAGAATGGTACCTGGGTGTAAAGAGTGTGTCCTTTAAGAAACTAGTCCTATGTGAAACCGTGGATAAGAGAAGCCTACCGTGGGTTGGTGGAGACAAATGTATCCTGGGAAGGAAGAGAAATGGATAGGTTATGAGGGGAGTCAGAGTTGACCCATAGCATGTTAAGGAACCAACTACCTTTGTCTGCCATGGTGATGAGGGGCAGCTACTCTGGTGACAAGGGGTGTGGTGCAAAGCTATGTCCAAAACAGAAGCGCCGTGTGTGTTGCAATGTTATGCAATGATACCACGGCAGACATGACAGAGGCGCAGGAGCGCATTTCAAACCACCTAACAAAAGCATTTGGTTCCTTAGCATGCTATGGGTCCACTCTGATTCTACTCATGCCCTAACCATTTATCTTTCTTCCATGGATAGATTTGTTGCCACCAAACCTCCGTAGGATCCTTAAAGCATAGTCCACCAAGCAGCTTGTAACTGACATGCACCAAAAAGCACGTATCATTGATGTCATAACCAATCACCGACCTCCATGGACTTCTAAGCTGCTGGTTACTGAGTGACATTAAAACCACTGAAATTGGACTTTATGCCTGTGTGTTGCCTCGTTACTGCCGCCCAGCTATTGCCTACCAGAGCAAATCCCTACAATTGGTGGAGAATGCGAGCAGAAGCAGTGAGGCCAGGCTGTTTTGATTTTTGATCGGTACCCCAGCCTATGTCCTGGGTGAAACGAGTGGCAGATATCCAGGCGGGGAACTTTCCAGAAATAGAGGCCACGCGACAGCAACAGCAGGCTATGCAGCAGCAACAGGATGCCATGCGGCAGCAGCAACAAGAGTCCATGCGACAGCAGGCTATGCAGCAGCAGGCTATGCAGCAGCATCAGGAAACCAATCAGCTGTTGATACAGCATATCACAACAGCTCAAGCAAAAGGAGCTGACTGGGGAATCCAGGATATTCGGAAAGCGGTTTGTACAGCGATTCCTAAAATGGGAGAATCGGACGATGTGGAGGTGTATCTGTTCGAAGGAGTCGCTGAGAGAGAGAAGCTCCTCCGGGACCATTTGGCAGGTGTCCTCGATCCGTTTCTGACCCCAGGACTGTTGAAAGCATGTCAGGACCTACCCCCCAGAGCAAAGGGCGGACTACACGGTCGTCAAGGGTGAGATCCTGGCACGCCTTGGGGTAAATGTGTTAGTGAGGGCTCAGCGGGTACACCACTGGGAGTTTACCCCCTCCAAGCCCGCCCGGTCCCAGTATTACGACCTGTTGCACCTGTTACAAAAGTGGTTGCAGCCTGAAGTGTTATCCCCTACGGCCATACTGGACCGCATAGTGACTGATAGATTTTGGAGGGCTTTGCCCCACTCTCTCCAGACCTGGGTCGGACAGGCGCCCCCTACTGATGCCATGCAGATGATAGACCTCATAGAAAGGTATGGGGCTACCAAGGAGTTACAGGGAGGGACCCCCCGAAAGGTAACAGGAAGGTTCCCTAAATCCCCAACCCTGGTTCGGCGAGCAGAGCCCAGGAAGGCCGCTCCGGACTTATCCGGGGAAGTAAGGAGCCCCATAATCTGCTGGCGGTGCCAGGAAACAGGTCATATGAGAGCTGATTGCCCCCACCTGACTGAGCCCATGGACACCAATTTTTGTTACCGCCAGTCCCACTGTTACGGCGGCGGAACACGCTTAAAAAAATATAAATAAACGTGTTCGCCGCCCGGGGTCCACCGTGCGGCAGATGGAAAAACCGCAGTTAGAAGACACAGAGCACTGTGGCGGTAATGTGCATGGGGTTCTACATCACCCAGGTGCAATCAAGCAGTCTCTGTTAAGTGCACAGAGCTGCTCCAGGAAAAAATAGAAAAGTATCGCTGAGCCTGTTAGCAACACAGGGACTCAGCGGCACACATGCGGTAGGCAAAAACCGGAGTAGTTAGGATGTCACTACGTCCGACACCTACCGTGGTAACAGGTGTGCTGGTGTCGCAACCGCAGACGCAGAAATAAGCTGCAACTGCAGCGCGGCGTGAACAGAGCAGCAAACAAGGCGCTGCAAAAACGCTGGAGCAATGCAGGACGCTTAGCTGCTGCAAAAAGTATGGCTGGCGCTAGCGCTGCTACTGGCGGCTGCCCAATCACTCACAATCGTAATATCAGAGGGAAGGGGTTTCATATTAAGTCATCCACCAGTCCAAGCATCCATCACCATACATACAGCAGCAGTATGAAAATACTAGCGCATGGCATAGCGGCCATGCGCACTTTTTATAGCGTATGAGACCTGCCGGAAATCTCCAGAGCCCTGAGCACAACCAATCAAATCAGGAGCAGGACCTGAGCACCTGACTCCTGAACTCCAATGAGAGCTATTCCCGTGAGCATGCTCAGAAGCTGGGACAAAGGACTTAGCCTCTGGAGACAAATATGTGAATCTGGATTCCCGCATAGACATTATAGAACCCAGATTCCTAACATTACCCCCCCTCCTAGTGCCCCCTCCTCCCTGAACCCTCCGGTCCACCAACCTGTGCCCGACAGAGGTACAGGTCTCAGACTCGGCAAAAGGCGAGCCTGATGTCCCGGTAGGTGAAACCGAAAATCGGGACACACGGACAGTATCAGGAGAGGCCAGATCGCCAGGTCTCAGGAGGGATACCCAGGGGACAATGGGAGTTTTCGGAGATGGCCGCCGTGTAACGATGGATGTAGCCACACTCCGTTCGGGAAGACTATCCCGAGCACATAGGGTGCATGCCCGAATAAATTTCTTTACGTCCCGAGCCCTGTGCGGCCAGCAATACGATCCGGACAGAGACTTCGCGGTCTGCATATAGCCACGGTGGCCGTCCGCATTGGGCGCGTGTGCCCACGCGAGAATTTTAGGCCGCTGGCGAGGGGGAACAAAAGTCTCGCCTACCGACTCACAGTCAGACCATTGCTGGGGGCTGTCCTCCTGGGAAGCAGCGTGTAGGTGGTGGCAACCGCATATGGACCCGTGAGCTGGAGATGTCTCTGAAATGGCGCAAGACACTTCCATGGGCTCGGGGGGTAGAACCTCTGGCTCGGGCAGCTCCAGAGGCTCAAAAAGGTTGGGAGCCGGGGTACCTCTCTGCTTGGAGTGAGCTCGCTCCATACCGCGCTCCGAAAAACGGAGATCGATACGGGAGGAGATAGAAATTAGCTCCTCCAGAGAGGTAGGGATCTCTCTAGTGGAAAGAGCATCCTTAACATGCCCCGCTAATCCTCTCCATAAAACAGGGATCAGTGCCTTGTCGGACCACTCCAACTCGGACGCCAGTGTCCGAAAACGAACGGCGTACTGGCTAACCGAAAGAGACCCCTGAGACAAGGCAAGCAACTGTAGAGAGGTGTCATGGGTGACCCGGGGACCGAGAAAAACTTGCCTGATGGCTGTCAGCAAGTGGGCAGCGGTCCGAATCTCGGGATCACCCCGCTCCCATAAAGGCGTAGCCCATTCCAGCGCCTTGCCCGACAGTAGAGATATAATAAAGGCCACCTTGGCCCGTTCTGTAGGGAATTGCGCAGCCAGCAGCTCCAGGTGGATAGAGCACTGGCTGATAAACCCCCTGCAGGAGGCACCATCCCCAGAATATTTCTCAGGCAACGGGAGGCGGGTCACTGTCGGCGCAAGGGTGGACATGGACATCCGCCCGACCGCATCAGTAAGTGCCTGTACAGCAACATCCGTGGCCTGCGAAGCTGCGAGAGCTCTCTCAAGGGTGGTCAAGGGAGTCTCGAGCTGTCGCACACACTGGAGGAGTTGCTGCTGTTCTGTCATCTCTAGCCAGACCCTGGCGCTAGTATTATGTTACGGCGGCGGAACACTCTTAAAAAAATATAAATAAACGTGTTCGCCGCCCGGGGTCCACCGTGCGGCAGATGGAAAAACCGCAGCTAGAAGACACAGAGCACTGTGGCGGTAATGTGCACGGGGTTCTATATCACCCAGGTGCAATCAAGCAGTCTCTGTTAAGTGCACAGAGCTGCTCCAGGAAAAAATAGAAAAGTAACGCTGAGCCTGTTAGCAACACAGGGACTCAGCGGCACACATGTGGTAGGCAAAAACCGGAGTAGTTAGGATGTCACTACGTCCGACACCTACCGTGGTAACAGGTGTGCTGGCGTCGCAACCGCGGACGCAGAAATGAGCTGCAACTGCAGCGCGGCGTGAACAGAGCCGCAAACAAGGCGCTGCAAAAATGCTGGAGCAATGCAGGACGCTTAGCTGCTGCAAAAAGTATGGCTGGAGCGCGCTGGCGCTAGCGCTGCTACTGTCGGCTGCCCAATCACTCACACAAACGTAATATCAGAGGGAAGGGGTTTCATAATAAGTCATCCACCAGTCCAAGCATCCATCATCATACATACAGCAGCAGTATGAAAATACTAGCGCATTGCATAGCGGCCATGCGCACTTTTTATAGTGTACGGGACCTGACGGAAATCTGCAGAGCCCTGAGCATAACCAATCAAATCAGGAGCAGGACCTGAGCACCTGACTCCTGAACTCCAATGAGAGCTATTCCCGTGAGCATGCTCAGAAGCTGGGACAAAGGACTTAGCCTCTGGAGACAAATATGTGAATCTGGATTCCCGCATAGGCATTATAGAACTCAGATTCCTAACACCCACTATGCCGAACCAATGTGTGCAATGGGCACCCCGAAGGGCCCTAATATGGAACATTTGTGTCGGGTAGAAGTGGAGGGCACCCCGGCTGTGGCTCTATTGGACTCAGGGAGTCTTGTAACCCTGGTACGAGCCAGCTGGATACACACCAGCGAGTATACGGGTCGGAAAATTGGGGTGTTGTGTATACATGGAGACTTAAAAGACTATCCCACCGCACTAGTCGTAATCAGCATGCCAGCAGGGAGGCGGTGCCACGAGGTGGGGGTGGTGGCTAATTTACATTATGAAATGATAATTGGAAGAGACTTTCCGTTGTTTTCTGTGCTGTGGCCGTCTGTGGTACCATCCACTGAGCAACTGCCGGTACCAGAGGCAACCAGGTTACATTCTCCAGAAGGGGGGCATGAACCTGGTGGCCCGGAGGAAGATGTGCTGGCGGTAGGAATAACCTTCCCTTCGGTGGAGGAAGGGGAGAATTCTCCCCTAGAAGGATTGGCTGGAGAGGTGGAAGACTTGCCGCCGGGACCTGAGTTGTCAGACTTGAATGTATCAGGTGACAATTTTGGTACAGCGCAACTCCGAGACCTTACTTTAGCCGGGCCAGAGAAAATGTACTGTTTGTAAATGGGGAACCCCAACAACCTGGGGTAGATACGATGTTGCCACGCTTTGAGTTGAACCAGGATTTGTTGTACCGAGTGGAGAAAATATGTGGGGAAATGGTAGAACAATTACTGGTACCTCAGACGTATCGCAGGCTGGTAATGGATTTAGCGCATGCGCATGTACTTGGGGGACATTTGGGCCAAAAGAAGACCCTCGACCGAATCCTGCAACGATTTTACTGGCCAGGGGTTCATGAAGAAGTTAAACGGTACTGTAGCTCCTGTCCAGTATGCCAGGTAACCAGTCCCCAGCCTCACTTTCGGAGCCCTTTGGTGCCTTTGCCGATTATAGAGGTACCCTTCGAGAGAGTGGCCATGGACCTGGTGGGGCCTCTCAATAAGTCGGCAAGGGGACACCAACACATTCTGGTAGTTCTAGATTATGCTACCCGATATCCTGAGGCCATTCCTCTGCGCCACACATCAGCTAAGCTTATAGCAAAGGAACTCATGGGTATGTTTTCACGGGTGGGAATTCCGCAAGAAATTTTAACAGACCAGGGAACCCCCTTTATGTAAAAAATTATGAAGGAACTCTGCCGGTTGATAAAATGTTAAACAGTTGCGTAACTCGGTCTATCATCCCCAAACAGATGGTCTGTTAGAAAGGTTCAATAAGACCCTGAAGAGCATGTTAAAAAAGGCAGTTTCCAAAGATGGGAAGGACTGGGATCTGTTATTGCCATATTTGTTATTTGCAGTGAGGGAGGTACCTCAGGCATCTACGGGGTTCTCGCCCTTTGAACTATTGTACGGCAGACATCCATGGGGCTTACTAGATATAGCCAAAGAGGCCTGGGAGAACCAACCTACTCCCCACAAAAGTGTGATAGAACATGTTGCAAAAATGCAAGAGAGAATGGAGACAGTCCTACCCTTGGACCGGGAACATATGGAGGCAGCACAACGGTCACAGAGTCGGGTCTATAATCGGGAGGCTCGGGTAAGAACCTTTAGCCCTGGGGATCGGGTTTTGGTGCTTGTGCCTACCGTAGATAGCAAATTTATCGCAAGGTGGCAGGGACCCTACGAAATCATGGAGAAGGTAGGGCCAGTAGACTACAAGGTACACCAACCAAGACGGAGAAAGCCAGAACAGGTTTACCATAATAATTTGTTTAAACCCTGGAAAGATAGAGAGCACCTTGGTGGGGATAGTCCGCTGCCAGCGTTTCAGATGGTAAAGGCTCCGTTACCTCGGGGCGAGGCGGGAGAAGCCCAACCCGCGGTCAAAATTGCTGATACTTTGTCTCCTAAACAGGTTCAGGAGGTCCGGGAGTTCATCAGCCGAAATACAGATGTTTTTTCGGAGCTCCCTGGACGCACCTCCCTAATCTAACATGACATTGTCACAGAGCCACAGGCCAAGGTCCGACTAAAGCCATATCGGGTGCCTGAGGCCCGGCGACAAGCCATCTCAGAAGAGGTAAAAATGATGCTACAGTTAGGGGTCACAGAAGAGTCTCAGAGTGAGTGGGCCAGCCCAATAGCTCTAATACCCAAGCCTGATGGGTCTCTAAGATTCTGTAATGATTTTAGAAAACTCAATGACATTTCAAAATTTGACGCCTACCCCATGCCCCGGGTTGACGAGTTGATAGAGCGCTTTGGGCAAGCACGGTATTTTACAACTCTGGACCTCACAAAAGGTTATTGGCAGGTACCCCTAACAGAGGCGGCGAAGGGAAAGACGGCGTTTATAACACCAGAGGGGCTGTTCCAGTATAAGATGTTACCCTTTGGGTTGAATGGCGCTCCAGCAACGTTCCAGCGGTTAATGGATATTATTCTCCGTCCCCATCGCCGCTATGCCTCAGCCTATCTAGATTATTTTATTGTGTTCAGCACCGATTGGGAAAGCCACTTAGCAAAAGTACAGGCAGTGTAGACTCCCTGCGACAAGCAGGGCTAACTGATAACCCAAAGAAGTATTTCATAGGGTTGGAGGAAGTCCGCTACTTGGGTTATGTCACTGGGAGGGGAGTTCTCAAGCCCCAAGTAAACATGGTCGAGGCAATTCAGAACTGGCCCCGTCCCCTCACAACAAAGCAGGTAAAGGCCTTTTTGGGTTTGGTGGGATATTACAGGCGATTCATTCCCAACTTTGCAACCCTGTCCGCGCCTTTAACAGATTGTTTAAAAGGGAAAAAATCTGTGATGGTCCACTGGAATTATCAGTTAGAGGAGGCCTTTACAAAATTAAAAGGGGTACTATGTGGTACACAAGTCCTGATCACTCCAAATTTCAAAAAAGAATTCATGGTGCAGACTGATGCCTCTGAGATAGGCCTCGGTGCAGTGCTGTCTCAGGAAGTTAACGGGGAAGAGCATCCCGTTAGCTTCCTAAGCCGGAAACTTACCCCAGCTGAAACCCGGTACAGTATTGTAGAGAGAGTGTGCCTGGCCATCGAGTGGGCACTGGAATCGTTGCGCTACTATTTGCTGGGGAGGACATTTCGGTTGGTGACAGATCATTCCCCTCTTACGTGTACCTCTTTATGGTTACTGCCTTAACTTTTGTAACCATAAAGAGGTACATAGGGTGAACATAAAGTGCATAGTGCAAATATATTAATCACAGCCTTTTAGGCACGCTTACCCATATTAGTGATCGCAAGTGCTGAAAAGTTCCCTGAGGAGAGACCCTGGACGCGCGTTTCGTGGGATGCTTTATCAAGTTACTGCCTTAACTTTTGTACTCCATTTGGGTGATACAGTAATTATTGATACAGCTCCAATTTTTGCATAACTTTCCCATGTCAAAAATTTCCCTAGGAGCATTTTTGTGGAATCTTCCCTTGTTTTATGTATTGTGTGTTATATATGTTTACTTATTTAATAAAACTCATTGTTTTTTATGTGATATTGAAGTCAGCAATCCATTTTTGTTCTTAATATACACTACGGAGTTTCTTCTCTTGATAGTCCTATATAATTATATTATATACAGCTATGAGATTTGTTGCTATATGTATAGCTGCGTTTGTCTTTGTGTATCAGTTAACATTATGTTCACACGTTGCGTTTTTGCAGCCTTTTTATGCCAGTTAAAAGCTGCTTTTAAGGGTATGTGCACACGCAGCGGATTTGTTCTCTGCGGATCCGCTGCAGATCCGCAAGCAATGTACAGTACAATGCTAAGCAATGGGTTTTCAAAACCGCAGTGCACAGGCTGCGGACTTGCTGCGGTTTGAAATGCGGATTTTGCTGCGTTTCGACACCTGTTCCATTATACTGGTGTTAAAACGCAGGGGCAAATCCGCAGGTAAAACCGCACTCCCTTCAGTCTTTTTTCCCCCATAGAAAGCAATGGATAAGTGCAAAAAAGCAGCAAAAACATAGCAAGAAACGCCATCATTTCTTGCAGTGTTATTAGTGAAAAAAGCAGGTACAGCAGAATGTGATTTTCTCAAAATTAAACCAAAGTATCTTGGTGTCCTCACCTGAGAATGGCGGTTACATTAGTACAGTTTAATCAAATTATTGATATCTCTGACCGATGTGTGAAGTTGAACAATAGCTGATCACCCCAATGCACTGCCAATGTCTTAGGTAAACTATGCCTGACCAATTCACCTCCCCCTGCTGGATTTACATTTGCAAATGTGTATTTTTTCATTAACTCATAGGAACTTTTTTGCTCAGAATAGTCACTTTTTTCAGACATAAAAATCTTTCTAAATATTTCTATCAAATTTCCCTTTTTTCCCCAAATGTTTTATGGTTTCACCTACGTCTTATATCGGTGGTCTAACACCTCGCATTGTTCATGCTTGTACGGTGGAAGCAAAGCTGAACTTTGGGATCCTTAAAAACGCCGCAAGAAAAGCAGAGTAAAAGCCAGCAAAAGCTGTTTTTTGTGTCTGCAGTTTTTTTTGCTGCCAAAACATTAGGTTTTGGCTGCAGAACAAAAAAAGTAACGTGTGAATATGCTGTAAAAACGAGAAGCCTTAAACAAGTCCAACTGAAAACCTTTGCAGTAAAACTGCATGTAATACAGGCCATATTGTGCACTTACACTTTACAGCAAGTGCTATAAACCAGCAATCCCCCCCCCACTGCATTCTCCATATACTTCGGTGGAGATATAACTACACATACAGGAACCTCCTCATAACATTTTATGAAGAATGTGGCTGGAAATTTGTGATTAAGGGTCAGATAACTAACGTAACTGTAGGGTGGCGTCAGCATCAATGTTACTGGTGGGCCCTTAGCAGTGATGTCACAATGTGGAATGTGGAACTCGATGACATCTTCTACTCTATGACATCACAATGACTGCAAAGGAGTAAAGCCTATGTAAAGCCTGACCGCAGAGCCGAGGCTGTCATTTGTGTGACTCCCTATTGGATACACAAAGCTACAGGAATACGAAGGAGAAAGAAAGCGACGACATCATGGGGATTCATGGAGGTCCCCATTGTGACCAGCGGCTGCTGGTCAAGGCTCTCTCTTCCTGCAAGTCAACTGGCTTTAGTCTTCTGACCCGATTCAAGAAATTCCAAAGCAATTGCAGAGCTCAGCGGAAGGATTCTTTCCAGGCCATCAAATCTGCCACCATGACAGTGGTCAAGAGCCTCAGGTCAGTTGCTACAAAAAGACGTAGAAACCACGTCATCAGCCAAGACAGCGGTGAAAAGAGCCCAACCTACATAGTAGGTGACACTGAGCCCACTTCTAGCATTGTAGAAAGTGGAGAGGATCTTGCCGATCCAGAATGTGCACAAGATGCACCCGAGGGGCTGCCACAAACAAGACCCCAGGACTTTACCGACCCAGAATGTGCACCCGAGGGGCTGCCACAAACAAGACCCCAGGATTTAGCATATCCAGATTGTGCACAATGTGCACCCGAGGGGCTGCCACAAACAAGACCCCAGGATTTTGCTGATGCAGAATGCGCACAAGGTGCACCAGAGGGGCTACCACAAACAAGACCCCAAGACAATCTGAAAAGGAAAGCATCAACCTATGAGGACAGTCAGCCCGAGATGATGCCACCAGCCAAGAGAGCTGCTATAGAAAATATTGTTGATCTACTTATAGAAGTATTTGGCTGTAGTCTTCCAACCCGATTCAGGAAATTCCAATGCAATTTCAGAGCTCTCCTGAAGGATTCCTGCCAGGCCATCAAATCTGCCACCATGACAGTGGTCAAGTGCTTCAGATTAATTGCTATAACAAGACGTAGAGACCGCGTCATCAGCCAAGACAGCGGTGAGAAGAGCCCAACCTACATAGTAGGTGATATTGAGCCCACCTCTAGCATTGCAGAAAGTGGAGAGGATTGTGCCGATCCAGAATGTGCAGAAGATGCATCCGAGGGACTGCCACAAACAAGATCCCAGGATCTTATACATCCAGAATGTGCACAATGTGCACCCGAGGGGCTTCCACAAACAAGACCACGAGACAATCTGAAAATGAAAGCATCACCCTCCAATGACAGTCAGCCCGAGATGCTGCCACCAGACAAGAGAGCGGCTACAGAAAACGTTACTGATCTACTTATCATTATTATTATTGTTATTATTATTATTTATTTATATAGCGCCTTTAATTCCATGGTGCTGTACATGAGAAGGGGAGGAGTAACCCCGGAGATCGAGACCCCACAAGTGGAGATGCCCGATATTGGGAACCAAGAGAACAACCTGCCTCCAGAGCTCTTAACCATCCTGCAGAGCAAAGGGGAGGAAGGCTACCTGGATGACGAGGTCATCATCATGGCCCAGGACCTGCTGCAGAGACAGTTTAAGGGTTTTGATGGCCTGCAGCCCCCCTGCGCTCTTATGATACCAGGGTACAGCGTACTGCAGAATGCTGTACAAATCCACTATGATGCGGACAGGGTGCACTGGCTGACAACCTGCTATAAAAATGGTCAAATCTTTGTGGCCGACAGCTTCAACATCAGGAATCTGTCTC
Source organism: Dendrobates tinctorius (assembly GCF_039654945.1). Lineage (NCBI taxonomy): Eukaryota > Metazoa > Chordata > Amphibia > Anura > Dendrobatidae > Dendrobates > Dendrobates tinctorius. Next base: position 7,653,191 of record NW_027361741.1, on the reverse strand, counting down.
CATCCATCCGTCAGCAGATTAACAACATGTACAGTATAGTGGTCGACAATCCCCTGGAACATCTGAGCTTTATCGATGTGGATCAGCAGAAGAACTGGTACGACTGTGGCTTATATGCTATAGCGTTTGCCTACGAGCTTATGGCAGATGGCGGTGAACCCAGAGCTGAGTTCCAGCATCAGAAGATGAGGACTCATCTAATATCCTGCCTGCAGAACAACAGAATCAGCGGATTTCCCAAAAAGGTCAGGGAGTAACTCCATGTCTATAAACGGCATGTAGAGTGTATGACGGTCCAAGAGATCGCCCTGACCTTTAACCGCACAATGAAGATGGGGTACGGCTGGAGGTGACGGCTATCACACGTCAATGATGTGGCGGCCGCCATGTCAGGAGCAGATGAGCCGCACCTCAGGACGAGGCAGATTCCGGGCTCGGTCTCTGTCCTCATTACTTTCTGCAGTCAGATGTGATCAGAGGATCAGTGAATCTTCTGCTGCATCTGACCCGATGTACGGAACATGCTGCCATGATCCAGCACCGCCCAGGGGAAGGGCAGGCCGTCAGCCATGGTTCCCTAGAGGTTTCCTCCACTGGGGGTTTTTCCTCTCCTGAGTGCTGACGGACGACGACTCTCCGTGAGTCCAGAACCCATCACCATCATCATCATGGGAACTTCTACTTGTGATATCTTGTATGAAGTGAATAAAGAATTCAATTAATATCTAGCAGCTGTGTGTCTGAGCCTTGTATCTCTACATTGAAATTGCAGGAAAAGTTATGGAATTCTGGAAATGACAGGTGTGATATTTTTTCTGAGTTTTCCCTACAAACTGTTTGGAACATTTGAAAGAATGATTGTCCGGAGAAGAAAATATGACGCTGCCATAAGACCTGTGTTTGCCAGCAGTAGAGAGTCCACTCGTGTGTGGGGGCTTCTCATCAATGGAGGGGCTCACTCACAGTAATACCTCAACAGGGCCATGAATGAAGAATAAAATCTAAACCTCCTCCACGAGCAACTACTCCCATCATCCAGGGCAAGGTTGTGATGATGCTTTTTCTCCTCCATAATGGAGACCAAGTCACATGGGAAAAATGATAAACTAAGTTGCTTTGGTGAAAAAGACATTGGCATTTTGGTTCCAAGGACGAAAACCAAAGTTTGAGTCAGTCTCAAAACTTTTGGCCATGATTGTATTTATCCATCTTAAGATAATGATTGCACTCCATTCCTGATAGCTAAAACTTCTCTCACCTTCTGCATTAATAAACCACTTTTCTCACTATTTTTTGTGCAGAAAGCAGGTAAATACGTTCCGCAAACTGATTTTCGGCATGTCTGCCCTGTTGGCCGAATTCTATAGAAACTTCCGTGCCGCTGATAAATATTTAGGAACCTGCTCTCACTTCATTGAGCGTGAATTGGCTTATTATAGGGGGCCACAGATTTTTGGCCACGTGTAGAGTGAATATAGTACTATAGCTCAGTGGCTAGACACATAGAATTAGTTAAAGCCATTGGTCACAGGGAATGATGCTGACCTCTAGTGTTGATGTGTTGTCATTGTGGCACATAATAATTGTCTCCTCCTGTGATATGATAGAAATACCAACAAGAAGCGTGTGCCTTAAAGGTGACTATAAACATATCTAATAAAAATGATTAACATAAGAGAAGAGTAACCTAAACTTGAAGTAGAACTGTATGGAATAAAGGAATATTTTCAGCAACAGCGCCCCTTGTCTACAGGCGTCGTATCTTGTATTGCAATAGGTGCTAGGAGAAGTCACAGACCACTCCCGTCAGTTTATCCCCCGAAATACTGCAGTCACAGCATTCCGGAAGTCGGCACAGGGCTGACAGCCCCTCTGCCTTTGAGTCAGAGACCCCGCGGCGTGACGCAGGGTCCCTATCGTTGACATGGTGAGCGAATGTCATCATCACGACATCTGGCTCAACAGAGCTAGGAAACTTGTTGATCACGCACAGTGCATGATCAGGTAGTCTCCCTGTCAGTGCAGCGATCAGCCTGCAAAAAATGATTGTCCCATAGTGGGACTAAGTAAAAGACTTAGCAAAAAGGTAAAGAAAAAAAAAAAATGTAAATAATAATTGTAAAAATATTAATAAAATCAAAAATAAAAAATCAATACATATTCTATCACTAAATAAATATTTGAATGAAAAAAAATATAAACAATAAAAGTGCACACATGTGGTATCGCCGCATGCACAACGACTCGACCTATAAAACTGCCCCACTACTTAACCCCTTTAGTGAACACAAAGAAAAAACAAAGCAAAAAACAATTCTTTATCATCATACTGCCTCAGCTGCTGCAGAACCTCATAGTATACCTCAGCTGCTGCAGAACCTCACAATATACCTCAGCTGCTGCAGAACCTCAATACGTCTCAGCTGCTGCATAACCTTATATTACACACCTCAGCTGCTGCAGAATCTCATAATACACATCTCAGCTGCTACAGAACCTCATAATACATATCTCAGCTGCTACAGAACCTCATAATACACCTCAGCTGCTACAGAACCTCATAATACACAGCTCAGCTACTGCAGAACTTCAATACGTCTCAGCTGTTGCATAACCTCATTACACGCCTCAGCTGCTGCAGAACCTCATATTACCCAGCTCAACTGCTGCAGAACCTCATAATACACATCTCAGCTGCAGCAGAACCTCACAATATACACATCAACTGCTGCAGAACCTCATATTACCCACCTCAAATGCTGAAGAACCTCATAATACACATCTCAGCTGCTGCAGAACCTCATAATACACCTCAGTTGCTGCAGAACCTCACAATTCACAGCTCAACTGCTGCAGAACCTCATATTACACACCTCAGCTACTTGAAACCTTCTTTTGGACACTGTGGTACAGTAAAGGGTGTTTTACTGGATGGAAGATATGTTTCTCCTAGCAGATTAATGTTTGGCCGGGTTTTTTCTTAAAGACGGGACCTGCGATGATGTCAGGGTCAAGTGATCAGCCCATGTGATGTCTACCTCACTGGTGGGAGGGGTTAGGCCCTATGTAATGGAGGTTGGTGATTGCCACAGGTTGAGTGTGTGTTTCTGGAAGCTACAGGAACTTGTGTGGACTCAGCCTGAAACTTGTATATAGGATTCCCGTGCTGCAGGACTATCGCAGCAAGACTCGGAAGAACCCCGGGAATGGCACCTGGCGGATGCCGCAGGACCTGGCAGCCGCTTAGTTACGCCCGTCCTGTGCAAGGGGTGAGTCTGGCACCAGTGGTTCTCCAAGCTGGAGTATGAGTTTGCTTTCCCTTATGTTTTGTTAAGCTGCTGGTTACTGAGTGACATTAAAACCACTGAAATTGGACTTTATGCCTGTGTGTTGCCTCGTTACTGCCGCCCAGCTATTGCCTACCAGAGCAAATCTCTACAATTGGTGGAGAATGCAAGCAGAAGCAGTGAGGCCAGGCTGTTTTGATTTTTGATCGGTACCCCAGCCTATGTCCTGGGTGAAACGAGTGGCAGATATTCAGGCGGGGAACTTTTCAGAAATAGAGGCCACGCGACAGCAACAGCAGGCTATGCAGCAGCAACAGGAGGCCATGCGGCAGCAGCAACAAGGGTCCATGCGACAGCAGGCTATGCAGCAGCAGGCTATGCAGCAGCATCAGGAAACCAATCAGCTGTTGATACAGCATATCACAACAGTGCAAGCAAAAGGAGCTGACCGGGGAATCCAGGATATTCGGAAAGCGGTTTGTACAGCGATTCCTAAAATGGGAGAATCGGACGATGTGGAGGTGTATCTGGAGATGTTCGAAGGAGTCGCTGAGAGAGAGAAGCTCCCCCGGGACCATTTGGCAGGTGTCCTTGATCCGTTTCTGACCCCAGGACTGTTGAAAGCGTGTCAGGACCTACCCCCAGAGCAAAGGGCGGACTACACGGTCGTCAAGGGTGAGATACTGGCATGCCTTGGGGTAAATGTGTTAGTGAGGGCTCAGCGGGTACACCACTGGGAGTTTACCCCCTCCAAGCCCGCCCGGTCCCAGTACTACGACCTGTTGCACCTGTTACAAAAGTGGTTGCAGCCTGAAGTGCTATCCCCTACGGCCATACTGGACCGCATAGTGACTGATAGATTTTGGAGGGCTTTGCCCCACTCCCTCCAGACCTGGGTCGGACAGGCGCCCCCTACTGATGCCATGCAGATGATAGACCTCATAGAAAGGTATGGGGCTACCAACGAGTTACAGGGAGGGACCCCCCGAAAGGTAACAGGAAGGTTCCCTAAGTCCCAGGCCCTGGTTCGGCGAGCAGAGCCCAGGAAGGCCGCTCCGGACTTATCCGGGGAAGTAAGGAGCCCCATAATCTGCTGGCGGTGCCAGGAACCAGGTCATATGAGAGCTGATTGCCCCCACCTGACTGAGCCCATGGACACCAATTTTTGTTACCGCCAGTCCCACTGTTACGGCGGCGGAACACACTTAAAAAAATATAAATAAACGTGTTCGCCGCCCGGGGTCCACCGTGTGGCAGATGGAAAAACCGCAGTTAGAAGACACAGAGCACTGTGGCGGTAATGTGCACGGGGTTCTATATCACCCAGGTGCAATCAAGCAGTCTCTGTTAAGTGCACAGAGCTGCTCCAGGAAAAAATAGAAAAGTAACGCTGAGCCTGTTAGCAACACAGGGACTCAGCGGCACACATGCGGTAGGCAAAAACCGGAGTAGTTAGGATGTCACTACGTCCGACACCTACCGTGGTAACAGGTGTGCTGGCGTCGCAACCGCGGATGCAGAAATGAGCTGCAACTGCAGCGCGGCGTGAACAGAGCAGCAAACAAGGCGCTGCAAAAACGCTGGAGCAATGCAGGACGCTTAGCTGCTGCAAAAAGTATGGCTGGAGTGCGATGACGCTAGCGCTGCTACTGGCGGCTGCCCAATCACTCACACAAACGTAATATCAGAGGGAAGGGGTTTCATAATAAGTCATCCACCAGTCCAAGCATCCATCACCATACATACAGCAGTAGTATGAAAATACTAGCGCATGGCATAGCGGCCATGCGCACTTTTTATAGCGTACGGGACCTGCCGGAAATCTCCAGAGCCCTGAGCATAACCAATCAAATCAGGAGCAGGACCTGAGCACCTGACTCCTGAACTCCAATGAGAGCTATTCCCGTGAGCATGCTCAGAAGCTGGGACAAAGGACTTAGCCTCTGGAGACAAATATGTGAATCTGGATTCCCGCATAGGCATTATAGAACCCAGATTCCTAACACCCACTATGCCGAACCAATGTGTGCAATTGGCACCCCGAAGGGCCCTAATATGGAACATTTGTGTCGGGTAGAAGTGGAGGGCACCCCGGCTGTGGCCCTATTGGACTCAGGGAGTCTTGAAACCCTGGTACGAGCCAGCTGGATACATACCAGCGAGTATACGGGTCGGAAAATTGGGGTGTTGTGTATACATGGAGACTTAAAAGACTATCCCACCGCACTAGTCGTAATCAGCACGCCAGCAGGGAGGCGGTGCCACGAGGTGGGGGTGGTGGCTAATTTACATTATGAAGTGATAATTGGAAGAGACTTTCCGTTGTTTTCTGTGCTGTGGCCGTCTGTGGTACCATCCACTGAGCAACTGCCGGTACCAGAGGCAACCAGGTTACATTCTCCAGAAGGGGGGCATGAACCTGGTGGCCCGGAGGAAGATGTGCTGGCGGTAGGAATAACCTTCCCTTCGGTGGAGGAAGGGGAGAATTCTCCCCTAGAAGGATTGGCTGGAGAGGTGGAAGACTTGCCGCCGGGACCTGAGTTGTCAGACTTGAATGTATCAGGTGACAATTTTGGTACAGCGCAACCCCGAGACCTTACTTTAGCCGGGCCAGAGAAAATGTACTGTTTGTAAATGGGGAACCCCAACAACCTGGGGTAGATACGGTGTTGCCACGCTTTGAGTTGAACCAGGATTTGTTGTACCGAGTGGAGAAAATACGTGGGGAAATGGTAGAACAATTACTGGTACCTCAGACGTATCGCAGGCTGGTAATGGATTTAGCGCATGCGCATGTACTTGGGGGACATTTGGGCCAAAAGAAGACCCTTGACCGAATCCTGCAACGATTTTACTGGCCAGGGGTTCATGAAGAAGTTAAACGGTACTGTAGCTCCAGTCCAGTATGCCAGGTAACCAGTCCCCAGCCTCACTTTCAGAGCCCTTTGGTGCCTTTGCCGATTATAGAGGTGCCCTTCGAGAGAGTGGCCATGGACCTGGTGGGGCCTCTCAATAAGTCGGCAAGGGGACACCAACACATTCTGGTAGTTCTAGATTATGCTAACCGATATCCTGAGGCCATTCCTCGCGCCACACATCAGCTAAGCCTATATCAAAGGAACTCATGGGTATTTTTTCACGGGTGGGAATTCCGCAAGAGATTTTAACAGACCAGGGAACCCTCTTTATGTAAAAAATTATGAAGGAACTCTGCCGGTTGATAAAATGTTAAACAGTTGCGTAACTCGGTCTATCATCCCCAAACTGATGGTCTGTTAGAAAGGTTCAATAAGACCCTGAAGAGCATGTTAAAAAAGGCAGTTTCCAAAGATGGGAAGGACTGGGATCTGATATTGCCATATTTGTTATTTGCAGTGAGGGAGGTACCTCAGGCATCTACGGGGTTCTCGCCCTTTGAACTATTGTACGGCAGACATCCACGGGGCTTACTAGATATAGCCAAAGAGGCCTGGGAGAACGAACCTACTCCCCACAAAAGTGTGATAGAACATGTTGCAAAAATGCAAGAGAGAATGGAGACAGTCCTACCCTTGGTCCGGGAACATATGGAGGCAGCACAACGGTCACAGAGTCGGGTCTATAATCGGGAGGCTCGGGTAAGAACCTTTAGCCCTGGGGATCGGGTTTTGGTGCTTGTGCCTACCGTAGATAGCAAATTTCTCGCAAGGTGGCAGGGACCCTACGAGATCATGGAGAAGGTGGGGCCAGTAGACTACAAGGTACACCAACCAAGATGGAGAAAGCCAGAACAGGTTTACCATAATAATTTGTTTAAACCCTGGAAAGATAGAGAGCACCTTGGTGGGGATAGTCCGCTGCCAGCGTTTCAGATGGTAAAGATGGAGAAGCCCAACCCGCGGTCAAAATTGCAGATACTTTGTCTCCTAAACAGGTTCAGGAGGTCCGGGAGTTCATCAGCCGAAATACAGATGTTTTTTCGGAGCTCCCTGGACGCACCTCCCTAATCTAACATGACATTGTCACAGAGCCACAGGCCAAGGTCCGACTAAAGCCATATCGGGTGCCTGAGGCCCGGCGACAAGCCATCTCAGAAGAGGTAAAAATGATGCTACAGTTAGGGGTCACAGAAGAGTCTCAGAGTGAGTGGGCCAGCCCAATAGCTCTAATACCCAAGCCTGATGGGTCTCTAAGATTCTGTAATGATTTTAGAAAACTCAATGACATTTCAAAATTTGACGCCTACCCCATGCCCCGGGTTGACGAGTTGATAGAGCGCTTTGGGCAAGCACGGTATTTTACAACTCTGGACCTCACAAAAGGTTATTGGCAGGTACCCCTAACAGAGGCGGCGAAGGGAAAGACGGCGTTTATAACACCTGAGGGGCTGTTCCAGTATAAGGTGTTACCCTTTGGGTTGCATGGCGCTCCAGCAACGTTCCAGCGGTTAATGGATATTATTCTCCGTCCCCTTCGCCGCTATGCCTCAGCCTATCTAGATTATATTATTGTGTTCAGCACCGATTGGGAAAGCCACTTAGCAAAAGTACAGGCAGTGGTAGACTCCCTGCGACAAGCAGGGCTAACTGCCAACCCAAAGAAGTGTTTCATAGGGTTGGAGGAAGCTCGCTACTTGGGTTATGTCACTGGGAGGGGAGTTCTCAAGCCCCAAGTAAACAAGGTCGAGGCAATTCAGAACTGGCCCCGTTCCCTCACAACAAAGCAGGTAAAGGCCTTTTTGGGTTTGGTGGGATATTACAGGCGATTCATTCCCAACTTTGCAACCCTGTCCGCGCCTTTAACAGATTGTTTAAAAGGGAAAAAATCTGTGATGGTCCACTGGAATTATCAGTTAAAGGAGGCCTTTACAAAATTAAAAGGGGTACTGTGTGGTACACACGTCCTGATCACTCCAAATTTCAAAAAAGAGTTCATGGTGCAGACTGATGCCTCTGAGATAGGCCTCGGTGCAGTGCTGTCTCAGGAAGTTAACGGGGAAGAGCATCCTGTTAGCTTCCTAAGCCGGAAACTTACCCCAGCTGAAACCCGGTACAGTATTGTAGAGAGAGAGTGCCTGGCCATCGAGTGGGCACTGGAATCGTTGCGCTACTATTTGCTGGGGAGGACATTTCGGTTGGTGACAGATCATTCCCCTCTTACGTGGATGAGTCAAGCTAAGGAGAGGAATGCCCGAGTCACCAGGTGGTTCCTGTCCCTGCAAAACTTTAAATTTTCAGTAGAACATCATGCAGGCAGACTACAGGGGAATGCAGATGCCCTGTCCAGAGTTCACTGTATGTCATGTGTCCACCCCTCTAGGGTTGAACATAGGGGGGAGGTATGTGGTACAGTAAAGGGTGTTTTACTGGATGGAAGATATGTTTCTCCTAGCAGATTAATGTTTGGTCGGGTTTTTTCTTAAAGACGGGACCTGCGATGATGTCAGGGTCACGTGATCAGCCCATGTGATGTCTACCTCACTGGTAGGAGGCGTTAGGCCCTATGTAATGGAGGTTGGTGATTGCCACAGGGTGAGTGTGTGTTTCTGGAAGCTACAGGAACTTGTGTGGACTCAGCCTGAAACTTGTATATAGGATTCTCGTGCTGCAGGACTATCGCAGCAAGACTCGGAAGAACCCCGGGAATGGCACCTGGCAGCCGCTTAGTTACGCCCGTCTCGTGCAAGGGGTGAGTCTTGGACCAGTGGTTCTCCAAGCTGGAGTATGAGTTTGCTTTCCCTTATGTTTTGTTAAGCTGCTGGTTACTGAGTGACATTAAAACCACTGAAATTGGACTTTATGCCTGTGTGTTGCCTCGTTACTGCCGCCCAGCTATTGCCTACCAGATCAAATCCCTACAACACACATTTGTGTAGAATATATACAGATCTGTATAGTTATTTTTTTTAGATGACAATTTAGTAAAATCTATAAATACTGTGAATACAAAGTCCATGGTGTCACAATAAAAAATAAATAAATAAAAATCGCTCAGATCCTTAAAAATAGAAAAATAATTATTCGTTGTCCACATCTTTGGAGTATATTGTGATGTCACCGGATAAATCCGGAGCTGATGTCACAGTCTACACGGAATGTTCTATGCCGGCTCAGACTGGACCACAGAAGAACAGGACAATCCCCTGGTGGACCCCTCTGCTGCACTGGGAACCCAGACCTCCACACCCTACCTGACCAGGGCTTAGATGCGCTTCATACAGACAGGTTGCAGGGTCTCGAGGACTCCCGCTGTGTGACCGTATCACCGCCTCATAGAACTAAGAGAGTCCTTGCTCCAAGGCGATGGTCCGGTATCAGGACTAACCGTCTGAGACAAGGGCAAAGCCGCAGATAATACCGAGTAGTAGTAATTTCCTCTACTATGAGGTAATAAAAACTAATCAATTTTCACATTTTTGGCATCAGTTTTTCTTCCATGGGGAACTGTAATTCCCAACGTGCCCTGAAAGATACCGACCTCCAGGACCTGCTTGGAGTTGTAGTTTTCTACACAAATTGTATTCTTAAAGGGGTATTCCCATCTCCAAGATCCTATCCCAATATCTAGTAGTAATATAAGTAATATCTCTGTCCATTTCCTCATGTGCAGGACCTTAGGTATCCATGGTTAGAACCATTAGCAGCTAGCTAGTCTGCAGTTGTTTTTGCTGCCAAAACATTAGGTTTTGGCTGCAGAACAAAAAAGGTAACGTGTGAATATGCTGTAAAAATGAGAAGCCTTAAACAAGTCCAACTGAAAACCTTTGTGGTAAAACTGCATGTAATACAGGCCATATTGTGCACTTACACTTTACAGCAAGTGCTATAAACCAGCAATCCCCCCCCACTGCATTCTCCATATACTTCGGTGGAGATATAATTACACATACAGGAACCTCCTCATAACATTTTATGAAGAATGTGGCTGGAAATTTGTGATTAAGGGTCAGATAACTGCACGTAACTGTAGGGTGGCGTCAGCATCAATGTTACTGGTGGGCCCTTAGCAGCTGAGCCTGAAGCAGTGATGTCACAATGTGGAATGTGGAACTCGATGACATCTTCTACTCTATGACATCACAATGACTGCAAAGGAGTAAAGCCTATGTAAAGCCTGACCGCAGAGCCGAGGCTGTCATTTGTGTGACTCCCTATTGGATACACAAAGCTACAGGAATACGAAGGAGAAAGAAAGCGACGACATCATGGGGATTCATGGAGGTCCCCATTGTGACCAGCGGCTGCTGGTCAAAGCTCTCTCTTCCTGCATGTCAACTGGCTTTAGTCTTCTGACCCGATTCAAGAAATTCCAAAGCAATTGCAGAGCTCAGCGGAAGAATTCTTTCCAGGCCATCAAATCTGCCACCATGACAGTGGTCAAGAGCCTCAGGTCAGTTGCTACAAAAAGACGTAGAAACCACGTCATCAGCCAAGACAGCGGTGAAAAGAGCCCAACCTACATAGTAGGTGACACTGAGCCCACTTCTAGCACTGTAGAAAGTGGAGAGGATCTTGCCGATCCAGAATGTGCACAAGATGCACCCGAGGGGCTGCCACAAACAAGACCCCAGGACTTTACCACCCCAGAATGTGCACCCGAGGGGCTGCCACAAACAGGACCCCAGGATTTTGCATATCCAGAATGTGCACAAGGTGCACCCGAGGGGCTGCCACAAACAGGACCTCAGGATCCTGCTGATCCAGAATGTGCACACGATGCACCTGAGAGGCTGCCACAAACAAGACCCCAGGACTTTACCGACCCAGAATGTGCACCCGAGGGGCTTCCACAAACAGGACCCCAGGATTTTGCATATCCAGAATGTGCACAAGGTGCACCCGAGGGGATGCCACAAACAGGACCTCAGGATCCTGCTGATCCAGAATGTGCACACGATGCACCTGAGAGGCTGCCACAAACAAGACCCCAGGACTTAACCGATCCAGAATGTGCACCCGAGGGGATGCCACAAACAGGACCCCAGGACTTTACCGATCCAGACTGTGCACAATGTACACCCGAGGGGCTGCCACAAACAAGACCCCAGGATTTTGCTGATCCAGAATGCGCACAAGGTGCACCAGAGGGGCTACCACAAACAAGACCCCAAGACAATCTGAAAAGGAAAGCATCAACCTCTGAGGACAGTCAGCCCGAGATGATGCCACCAGCCAAGAGAGCTGCTATAGAAAATATTATTGATCTACTTATAGAAGTAATTGGCTTTAGTCTTCCGACCCGATTCAGGAAATTCCAATGCAATTTCAGAGCTCTCCTGAAGGATTCCTTCCAGGCCATCAAATCTGCCACCATGACAGTGGTCAAGTGCTTCAGATTAATTGCTATAACAAGACGTAGAGACCACGTCATCAGCCAAGACAGCGGTGAGAAGAGCCCAACCTACATAGTAGGTGATATTGAGCCCACCTCTAGCATTGCAGAAAGTGGAGAGGATTGTGCCGATCCAGAATGTGCAGAAGATGCATCCGAGGGACTGCCACAAACAAGATCCCAGGATCTTACCGATCCAGAATGTGCACAATGTGCACCCAAGGGGCTTCCACAAACAAGACCACGAGACAATCTGAAAATGAAAGCATCACCCTCCGATGACAGTCAGCCCGAGATGCTGCCACCAGACAAGAGAGCGGCTATAGAAAACGTTACTGATCTACTTATCATTATTATTATTGTTATTATTATTATTTATTTATATAGCGCCTTTAATTCCATGGTGCTGTACATGAGAAGGGGAGGAGTAACCCCGGAGATTAAGACCCCACAAGTGGAGATGCCCGATATTGGGAACCAAGAGAACAACCTGCCTCCAGAGCTCTTAACCATCCTGCAGAGCAAAGGGGAGGAAGGCTACCTGGATGACGAGGTCATCATCATGGCCCAGGACCTGCTGCAGAGACAGTTTAAGGGTTTTGATGGCCTGCAGCCCCCCTGCGCTCTTATGATACCAGGGTACAGCGTACTGCAGAATGCTGTACAAATCCACTATGATGCGGACAGGGTGCACTGGCTGACAACCTGCTATAAAAATGGCCAAATCTTTGTGGCCGACAGCTTCAACATCAGGAATCTGTCTCCATCCATCCGTCAGCAGATTAACAACATGTACAGTATAGTGGTCGACAATCCCCTGGAACATCTGAGGTTTATCGATGTGGATCAGCAGACGAACTGGTACGACTGTGGCTTATATGCTATAGCATTTGCCTACGAGCTTATGGCAGATGGCGGTGAACCCAGAGCTGAGTTCCAGCATCAGAAGATGAGGACTCATCTAATATCCTGCTTGCAGAACAACAGAATCAGCGGATTTCCCAAAAAGGTCAGGGAGTAACTCCATGTCTATAAACGGCATGTAGAGTGTATGACGGTCCAAGAGATCGCCCTGACCTTTAACCGCACAATGAAGATGGGGTACGGCTGGAGGTGACGGCTATCACACGTCAATGTGTGGCGGCCGCCATGTCAGGAGTAGATAAGCCGCACCTCAGGACGAGGCAGATTCCGGGCTCGGTCTCTGTCCTCATTACTTTCTGCAGTCAGATGTGATCAGAGGATCAGTGAATCTTCTGCTGCATCTGACCCGATGTACGGAACATGCTGCCATGATCCAGCACCGCCCAGGGGAAGGGCAGGCCGTCAGCCATGGTTCCCTAGAGGTTTCCTCCACTGGGGGTTTTTCCTCTCCTGAGTGCTGACGGACGACGACTCTCTGTGAGTCCAGGACCCATCACCATCATCATCATGGGAACTTCTACTTGTGATATCTTGTATGAAGTGAATAAAGAATTCAATTAATATCTAGCAGCTGTGTGTCTGAGCCATGTGTCTGAGTCTTGTATCTCTACATTGAAATTGCAGGAAAAGTTATGGAATTCTGGAAATGACAGGTGTGATATTTTTTCTGAGTTTTCCCTACAAACTGTTTGGAACATTTGAAAGAATGATTGTCCGGAAAAGAAAATATGATGCTGCCATAAGACCTGTGTTTGCCAGCAGTAGAGAGTCCACTCGTGTGTGGGGGCTTCTCATCAACGGAGGGGCTCACTCACAGTAATACCTCAACAGGGCCATGAATGAAGAATAAAATCTAAACCTCCTCCACGAGCAACTACTCCCATCATCCAGGGCAAGGTTGTGATGATGCTTTTTCTCCTCCATAATGGAGACCAGGTCACATGGGAAAACTGATAACTAAGTTGCTTTGGTGAAAAAGACATTGGCATTTTGGTTCCAAGGACGAAAACCAAAGTTTGTGTCAGTCTCAAAACTTTTGGCCATGATTGTATTTATCCATCTTAAGATAATGATAGCACTCCATTCCTGATAGCTAAAACTTCTCTCACCTTCTGCATTAATAAACCACTTTTCTCACTATTTTTTGTGCAGAAAGCAGGTAAATACGTTCCGCAAACTGATTTTCGGCATGTCTGCCCTGTTGGTCGAATTCTATAGAAACTTCCGTGCCGCTGATAAATATTTAGGAACCTGCTCTCACTTCCTTGAGTGTGAATTGGCTTATTATAGGGGGGGCACAGATTTTTGGCCACGTGTAGAGTGAATATAGTACTATAGCTCAGTGGCTAGACACATAGATTTAGTTAAAGCCATTGGGCACAGGGAATGATGCTGCCCTATAGTGTTGATGTGTTGTCATTGTGGCACATAATAATTGTCTCCTCCTGTGATATGATAGAAATACCAACAAGACGCGTGTGCCTTAAAGGTGACTATAAATATATCTACTAAAAATGATTAATATAAGAGAAGAGTAACCTAAACTTGAAGTAGAACTGTATGGAATAAAGGAATATTTTCAGCAACAGCGCCCCTTGTCTACAGGCGTTGTATCTTGTATTGCAGCTCATCCCCATTCAAGTGAATACCAAATGCATGGACAACACTAATATTCTCCTGGAAATAATCAGGCACTTTATTTCTAATCCTGAACTACCCCTTTAAGGATTCCTTCTCCCCTAAGCTACTACAGATGCATTGATTAATGAGATGGATCTATTGATAAAGGAGAGATTTATTTGTATTAAATGTTATGTGGGCAGTCTCTATGCCTTAGGCCTCTTTCACACTTCCGTTATTTGCATCAGTTAAAATCCGCCAAAAAGGCGGACAAGCGGATCCGTTCTTAACGGATGCCACAGGATCCGTTTTTTGACGGATCCTGAAAATGAGGAAATTTAAAGGAACCGCTGGCCGGGAAGGAGAAGGAGAAGGAGACAGAGAGAATTTCGGGTTAAATCAGTGTCTGGAGGATCCGCCGGCCAAAAAAACGTTGCAAGCTCCGTTTGGAAATCTTTGAGGATGTTAACGGACAGCAACATTATGGCGGATCCTCACAAAAACGGATGGAACGGACGGCAATCCGTCAAAATCTGCCAGTAATGGAAGTCAATGGGGAAAAAAACGGATCCTCAAAAGAAAATTGCGGATCCGTTTTTTTCAAAACCAGGCGAATTGTGACTGATTGTAAAAAACTGAAGTGTGAAAGAGGCCTTAAGGATCAACCAAAGAGCTGGTAATCAATGCCCATTTGGAAAAATCACAGGCAAAACGGCAACGTCGGGGTGGTGGAGCACTGTACTCCTAGCACAAGGCACTTTGTAAGTATATATAACAAGGTTTCTGGTTCGACTCACCCATTTCCTTATTGAATGGAGCATCGCAATAGAAATGCTATTTCCACAGGACTTAAAGCTAAATAACTAGGCTGCTTGGTATGACTAGTACACCCACTATCCACACCTGCTTGCATTGACCTGACCTCTAGTCTAAAGATACAGTAAATGTACTTGCACTTTATAAACAGGCTAAAAGGGATTATGAAGTCTTTGTATGCAGGTCTGACAACCTATGAATAATCTGAGGGGTTTTTTAGGTACTGAAACCAAATTTATTTCCTTTTGACTTTTGAGATGGGATACCTTTACAACTTTTGATTTATAAATTTTAGGTCAGCGCACCATTGTTGATATACTGATATATTATTGTTCTATCTGCTCGAATTTTTGTAGAATTTTTTAAACATAATTCATTAAAATCAAATTTTTAGTGACATTTTCTCTGCAATGTATCTTCCTTTCTCCTTAAGATTTACATATTGAGGGGTGTGTTAAGATGAACCTCAGTAGGGGTCTCTTCTCCACGGTTTCACAAAGGAGGAGTTTCTTAAGGGACACACTCTTTATAGCCAGGTATCATTCTTTACTCAACATCCATATTACCCCCATCCTCATGGTAGGGCTCACCCAGATAATCACCTGGGATGTGACTCTTATCTGTTTCAGTATGAACAGCAACAACACCTTTACTGTGTGTCGCTTAACCCCATTTTTAACCTATGATCACCTATGAGTAAATGCACAACAAAACTGAGCAGACACCTGGTCTTATAGTTACGTAACTACAATTAATGTGACAAATGCGTATTATTGCACACTGCTGTCCCCATACCCTCGACCACATAGATCTTTTGTACACATGTATGTGTTGCTTGTATATATTGCTTGTATAATTGGTTTTGTTTTTTCTTTGTCACTAACGATATGTTCATCTCCTGCCTCCAGAGTGACTGTATGAATAAGACCCAGGTCTGGGTTGAAACGTTGCTTATTCCTATGTCACTTTAAATCCTGCACCTTAAGATGTTCTGAACACATGTCTGTTTTCTTACATGTGATTTTGAAATAAAAGAAATTGCAACTGAAATAAGAGTGAGCAGCAAATGTCCTGATTTGATGATCCAGGAGCTAAGTCCCTCCATCCGCCTGTACCTCGCACCCTCTACTGAGTGCGTGCTAGTTCTCCTCACCTAACAACCACTTCTAACAGGGTAGTATGACAATTGTAATACACAAGATAGATTAGTTTTTTTTTTAACAGGAGGTATATTTTGTAGAGGAAACACTGTAATGGCTAGCACAGCTCAGCATTCAGAACATGAAATTGCTCATTAGGGGAAGCACTAAAAACATAAAAAATAACATAATTGTCATTAAATTGAATATGGCCCTACTGCCTTACCGAGAAGACCATCCCAGACCATCTTGAACACAAAGCAGTTGAGAAATGCAGAAATTGTCACAAGTTCTTCCAGTTTGAAGGATATTTGCTCCTCGTACACCTCAATATCATCCAGAATCCTGAAAAGGAGACACACCAAAGATATGTGACATTAAACTAGAAATACAGCATTTAATAACACATATGATCCTCCACAATGTTTTTCACGTGTGGGGAGATGTAAATCAGTACAACTATAGCCAAAGTATTGTGATTATCCATCAATAAACTGAAATCTTAGATACTCACGTGATTAAGTGTCTGGAGCAATCACAGAAAAGGACAAGCATGGCCAAGAGCCTGCGGGACTCCTCGGTGTCATTGCTCAAGCACTCAAGGAAAAGTTTTAACCCTCCTTGAGGTCCAAGTTCACAGATGAAAGCCCACAGCTTGGGAAGAAGATCATCCAAGTAAGTTAAGCCTAGAGAAAGAGCAAAATGTACACAGTGATTGGCTGCCGATACGCAAGCCTGTCGGCCCCTCACCAGGAATCAATATGGTTAAATATATTCGCAGATTCTGTCCAAAGAAAATCAATAAACACAAAGTGGCAAGCATGGCACGTACCAGTAAGAATCTGGAGACGGATCTGCGTGAGAGTCGTGAGTGCAGTCTGGTACAACACACAGATATTGCAGACTTTTTGCACTTCTTGAGAGTCCACTCTTTTACCTCCAATTGGTTTCAATATGTGACGAACCGAGGCAGATTTCTGGAATGCCCTTTTAATCAGGTCTGGAAGGATACATACAGAAAGCAATCTGAACTTCAATGTAAAAAACTGTATCTGAAAAGTTTGTAACTAAATGTAAACATGGAAGCCAAGAATAAGATCCAACTACAAAAACCACAACCAACATTCACAATATGCCTGCTATGCTTACAACAACTCACTTTTCATGGGAAGATTGTTCTGTGGAGAGGAGCTCGGGGTGGTCACAATGGACACATCTTGATTTTCGGCTAATTTCTTGCTGAGGACTTCCCGGAACAAGATGCGGATCATATGAACACCCCACAAATGCTGAAGCTGCTTGGTAAGTAATGGCATTGATTCATTGAGACTGGAAAGTAATTAAGGAGAAAATGGCAAATTTAGAGAGAAATACTACGATGGGAGAGGGATTTTGGAGAATAAGGAAGGAGATAAAGACATTCTAAATAGAGGAAGGTTATATAAAAGGGTTGAACACATTTGAATCTTATGTATGACAAGTCAATGTGACTCCAAGTGATTTTAATGTCGTGAATGCATGGGGGTTTTAGTTAATTGAAAAGGACTTCAGGTTTAAAATGATACAAAAAGAATTTACGGTAAAAGCCATTGTTGACAAAGAAAAACCCTGTCCATATTTCCTATTAGAACACATAGAGGGTGGTTACCAAGAGCAATCTAATAGCAAGACTGTAGAGAGCAGCGGCCATTTTAGCCGACCAATTGTCCTTGTATTGGAAGGAAGGCTGCCATGTACTTCTGTCTGGCTCAGCCTCAACCGAGCCAGGGTGTAATGGCGGCCAGCAGTCACGGCGGCTTTGCCGGCTGGCAGGCCGCCCTCAGCAGAATAAAAAGGAGAAAGTTGTGGAGAGGATGCAGGATAAGCCTGTCTCGATAAACAATGTACAGACAATCGGAAGAAAAACACACTTTACTGGAGCAGTTGAGAATGAAGATTACACAGTTATTCAGTAAACTGAACAGTCTCTCATGGTGTGATGATCCCAGCAATTTTATGGCAATGTGTAGCGGCTCTCCTCACTCCCGCTGCATATAGCACTATATGTGCACTAAAACTTCTCCTACCAGCCTGGACCTTGGCACCCATGGCTCCTCAGGCTTATAGGAAAGTACCACAGTTCTCTTCCCACCACTGGCATCGAATCAACACATCTCTCTTATGATCCCCAACTTGCGTAGTATGGCAGTTGGGCACTTCTTGAACTGTGCAGGACACTATGTCCCATGCGGCTGCACAAATTTCACTATGGTTCTGACATCGACTGCAGCAAAGGCACTGGCTGGTTTCCTTTATCTCCAGTACCTCTTAATTCCAGGAGCGCAGGGTTGCGTCTCTTTGGCTTAGTAGTTTTCCAATTGGGGGCTGCTACCCACCAAACTTCACAATAGCCCTTACACTAATTGTGTGTAGAGTTCATATTCCTTTCAACAGCTGCGGCAGGCAGATGCCTGGCCAACCATAGCTCCTCCAGGCCAAGTTAGCTGTTTGCTCAGGGTGCGGGGACCGGGATCCAGAGAGCTGAATTAACTCAGTTCTCCAAGGGAGGGGGGATTTTGAAAGTAGAATCATTTTTTTAAAAATATGCTAACAGAAGTGAAAACTTACCCATAATCTACAGTTTGGGAGAACCAGCCCAATACGGGATGCCAGTGCGTAAGATTGGATTTCTTCTGGGACACATACTTTTGGCAGTATGATAACATCTGTGTCAGCACGCTCACAAAGTGTCCCGTCTCTTCTTCTAAAACTTTCTCTGTCAGGTGTCCTAGATGAATTAGATTGCCTGAAAAGCAAAAAGGAAATATGGAAATAAGTGGAATATAGAGTTTATGAAGACTTAAGACCTTAAATGGGTTGTCTCAAGATAGGATTTCACTAGTGCATTGCTCCCCAGGCTCTAGGCCTCCCTGCTTGCCAAATACTGTTGCACTCTTGATTGACACATCGAACCAGCGGAATTGTCATGAGCTCTCCAAATCTGTTATATGGAGGCTTGGTCTTTGCAGCACTGGAGAATAAAGCGACACTGAAACTGGCCGGATGCAGCAAGTTTCAGAGCGGTGCCTACATGGTATATATAAAAAAAACTTGTAACTGATGCGCTCCATATTTAGGAGACAGACCACTGATCATGGACTGCAGTAAAAAAATAGACTTAAAATCCCTCCATTCAGTCAGATGTCTTAATTAACAAGTAAATTGCAAACTTACTTATTTTACAAACAATTGGCGATTTTACACATTAAAGGGTCTAAAACTACAAGTCTGCGGTCAGGATGTGAATCCGCACACTGTGTGAACTGTGCGCAGTGAGGATCCTCAGGTGTCAGTGCCAGGAACGGCATTCAAATGACCGCACGTATGCTACATGCACACTCCTGACTACAATCCAACAAGATGGGCGTAAGCAAATCTGCTCTGAAACAGCAATTTTTTCCCTCCTGATCTAGAGTATAGATTGGCTGGATTAACATTTAGAACAAACAATATGTACATGTAAACCTTTTTTTGAAACCATTGACCAGCTCCTGGGGTAGACTATTCCACAGATTAACAGTTGTAATGGTAAAGAAGCCTTGTGTCCTATTTAGATTGGACCTTTTTTCTCTAGGAGGGAGTAAGCTCTTGTCTTTTGAGATGTTTTCGATTTGATAATATTTTTGAATGGGCCATTTATGTACTTGTACACATTAATCATGCCCCCATTAGAGGTCTCTTCTCAAGACTAAATAAATGGAATTCTTTTAATTTTTCCTTAGAACTAAGACCCTCCATGCCCATTATCACTTCTGTGGCTCTTCTTTGTACCTTTTCTAGTTCCAGGGCATCCTTTCTATGAACTGAGGCCCAGAACTGAACTGCATATTCCTGATGAGGTTCCACTAATGCTTTGTAAAATAAAATTATTACCTTTCTGACCAGCGAATCTATGCCGTTTTTAATACATGACAATATCCTGCTGGCCTTAGAAGCCGATGGTTGACACTGCATGCTTCTCTATATCCAGACATCCAGATCCTTCTCTACAATTGACTCTCCTAGGTTTACCTCACTAGATGATATGGTTCACACATATTAGATGTACAACTTCATATTCATCCATATTAAACCTCATCTGCCAAGTGAATGCCCTCAGTTTGTCCAAGTCAGCTAATAATTTATGAACATCTTCCATAGGCTGCACTTACTATATAGTTTGGAGTCGTCTGTAAAAACAGAAACAACCAATAATCCCATCTTCTATGTCATTAGTAAATAAGTTGAATAATATCGGACCCAGCACTGAACTACTTATAACCAAAGATGGTTTAGAGTAAAAGACATTTACCACAGCTCTCTGGGTGCGGACTTTGAGACACTATTACCAATTTCAAACCTTCCTTTCTAAGCCTATAGACCTTCATTTATAGATTGGGTGTCTGTGGAACAAAGTAAAATGCCTTTGCAAAGTCCCAAAACACTATATCCAGTGTTACCCAAGTCCAGGATTCTACTCATCTCTTCATAAAAATGTGGGTTATATAGAGCTCATGAATATGGAGAACTACATGGCAGCAGGTTTACCAGTCCTCTAGTGATAATCTCCTGCTGGTAAAACACTGATTACATAAAATCTGCAGCAAGCAGACCACTAAGCACAACATCACTGAAATCATGGTCTTTGTCTGTACATTATGCTGCGCTACCATTAAGTGACAAAACCCTTTAAAAACTCTGGGATGCAGCACATCTGGGTTGGGGACCTTGTTCACATCGATTTTTCTTTGACCATATCTACATTTAACCACCTGTGTATATTAAATATTAAGAGCGCTGGGATTGACTACATCCACCACTTTTCTTCTTTGGCAGAATTACTAAATGGGATCTTCAGAGTTGAAAAACCCATCTATTAATTCTGCTTTGTCTTGTACCTCTGTGACCAACTCCTCATTACCATGATTTAGGGAAGACACCAGTGCAGATCTTGGTTTTGTATTTATTTTGTATTTTTTTCAATCAAATAATTTTTAAAAACAATAAATACACATTATGATGTTCAAAGCAAGGGGGAGCATACATATTCCTCAAAAAACAGTTCTCAATTATCAAAACCTGTATACAATTTGTTGTTCAGTACCCGGAAACCTTGAGAAATGTATGGATAACAAATTACCAAACATTCATTACCGTTATATAGAAGGGAAGAAAACAAAATTTATGGGACACATTAACATGCCTAAGAATACTAGGGTGACACATTAAGGTTATGTGGGACATTCTCAAATACATCCCACGTCCTATATAACAATACTCTTGATGGCATACCAGGAGTATCCAACCATGGAACCCATATCCTTTTGACTTTATGCATTGAATTACATATTTTGTCTATATATTTTTCCACTCTGATAACAATATGAAATCTTTTTTTAATTCGCAAATTAAGGGGTTAATCCATTTGGATGCAACATGTTTCCTGGCCTGATATAGGATACACAAAATTCTGATCTATACTCGATCAAATTCTATGTCATCGTCGATTACCCCTAATGAACATGTTAGAAATGACCAGATCCAACAGAGCGCGTAGCCTCGTCAGGTCTTCTACAAACTGACACACAAAATTATTCTACAACAAGCTGATAAACGTTCTCTACTTTTCAGTTAAAGCAGAGCCATGTCCCCAGTCAATACCTGAGTAATTATACACTCCCGTAATGAGTACACTGCCAGCATGTACAGCCCCCGCCATCTGATCATGCAGTTGTCCCTCCGACTCCTCAGTGATGTTGGGGGAATTACATAAAAAAATAATATATCAGTGTTTACCTCGATTTGTTATCTCACTAACAAAGTTTTAACTTCCTTACAATCTTACTAGCCTATTGCCATTTACACTCACTTTCATACCCTTCATAACACACAGACATACTCTTCCACATTTCCTATTTTCCCTATCTTCTTGAAAGAGCATAAAACTAGGAAGATTTACAGCCTAGTGATGTTAAGAGTCCAACTATGTTCTCAGCAACACCAACCACATCAATATGTGCTTCCAATAACAAGGCTCTGAGCTCTCCCATTTTTCTGAAAATGTATGGGCACATTTGTCTGTTTAGGGATCACCTTATATACTGCATTAATCCATTTCCTACAGTCCTCTTCTCCAGCCTCTTAGTCTGACTACTTTATAACGTAACTACCCCTATACTTTCTTCCTTGTTCTCTGCCATCATCCCTAGTTTAAATACTCAGACACACCTGCTAGAATTCTCTCCCCCAGAACAACAGACCCGCTTCAATTCAAGTGCAATTTATATGCAGAATATTGATTGGATCACAATAACACATCATCCCAATGCTCTAACGAAATCCTTTTGTTCTGCACCGGGGCTGAAACCATGCATCTGCCCAGGGGCATAACACCAGCGGTTGCAGGGGTCGCAACTGCGATGGGGCCCCTGAGCACTTAGGGGCCAGGGACCCAGGGCCACCAGTCAGGGCATTAATGCCCTGACTGACGTATGGAACCTAATGAGCAGAGGGGGGCCCGCAGCGGCGGGGCAGGCTGAGCGGGAGGGGGGGGTCAGAGAGGCACCATGTCAGCGCCGAATCCCCCCCCCCAGCCGCACTGAACTATACCAGCGTCTATGACGCCGGTACAGTTCAAAGCAATGATGGAGGAGAGAGCGTCAGCTGACGCTCCCTCTCCCGTCATTCCCCACTCTGTCTCTGACACACAGCAAGTGCGTGATGACGTCATCCTGCTCTCACTGTGTATCAGGCAGAGCAGAAGACAGGAGAAGCGCAGGCATGAGGAGAAGGTGAGGAGAAGGTGTTTTTTTATGCAACAGTACAGCCAGGACTGTGGGGCCAATCTCGGTGAGGGGGGGCTGTATACCATGGTGCTGTATACCATGGGGGGGATGCTGTGCTGTATTCCATGGGGGGTGCTGTATTGTATACCATGGGGGGGTGCTGTGCTGTACACCATACGGTGCTGTATACCATGGGGGGTGCTGTGCTGCATACCATTGGGGGCTGTATACCATGGGGGGCGGTGCTGTGCTGTATACCATGAGGGGCTGTATACCATGCAGGGCTGTATACCAGGGTTCCCCAACTCCAGTCCCCAAGGCCCACCAATAGATCATGTTTTCAGGATTTCCTTTGTATTGCACAGGTGATGCAATTATCACCTAAGCAATACTAAGGAAATCCTGAAAACATGATCTGTTGGTGGGCCTTGAGGACTGGAATTGGGGAACCCTACTGTATACTATGCGGTCCTGTTTACCACGGGAGGGGGTGCTGTGCTGTATACCCTGCGGTGCTGTATACCATGGGGGGCTGTATACCATGCGATGCTGTATACCATGGGGGGTGCTGTATACCATGTGATGCTGTGCTATATACCATGTGATGCTGTGCTATATACTATGCGGCTGTGTTATATACCATGGGGGGTACATTATATTCTATGGGGGAGGCTGTGTTATATAATATTGGGGGTGACATTATATTCTATGGTGTAGCAAGTCAGACACCTGCCCTCCGCTCCTTTCATTCTCTATGTGGGGGTGGAGTTATGGGAGCGGTGGGGCTGTGGACAGTTCGAGGGATGGAGCCTGGGCTGGTCTCAAGGGGGCCCCGAAAATATTGCCAGTATGGGGCCCCGAAATTCCTAGTGGCAGGCTGGGGTGGGGGGCCCCATTTGAAAGTTTGCACCGGGGCCCATAACTTTGTAGTTACGCCACTGCATCTGCCTAAATTCCTCCTGTCTCTCCTGTGATGCACAAGTTGTATTCCAGAGAATACTACCTCAGAGGTCCTTACCTTGTTTCAAATTATTCTGAAGGATCATTTTGAGGACCTACCAACTACACTGTCAATGGTTACCACGTGGACCACAACAGATGGATCATCCCCAGTCACAGACTAATTTATCAACCCATTCCAGCATATACCAAAACATGGCACCCATGAAAATGCAAACTAGTTGGTTGGGCGATCTTGGAGACAAATTACGGTCAAGTTGCTAGCCTGTTCTCCCAGCTCATACAGATGGCTACTAGGGTAGTGGATACTGCTCTCTCTGAGTCTGATATCCTTGCAACATCACCCATTTTGGCAATTTAACTTGGAAGCACAGAAACAGGACCAACCTTCATTTTCTGAGACCTCTTTCCACTCTCCGTTACTACATTACCCTAGCTCCTTGCCTGCTCCTCTTGACCCACTTCTCCACCCTCCATGTCTAACCCACCAATTGATTGCTCAATGAGCCGTATGCTCCTCTCAAGATTTTAAATCGCTGTAATTTGCTCCTCCTGATCTCTAATAAGATTCCAGATGGACAACATGCTCAAAACTGCCACAACGGCATATACCCTAAAACTCCTGCTCCAGTTGTTCATAATTAACCCCTTCACCCCCAAGGGTGGTTTGCACGTTCATGACCGGGCCAATTTTTACAATTCTGACCACTGCCCCTTTATGAGGTAATAACTCTGAAACGCTTCCATGGATCACGGTGATTCTGACATTGTTTTCTCGTGACATATTGTACCATGTTAGTGGTAAAATTTCATTCATATAACTTGCGTTTGTGAAAAAAACGGAAATTTGGCGAAAATTTCGCAATTTTCCAACTTTGAATTTTTATGCCCTTAAATCACAGAGATACGGCACACAAAAAACTTAAGTAACGTTTCTCACGTGTTTACTTTACATCAGCACAATTTTGGAACCAAAATTTTTTTTTTGTTAGGAAGTTATAAGGGTTAAAAGTTGACCAGCGATTTCTCATTTTTACAAAACCATTTTATTTTTACGGACCACATCACATTTGAAGCTACTTTGAGGGGTCTATATGATAGAAAATACCCAAAAGTGACACCATTCTAAAAACTGCACCCCTCAAGGTGCTCAAAACCACATTCAAGAAGTTTATTAACCCTTCATTTTCTTCACAGGAATTTTTTGAATATTTAAAAAAAATGAACATTTAACTTTTTTTCCCAAAAATATAATTCAGGTTCAATTTTTTTTATTTTACCAAGGGTAAAAGGAGAAAATGGATGGGAAAAGTTATTGTGCAATTTGTCCTGAGTACGCTGATACCTGATATGTGGGGAGAACCACTGTTTCGGCGCATGGCAGAGCTCAGAAGGGAAGGAGCGCAGTTTGACTTTTTCAATGCAAAATTGGCTGGAATTCTGATCGAACGCCATGTCAAGTTTGGAGAGCCCCTGATGTACCTAAACAGTGGAAACCCCCCACAAGTGACCCCATTTTGGAAACTAGACCCCACAAGGAACCTATCTAGATATGTGGTGAGAACTTTGAACCCACAAGGGCTTCACAGAAGTTTATAACGTACAGCGGTACAATTAAAAAATCATATTTTTTCCACAAAAAT
This sequence comes from Dendrobates tinctorius, assembly GCF_039654945.1. NCBI lineage: Eukaryota > Metazoa > Chordata > Amphibia > Anura > Dendrobatidae > Dendrobates > Dendrobates tinctorius. The sequence goes on along the minus strand of NW_027361741.1, from coordinate 7,627,689 downwards.
GATCTTTTCACCCCCAATTTTTATTTTCCCAAGGGTAACAGGACACTAAAAGTTATTGTGCAATTTGTCCTGAGTACGCTGATACCCCATATGTGGGGGTAAACCACTATTTGGGCGCATGGCAGAGCTCGGAAGGGAAGCAGCGCCATTTGACTTTTTTGGCTGGAATTGAGATCGGACACCATGTCGTGTTTGGAAAGCCCCTGATGTACCAAAACAGTGGAAACCCCCCCCACAAATGACACCGTTTTGGAAACTAGACCCCACAAGGAACTTATCTAGATGTTTGGTGAGAACTTTGAACCCACAAGGGCTTCACAGAAGTTTATAACGTACAGCCGTACAATTATAAAATCATATTTTTCCACAAAAATGATCTTTTCACCCTCAATTCTTACTTTCCCAAGGGTAACAGGACGCTAAAAGTTATTGTGTAATTTGTCCTGAGTACGCTGATACCCCATATGTGGGGGTAAACCACTATTTGGGCGCATGGCAGAGCTCGGAAGGGAAGCAGCGCCATTTGACTTTTTTGGCTGGAATTGAGATCGGACACCATGTCGCATTTGGAAAGCTCCTGATGTACCTAAACAGTGGGATCCCCCCACAAGTGACCCCATTTTGGAAACTAGACCCCCTAAGGAACTTATCTAGATGTGTGGTGAGCACTCTGAACTCCCCCAGTGCTTCACAGAAGTTTACAACGCCCGGGCGTGAAAATAAAAAAATCGTATTTTTTCCACAAACATGATCATTTAGTCCCCATTTTTTTATTTTCCCAAGGGTACCAGGGAAAATGGACCCCAAAAGTTGTTGTCCAGTTTGTCCTGAGTACACTGATACCCCATATGTGGGAGAAAACTACTGTATGGGCCCACGTCGGGGCTCAGAAGGAAAGTAGTGACGTTTTGGAATGCAGACTTTGATGGAATGGTCGGCGGGTGTCATGTTGCCTTTGGAGAGCCCCTGATGTACCTAAACAGTGGAAACCCCCCACAAAAGACACCATTTTGGAAACTAGACCCCCCTAAGGAACTTATTTAGATGTGTGGTGAGCACTTTGAACCCCCAAGGGCTTCACAGAAGTTTATAATGCCCGGGCATGAAAATAAAAAAATCGTATTTTTTCCACAAACATGATCATTTAGTCCCCATTTTTTTATTTTCCCAAGGGTACCAGGAGAAAATGGACCCCAAAAGTTGTTGTCCAGTTTGTCCTGAGTACACTGATACCCCATATGTGGGAGAAAACTACTGTATGGGCCCACGTCGGGGCTCAGAAGAAAAGTAGTGACGTTTTGGAATGCAGACTTTGATGGAATGGTCGGCGGGTGTCATGTTGCCTTTGGAGAGCCCCTGATGTACCTAAACAGTGGAAACCCCCCACAAAAGACACCATTTTGGAAACTAGACCCCCCTAAGGAACTTATTTAGATGTGTGGTGAGCACTTTGAACCCCCAAGGGCTTCACAGAAGTTTATAATGCCCGGGCATGAAAATAAAAAGATCGTATTTTTTCCACAAACATGATCATTTAGTCCCCAATTTTTTTATTTTCCCAAGGGTACCAGGAGAAAATGGACCCCAAAAGTTGTTGTCCAATTTGTCCTGAGTACCCTGATACCCCATATGTGGGAGAAAACTACTGTATGGACCCACGTCGGGGCTCGGAAGGGAAGTAGTGACGTTTTGGAATGCAGACTTTGATGGAATGGTCTGCGTGTGTCATGTTGCCTTTGGAGAGCCCCTGATGTATCTAAACAGTGGAAACCCCCCACAAATGACACCATTTTGGAAACTAGACCCCCTAAGGAACTTATCTAGATGTGTGGTGAGCACTTTGAACCCTCAAGGGCTTCACAGAAGTTTATAACGCCTGGACGTGAAAATAAAAAAACTCATATTTTTTTCCCACAAAAATGATATTTTTGCCCCCAATTTTTTATTTTCCTAAGGGCAACAGGAGAAATAGGACCCCAAAAGTTGTTTTGCAATTTCTCCTGAGTAGGCTGATACCCCATATGTGGGGTAAAACACTGTTTGGGCGCATGGCAGAGCTTGGAAGGGAAGGAGCACCATTTGACTTTTTCAACGCAGAATTGGCTGGAATTGAGATCAGACGCCATGTTGTGTTTGGAGAGCACCTGATGTGCCCAAACAGTGGAAACGCCCCAATTCTAACTCAAACCCTAACCCCAACACACCCCTAACCCTAGTCCTAACCCTAGCCCTAACCTTAATGGGAAAATGGAAATAAATACATTTTTTTAATTTTATTATTTTTCCCTAACTAAGGGGGTGATAACGGGGGGTTTGATTGACTATTTATGGCGGTTTTTATGTTTGGCAGCTGTCACACGCTAAAAGACGCTTTTTATTGTAAAAATAGTTTTTGCATCACCACATATTGAGAGCTATAATTTTTCCGTATTTTGACCCACTGAGTCATGTGAGGTCTTATTTTTTGCGGGACGAGTTGACGCTTTTATTAGTATCATGTTCGGGCACGTGACATCTTTTGATCGCTTTTTATTCTGATTTTTGGGACGCAGAATGAACAAAAACCAGCGTTTCATGATTTTCTTTTGGGGGGTGCGTTTACACCGTTCCGCGTGCGGTAAAATTGATAGAGCGGTTTTATTCTTTGGGTCAGTACGGTTAGAGCGATACCTCATTTATGTCATTTTTTTATGTTTTGGCGCTTTTATGCAATAAAAACAATTTTATATAAAAAATAATTATTTTTGCATCGCTTTATTCTGCGAGCAAGAACTTTTTTATTTTTTCTCTGATCATGCTGTGTGGCGGCTCGTTTTTTGCGGGACAAGATGTCGTTTTCAGCGGTATCATGGATATTTATATGCGTCTTTTTGATCGCGCGTTATTGCACTTTTTGTTCGGCGGTATGATAATAAATCATTATTTTTTGCTTCGTTTTTTATTTTTATTTTTTAAGGGGTTCGCTGAAGGGGTTAACTAATGGGACAGTTTCATAGGGCAGGTCGTTACGGACGGGGCGATACCAAATATGTGTACTTTTATTGTTTTTTTATTTCCAAAAAATGAATTTATTAGGGAATATTTTTTTTTTTTTTTTTTTTTTTTTACTTTATTAGGCTGTCCCAGGTGGGACATCACTGTCCTGTGACAGATCGCTGATCTGTCACATCACAGATCACTGTGACAGATCAGCAATCTGTCACAGGCATTGAAGAAGACTTCCTCTTGCCTGCGCTTTGCAGGCACTGAGGAAGTCAGCTCCCTACAGGCCACCGAAGGTCCCCGTCGCCATGTTGGATCCGGGGACCTGTAGGGAAAGAGACCCCCGCCCCCCGCAGCAGCGCTGCACATTGCGCTGCTGTGGGGGGCTCAGGGAAGCACAGAGGGAGCCCCCTCCCTGCCGATGCTTCTGTTTAACCCCCGGTACACCGCGGTCATGTTTGATCGCGGTATGCAAGGGGTTAACGTGTCAGGGGCGGTTCGTGACTGTCCCTTACACATAGTGCCGGGTGTCAGCTGTGATAATCAGCTGACACCCGGCCGCGATCAGCTGATCGCGCTAGACGTACTATCACATCCATGGGCATAGGGGCCCGGGTCCCATGGACGGGATAGTACGTCTGATGTCAGAAAGGGGTTAAGGAAGACTGTGAACTGAAGGAAACCTCAAATTCTGCTATCCATTAACAAAACGAAAAAAAAAAAAATAGGAAAGACTTAGAAAATGTAAGGAAAATAGTTGTCATAGATTTTAGCAAAAAGAGAAAAAATTTGGGTCAATTGTGTCAGCTGAAAAACATCCAGTTACTGTATGTTTTTTTTAGTTATAGAAGAAGTCTCATCAGCTCCATTTCAAGTTATACAGTACCTAGTAAGCACAGGGTGTGACTCCCTTCTAGACAAGCACACACATCTCTGCACTGTTCTTCCCGACTCATGAACAAAACAAATTTGTGAAAGAGTCCATTTGATTCGATCACAGATAATCTCTGAAACAAAGAGAGAGATGCATAATGAAGAAGCATACCATGCAACTGAACAGCAGCTCCCTAATGGAAAGACTACTGTAGAGATGTAGACGTTAAATCTGTGACAAACGATCTTGTCAAATTTTAAAAGAATCAAAAATGTAATCTACAGGCTAAGGTAGCCATCTATGAAGTGTTTGTCAGCCATTAATCCAACTATTTTATTGAGTGTACATCACTAAGGACTAAGAATTGCACCGTGTCTAAAGCACGCTTAGATTTTAAACTCAAACTCAGACCGTACTCCTTAATGCGACCCAAGAAATCACAAGAACACTGAGCTTTCTATAGAGGTGAATAAATAATTTCTCTTAAATTCATGTTGACATTTGTTTAAGTAACTTACATCTGGAGTAAGGACAGATAAATGTGATATCAAAGCAGGAACAGACATTATGTGGATAAGAAAGGAACGGAGAAGATTGTCAGAAAATTGTGCAGCTAGCACCGGACTGGAAAAAAAAAAGAAAGAAAAAAAGATTATTAATCCCATTAAGATTCTCAAAAACGTTTTGTCTATCTTGGAGAAAAGGGGGCATAGATATGCTTAATGTAAAGAAAAGAAAACTAAATTTAAGTATGGCCTTTAAGGAATTCACCAAAATGGCAGCCTTCACATATTTCAACCTGCAACATGTCCTAGGCATTAGGAGGATATAGTGAAACAACACTGCTAGAAAAGCTGTTTTTGAATAATGTTGGAGAAAGTTTCGGTAAGCTGAGGAACAGCTTCAAAAAGAAGCATAACGGATCTTCTCACTCAGCCTGACAGGTTTACAACTTGATACAAGGAATGGCTGAAGCAGGAGAAAAAATACCTCCTCAGATGACTAAACAGAACAGGCTTCTATTGCTTCATGTTACCTCTGGGCTAAGTTGTAAGCCCATTTTCATCAGTTTTCATCAGTTTTACTGTTACAGTAGCAGACCCCTGACCGGTGTCTCTGCCCTGCTGCTTCATCACGATGCTGTTTCTCAGCTTTACCAGAACTTGATCTGCTCTGACATCGCTCAGAGACATTTGTCTCGAGCAGCGTTTCATCAGGCAACCAGTCCTAATGCATGCCTAGAACGGGTTGCAATTTGAAATATGTGATTGCAGCAATTTGGAACAACTGAGAATCCATTTAATTATCCAAAATACAGTTTACTAAGTTAAACATATTAGTCTTTCACATTGCATTCATCTAAGACATTGATTTATTCAACAAAACACCTTGGCTAACACAAACTCTACCTTAGTATCAAATAATTTTAGATTATAATAAAATATCAAGAATAGCTATAAGCTAACACACAAAAAGACAATATTGCATCCAATACTACTACAAAATTATTCCAATGACTCATACCGCAGTGCCAGAGAAAATATTGCTGTTAATGTGGCTTTAGACAGGGATGGGCGTGATCGAGCCAGACCATTGGTGAGAAGAATCTGCAATCATAAATACTCAAGTTTTCGAATAAGAATCACACAACTATTATCAATTACCTGGGGTGCTAATATGCTCCAATATAAGAACTGCATGAAAGTAGAAATGGGAATTACAATTTCTAACAATAAAGGCAGGACAGGTAGGTATAACATTTTCCATACTGTAATGTAACCTAAACTAACATTAACATTTCATAATGAAGAAGTTTCCATTAGTCATACAGTATCACAATCCATCATATGATACCATCACACAATGGCAATTATAAAGCAGAGATTAATTTCAACAGATGACTTTCAGTTAGCACAGGAGGCAGAGTATACCTGTAATACAGAATAGAAGCCTTTCTGATTGAGATGCCCCATGATATTTGCACAGATATGGGTCATTGCAGGTCTCAGATTTTCACCTGCAAGACACAAAGGGAAAGCAAATCTAAAATGAAAAATCAGGACAACAGTAATATTGATCAATGCTACTGATAAACCTCAGTTGCTCTAGACAGACTAATGGCACCAGAAGGTGCAACAATGATAATCTCAGTATAAAGCAGCAATATTACATGGAATCCAGACTAATTCTAACATAATACTTTCTTGTACCTTTTTATTTCCTCTCAAAGGGATGGTCAGCAGCAAAAAGATACGTTTTTACTCAGGTCCTCCTATTCAGCACCTCTATCCTGGACTAAGTTACTCCACCTCATCATGCTGTGTCAGTGACATGAAGAAGAGAAAAAGAGGGGCTGTCAGACTGGCTGGGTGCCAGGTAAACCAGCACCAATTCTCCATAAGGGCTCATTAAGCTGCAGAGAAAGGGACTGAATCATCTAATGAATGTAGGCAGACCAGCCTCATCATCACACAATCAACACAGCATGAGACAGAAAGAACACAATAGTGGATGAAGTAGGATAAGAGAGGGGTGCTGAAATGTAATGACCAGAGTAAAATTAAACAAACTATATCAACATAAATTCAATTATTTTCCACCACTGAACAAACCCTTTAAAGAGTTGTTCTCATCACTCATCTTCGGGAACACACTGTTCCCCAGCCTCCAGGCTTTCTGCTAGCTGTGGGGTGGTGCACTCCTGAATGAATGACCAGCAGCATTGACTGATCAGACCGGTAGGCTTGTTGAATATCTAGCCAGAACTGTGTACTCTTCAAGACTGCAAGCAGTAGGGGATCACAGTGGCACTAAAGCTGCCTGGATCCAGCAATCTAGCCAGCTCCAGAGCACGCTTGTAAGCCTTAGGGTATGTGCACACGGAGTTTTTTGGTGGTGCGGATTTTGTAGTAAAATCCGCAGATAAATCCGCAGGACTTTAGTCCTGCGGTTTATCTGCGGATTTGCCTGCGGTTTTGCCCTGCGGTTTCACACCTCATAATGGAGAAGGTGTGAAACCGCAGCGTTTCTACACAAAAGAACTGACATGCTGCGGATTGTAAACCGCGGAAAAATCCACAGCATGTGCACTGCGTTTTCCAGTTTACCATTGAAAACAATGGTACTGTACAACGCACCTAAATCTGCTGCAGACCCGCAGCTTCAGAAACGCTGCAGATCCGCAGCAGAATCCGCACTGTGTGCACATACCCTTATGGCAAAGGACGGGGCCAATTTTTTAAATTCTGAGCAATGTCACTTTATGTGGTAAAAATCACAAACTTGACAAAAATGTAAAAAAAATTGCAATTTTCAAACTTTGAATGATTATCCCTTTAATCCAGGTAGTCATACCACACAAAAACAATAATAAATAACATTTCCCACATGTCTGCTTTACATCAGCACCATTTGTAAACCGCTAATTTATTTTCTTAGCCTTTTAGGAGGTTTAAAAATGTTGCAGTAATTTTTTCATATTTTCAAGTAAATTTACAAAAGTTATTTTTTGAGAAATATATCCAAGTTTGAAGTGACATTAGGGGTCCTATATATTGCAAAACCCCAAAAGTGATACCATTTTAAAAACAGTACCCCCTGACATATTGAAAACTTCTGTCAGGTATTTTATTAACCCTTCAGGTGATTTCCAGGAATTGATGTAAAGTGGTATAGCAGGAGTGAAAAAGTGTTTGTTTTATCATCTAAATGTCGCTAACTTCTGAAGTGACTGCTATAGCGGAGAGACTCTAAGGCCGCTATTTGGCCATGAACTGCTATGGCAAACATCAGGACCACACAATCATGATCTCTGTGTGTCAATTAGATTAAAGCGGAAGCCCCCACAATCTATTAACCATTTATTTGATGTAGTCACTTTTGACATCAGCAGCTAAGGGGTTAAATAGATATGGACGCTGACAACACTGAGCGTTTGTGATACAGCAAGTTGTCAGCTATAGAATACAGCCGACAGCTGCTGGATTGTCACCTGTCTGGGAAGACTATTCTCTTATATCTCAGGTCAGTTAAAAGACGTATTGGCGGTCAATAGGGGGTTAAGCACTGAACTCCTTGACTAGGAGACTGGTCGTCACTGTTTGACTGCAGAGGTGGCTGATAATCTAGGCAACGAGTCGTAAAAAATAAAATTAAAAATACCTCCAATCTTGAGAACAGAGAGGAATTTTAAAAACAAGTCAAGTTGCTTATTTTTTATAATCACTTTGGAATTTTAACGATTTATGATGTTGAAAAAAATCTCTTTAATTTTTACTATAATAAGAGGTCTAAGACAGACCTAGGCAAAGTGCATTATTTCTGTCCAGCCCACGAACTGTTTCAGCAAAAGGGCTGCAAATAGTGGAATTTGCAGCAGACCCCCGACCGGTGTCTCAATTTCCTTGAAATGCAGATATTGGTTAATACAATGATGAAACAGACAGCCATAAGCTCCCCTTCCACCATTGAGCCTGTGCATTACTATACTGCGCTGCCTGTGTTGAGCCTCAGTACACAGCGCAGACTAGAGCGGGGGGGGGCAGGGTTATGTGAGCAGTTTAAAATTTTTTAGACTTTTAACTGTCAGTACTTGTGGGAAACTGTGGGGACATCATACTGAGCAGGGGATCTTGGAGACAAAATACTATCTACTAGTTGGCTTATTCACCCAGCTCATACAGATGGCAACCCTAGTGGCTACTGCTCTCTCCAAGTCTGATATACTTGCATTATCACCTGTTTTGGCAATTTTACTTGGTAGCACAGAAACATGAGCAGCCTTCATTTTCTTACACCTCTTTCCACTCTCCGTTACAGTAGAAATGTCCCTTTAATAACATGTTGGTCTGCGATATCCATATACCGAACAATTATAATAACTGCAATCTAATAAACTTAAACACTGACATCATTCTGATAAACACATCTATAAGGCTGTGTACCTATGTTGAGGATTGTATGCGTTTTTGCCGTGGTTTTCACGGCGAAAACACTGCAAAAACACATACAGAATGCACCCCATGCATTCCGCACATGCTGTGCTAATGCTGCGTTTTTTTCCACGGCTGAATTGTGTAGCGGAAAAAAACGCAGCATGCTCATTCGTTTTGCGGAATCACAGCGATACCGCACCCATAGGGATGCATTGATCCACTTGCTTTCCGCATGTGGCTATGCCCACCATACGCAAAGTGAGCGGATCATGTGCGGATGGTACCTTGGGTCTGGAGAAGAGGAGACTGTTCTCCAGGCCTTGGGTACCATATTCCTGTAAAAAAAAGAATTAAAATAAAAAAATCGGCTTATACTCACCTTCCGGCGTCCCGCGCAGCCTTACCGATGCTCCCGCCAACTCCCGTTCCCAGTAATGCCTTGCGGCAAGGACCTGTGATGACATAGCAGTCTCGCAAGACCACTACAGTATCGCAAGACCGCTACTTCATCAAAGGTCTTAGTCGCAAGGCATCGCTGGGAACGGGAGCATCGCTGAGGCCTGGGGACGCTGCATGGGACGCCGGAAGGTGAGAATAACACTATTTTTTATTTTTTTTTAAATTATTTTTAACATTCTATCTTTTACTATTGATGCTGCATCTCTGCAACGTAGCCTAACAATGATATCAAAACATTGGCAACATTTAAGCCCCCATTACACACTGCGATATCGCTGGCAATATCGCTGTAAAGTCACCGATTTTGTGACGTTATAGCGATATTGCTAGCGATATCGCTATGTCTGATACTTACCTCCGACCGGCTCCCCCGCTGGTTATCGCTGATCGCGCGAGAAGCTCCTGGATCATTCCTCGTCGGTCACTTCCTGCGGCACTTCCTGCTGTGACGATGAGCGACGCGTGGAGCCGGGCGGGAGGACGCAGGATCGCCGCGTCTGACAGGTAAGTAGCGATCCCCGTCCCCAGCGATGTCGCTAGTGAGATCTGCCTGTGTGGCAGCTCACTAGCGACCACCTAGCGATGCACCAGCGATCCTGACCGCGTCATATCGCTTTTCGGGATCGCTGGTGAGTCGCTAGGTGTAACGGTACCCTTAGTGGGAACTAAAATAAAGATAATACACCCTATAATTAACAGAGCCCAGTAACTAGATCTACATTTTTTACTTTTGATACTATCAATAGTGCTCATAAAATACAGTACAAAACTATCAGCCATAGTCCTAAAAAAAGATTGCATGACATCAGTAAAGTATTAACGCTGATCTCCTTTATTGTATTCAATAAAATGGGTATAATAGGAGCACATAGACCAGATATTCAAGGCAGAAATAGTGCTCCTCCAGCATTAGGTTGCACTAAATGTGTACAGAAGAACCTATTGCTCTGCGTGTTGAGAAAATCGAGGGACTTATTACCTACATTCTCAACAGATTTCTCCTCTGCAAGCTCTATCTGTAATTTGTCACCCACTGGGAGGCATGGGGTGATTACAAGCAGCACAAAGGGGGATGCCTGCTATTCAGTCAATTTTTAGCTCAGAGAAACAAGCAGCAGCAATAAGGAGAACACTATATAGCAGAGCTGAGCTGTCTTAATCCGAATTAAGCTGTGTTAGATAAAACACTTGTTACAGAGCAGCTTGATATTTTTGGTGTCCCTCTTACCTTCTCTGCTGCTAATGCCCCCGTTACACACTGCGATATCGCTAGCAATATCGCTGTAAAGTCACCGATTTTGTGACGTTGCAGCGATATTGCTAGCGATATCGCTACATGTGATACTTACCTCCGACCGGCTCCCCCGCTGGTTATCGCTGATCGCGCGAGAAGCTCCTGGACCATTCCGTATGACGTGGTCAGGATCGCTGGTGCATCGCTAGGTGGTCGCTAGTGAGCTGCCACAACAGGCAGATCTCACCAGCGACATCGCAGGGGTCGGGGGTCGCTACTTACCTGTCAGACGCGGCGATCCTGCGTCCTCCTCCCCGGCTCCACGCGTCCCTCGTCGGCGCCACAGGAAGCCCCAGCAGGAAGTAGCTGACGAGGGACGCGTGGAGCCGGGGAGGAGGACGCAGGATCGCCGCGTCTGACAGGTAAGTAGCGACCCCCGACCCCTGCGATGTCGCTGGTGAGATCTGCCTGTTGTGGCAGCTCACTAGCGACCACCTAGCGATGCACCAGCGATCTTGACCACGTCATATCGCTAGTCGGGATCGCTGGTGCATCGTTAGGTGTAACGGTACCCTAACTCCTGCCCCCCCTTCCCTTTACATAGAAGATAATGGGTTGCGTCACATGACACCTGTCTCCTCTGTGAAAGATGGACTAGAGCTGATTTTTACAATGGATGACACGTTCGGGAGGCGGGGGAGGGAGAAGGGTCTGATAAGTGGGGAAGGAAGCGGATTTCTCATATAGGATACAATACAAAGTTTCTTACAATTGCATGTACTATTGATATAGGTAAAGTTTATTAAAAGTACAGCTCCTTTTTAAAAGTCCTACCTTTCCCTCTGCAGATCTTCCAGGTGGAGGTATCTGTGAAGTTGACCAGCATGGTGAGGTAGAGAGTGATAAGCTTGGAATCCTGAAGAATATCAGGCTGAACAGAGAAAAAAACAAATATCCATCTCAGATCTGAGCATGACAGCAAATATAATGTGACGCAACGGTTATCTTAAATACTCACTTTTAATATCTTAAGAAACTCGCAGCACAGCCATAAAATGTCTTTAATTTGTTTTATCCACAAGAGAGTGAGATCTTTAGATAATGCAAGAGAAATGAACCAGACCTGGAAGGGATATAATCCAATGTAATATGCACACATACAGCCTTCAATATATTATGCATTTAATAGAGCGCAACAGTGTGACACTGACAAAAACATGACTCTAAGGAAACCTGAGCAGCTTAGAATCACAAATAGGGATGGGTTAACCCGAACTGTAAAGTTGGGGACCGTACCTGTACACGGTCCCGAACACGGGTTTCCATGGGAAACCTGTGTTTCAGTTCGGGCTGTTAAAAAAAGCAGAAAATTAATAATAAACTTTATAATTATACTTACCTGTCCAGCGATGCACCGGACCACGACCCCCGGTAAGTATAATCTAAATTGCTTTTCTTCTCTTTCAGGTTACATCGGGGGCTTATCTACAGCATAAGCCCCTGATGGCGGTGGACGCAGCTTATAGGCCAAAAATGGGGTGACAGATTCCTTTTAATGAGCGGCCCCAGAAGCAGATGCGGCCGGGAGACAGCGGGACGGGAGGACGCGTCGCTGGACAGGTTAGTATAATTATAATGTTTATTATTAATTTTCTGCTTTTTTTTTTTTTACAGCTTCCCTCCGCCCCATCCCATATCTGTAAAGTACGAGTTCAGACGCAAGTTCATGTCATCTCCGGCCCCAAACTCTACAAAAATACTCGGGTGAACCCGCCGATCCCGAACATCGGGGAGGTTTGCCCATCACAAATCACAATTATATAAAAGGTGTGAGGATAAAAAACATTCTCCGTGTGAAACACTGGTGCTTCTTTGCCCTTTGGTGGCTACACTGATCTTCAGGAGTCTAAATGAAAGCAATATATGGGTTGCGTATTTCCTGTGGATTGTTGGCAGCATAATACAGTAACTGATCAGTAGATGAGATTTTTTTAAAAATCTCATCTTCACAAGAAAATCGACCTTTGGTTTGCATTTTGAAATAAGCAGTATGTGAATTCTTTATGAGAATTTTCTTCCTATGCAAAGCATTAGCTGACATCTGCTGCAAACCTGCTGTCAAAAGCAAGGACAAAAAATGAATTTAACACATGGGGACTTGGTTATGGATACACTGTGTGAAATTTTAAACAGGTACGAATAACATCTATTCACTGTGGAATTTCCACAGCGCCAAAAACAGTGAGTTCATTCTAAAAGTACACGCAAAGTTTAGATTAATTTTGAAAAAAATCAAATTCATCCCTTATTTTTCAGTCCATCCCCGAGAATTCAATACAGTAAATGTGATCTATGATTGGTCTTTTCTACACTGTGTGCACAGTTATTAGGCAATTTGTTGTTTTGATGATTAATTTTATTATTATCTAACAACTACTGTGCTGTTAATCAATCCAAATGGTTAATAAGCCTGAATATTTAAGAAAGTAAAAAGTGAGGTTTTGTCTTAGGAGACTATCTATGTGTGCAGAATTATTGGGCAACTATTAGCGTGCAGAATTATTCTGCAACTGAATGTAAATTTTTCCACAATTGTTTATTTTCATCTGTCAAGGTGGAATACTAACCAAGAAACTCAAAATATACAAAAAAATAAATTTCTGAAATTTAAAAAAATATCAGTGACTAATATAGCCACACTTCTTTTCAATAACAGTCACAAGCCTTCCATCCATGGAGTCTGTCTGTTTCTTAATCTATAGACGATCAGTCAGTCTTGGATATTTCTTGGCCCAGTCTTAACATTTCTATTTATGTCTTGCTCAGTGCTGGTTGGCTTTCAGCCTTCCTTATCTTGGCCATGTCTCTGAGCACTGAACACCTTGCACTTTTGGGCCCTCCAGGGAGGGTGCAGGTCTGGAATGGTTCCCTGAAAAATGCCCACAGGAAAATTGCCCACACAGAAAATTGCCCACACAGAAAAAAATTGCCCACATGGAAAATTGCCCACAGAGAAAATTGCTCACACGGAAAATTGCCCGCATGGAATATTGCCAATTGCAGCATCACAAAGTTTAAGATCTATGATTTTTGAGGTGCAAGGTGAGGATGTTCACATGATATGTGATCAACTTGTGATTTACAGTTGATCTAGCACAAAACTGCAAAGATGAAGCTATGTGTTTAGCAGTCTGTCATTATCAGCAATAGATAGATTCTGCTCTCATCTCTTACTGATTCTGCCTTACTCCTCCCACCAGCCCAAAACAGCAGCACATGCAGAACCAGGAGCAGTGTGATCCAGAGGAGCCATCACAAAAGTATCACTGCATTATCTGTGGAGTTACATGGGACTGCAGATCACATCTAATACATTATCATCTCAGTTGGAGCCCACCAAAAGCAGGGTGCTGCTGGCAGAGAGAGTCATTCCTGGAAGCCCAGAAGGCACAGCAGAAAGGTGAGATTCTGCCACTTGAACCACCTTGTGTTCTTGCTAAGAATGTATGTTTTTTGCAGTGGTGTAACTGGAGTCCGATGGGCCCCAGTGCCAAATGTGGACCTGCCCACACACACACACACACGTTGGTCAGATGTATGGGCCCCTGTATTGTTATAAATTCTATAAAGACTTATGAATTGCCCCCTTCATTATGTAGTAAAATGTCCCCCATCCTGGTATATATGCCCATCATCCTGGTGAATATGTCCGCATCCTGGTATATGTCACAATGCTGGTATATATGGTCTCTATCCTGGTATATATGTCCACTTCCTGGTATATATGTCCCCATCCTGGTTTACATGGTCCCCAATCCTACTGTATGTGTCCCCATTCTGCCGTTAATGCATAATTAAAAACAAAAACATTCTACTCTCCTTTCCTCTGCTCCCACGTCGCCCAGTGTCTTTTGTAGCCATTGCTCAGCCCGGCAGCTGACATCGAAGTGTGCGCCTGTAGGTAATAGCAGGTACGCAGGATGCAGTGACGAGACGCGAGACTGAGTTGTACTTTGGGAAGCAACTTTTATAAATTGAAGCCGCTAGGGCTATACTAAACAAAACAAAGTAACAGCAATTGTCCTCGCAAGGACTCAGTACAACCAAACTCTATTAAAGAGAACACGACTAACCCGGCAAAGGCCGGTTACTATAGGGCCGCGGTATGGCCGACTACGGGACCTTATTTCCTACTTATCCGTCCTGACGTCCCTCGGCGTCTCTGATGAAGCTGCTTTGGCTTCGCAGCCGCTGGGCCCAGCTGCTGAAGATTTGGCGTAGTCTTCTGGCACCCCAACGCCCAGGAGGGGTTGGCGCACAACAGGCCCTGAGTGAGTCCTTTGATGAGGTAACCCCCTGTAAAGACAGCGGGGTTCCGCTCGTTAGCGGGTTCAGGGAGACTCCAGTCCCCAAGCAGGGGTGTGTCGCAGTTACCAGGAGTGGCAGTTGGTAGGCCACGTGCACGGCTTGGGGCTGTGCAAAGAGTCTCTCTGTTGATGAGGAGCAGGCCCCATCTGCCGACTGCAGCGGGGTGATGGCAGCTGCGGGCGGTGATGGACAGGCCGCAGCCGCGGGCTGAAGGGGGGTGGCAGCGGGCAGGCCGCAACCGCGGGCTAGAGTGAAGCGGCAGTCTCTTGTCAGTAAGCTCGGCGCCTCCTCCCCGAAGGCCACTGTAAATCTCCCCTCTGCTGCTGGTCTCCTCTCTGGTCACTGTTTGTCGCTCTGGCTCTCTCACGCCCCCACAGTCTCTTGCTCGGTGTCTGCCGTCCTGCTAACTGACTCCCTTGCGCGCTCCCTGCCCCTTTTATACACACCCCTCCCCTTGCTGTCCTGTCACTCTCAGCCGTCCACCTTCCTCCTTCGTTCCCCGGGTACAGTTCCCTTAGGAACCTAGATGGCGGTGTAGTAGAGTGGGCCGGAATGGGGGGTGGTCCCCTACTCACCGCGAACAGACGATAAAGACACGAGACGGAGGCAGATTTTAGGTACAACAGGTCCGAGTTTATTGGCCGTCTTCTTGACAACCTCAGCAATTCACCGCAGTACTTCCACAGCTCTCCGTATTCAGGCCCGGGTACCTGCACTTCTCTTCTGTTGTAGTGACGTTTCTTTACGGCTCAACCACTGGGGCTGCCCTAGGCCTTTCCACCGCCAGCACTTCACCGGTCAGAGGTCGTCGTCAATTTGCTACCGCCCGGGGCCTCGTCTGTTCTGTGGTTCTTCGTGTCGGGGCCACCCCCTGACTTCCCTTCTCCTCAGTCCCCCCAGTTAACCTCTCCAGACAGCACACACTCCGTCACAGACTCCTCTCCTCTTGAGCTCCTCCCAGGACTGGAACTTTCTGGAATCCTCTTGTCCTATTTATAACTTTACCGGTTCCCTATAACTCTGCCCCCCATGACCAACGGTTTCTCTAGCCATAAGCTGCTGTCAAGTCCTGAACTCACACTCTCCCCTGCCATCTTGTGGTCAACTCAAGATACTGCACTCAATCTACACTTTTCCCAGCTGTTTCCCTTGTGTAATTACAAACATACGCCTACAGTGCACAAACCATCCCTTCTTGCTGACAAGTCCGTCCGTCAGGTCACCTTCCCCACACTGGTCCCCTTGGTTCCGACCCAGACACTCTGCGGGGGCCTTCCTCCCTACACGCCATTGTCATGCGCCGTTCCCTGTGGCTTCACCTCCGACATCAGCAACACCGTGCATGTTATCTGGATCTGCATCTTCAGTGAGGACAGAGATCCAGCAGAAGCAGGCACCTGTACCCCTGTGCCTGGTTGTAGCCTTGATCCCTGCGACGACAGTCGTTACACCTCTGTGCCTTTTCTGTTGGTGAACCAATAGTCTTACCAATGTCTGTTCCCCTCACCCTGTGTTGTCTGAGTGGTGTTCTACCCGTGGGGATCGAGTGTGGGCATTAAGTGGGATGAACTCTGGTTCTTGCAGGCTCTCGAAAGACAGCCAGGCCAGCAGACAAGAGCCCCCACCGGTGTGCCTCCATAGTGATGTCACTGACCAACAGAGGACCCGGAAGTGCCAGAGCAGCGCCGCTCTCCCATTGATTTCAGTGGCAGTGAATCGAGCACCTGCACTTCCTTCCCTGTCCACTTATGACTACCGAGAGAATAAGAGTGAACAGATCCTACGTAGTTATGTATCATACACATATACTGCAGGTGTAGGCAGGCATAGGATGAAAGAAAACGCAGAATGGATTTGAATAATGGTCTCTAGGCCCATACACACCACACTGAGCGTGGACGGACAGCTCGTAAGAAAAAAATCTGTACTCTGGGACTAGGTACGAGTGAACCGAACCTATAGAACCCGGAGAAGTAACCTGGGCCCAGAGACCTTTGTTGAAATCCATTCTGCGTTTTCTTTGCTGCCTGTGTTATGCTGTATTGTATTTCAGTGGAGCCCATGGAAGTCACCGGGCTTTCCTTATTGACATTTTGTCACATGTTCCTTCCAGCGCTTCCCCCCCATTGTCTCAAATTGGCAATCCTTTCAGATGACAACGTAGTTCAAGAACCAACAGATCATTATCATGACTCCTGCCCTCAAAAAGCAGAAGCAAATGTGCTTCTGTGCTGCAGAGCATCTCACCTAGAATTCTATATTATTCTCCTGCCCTGCAGAGCATCTCACCTATACCTGTATACCATCCCCCTGTCCTGCAGAGCATTTAACCTATAATTCTATACTATTCTCTGTCCCACAGAGCATCTCACCTATAATTCTATATTATTGTTCTGCCCTGGAGAGCATCCACGTATACTTGCATACTATCCCCCTGCCTGCACTGCAGAGCATTTAATCTATAACTGGATCACCCCCAGGGCTGTGGGATACTCGGTACCGGGCCGGTGTCTTAAAGGGATAGGTCGCGGTGGCGGTGACCCGGTCCGTGGCCCTGGGTGTCCATGTAAAATGGGTGAAATGCAGCTGAATAAAGTTTATAGGTAGATGATTCGTGATGCCACCGGTGGTGCTCGGCAAGGAAGGTGTTAAGCCGATGCTGCGGTGCAGATCCTCTGGGACAGATGGTGGGGCGCAGCAAAGATGTAATAGCTCCCCACAGGCAGAGCTGTAATCCCAGGGCAGTAGTAATAGGTGTTGAGGTAGATGGTGTAGTGTTAGACACAGAGATGTAGCAGTGCTGAGTGGGTTGCAGGAAGAATTCAAAGAACACAACAGAGTGTAGTTTCTTTTACCTTCACTGAAGGTACAGTCCAGGATTCAGATCACAGATGGTACAGGAATTGGTCAGCCTGGAAGCATCTTGGGAATCTCTCTATTCAGATGGGTTGTGTAGTCTCCTTTCTAGCGCTAATCTGAAGTACTTGCAGTTCTCAATTACTCTCAAGTTCCTCTTGCTTGCTGCTACTTGAACTCCACTCGTATAGCAGGCAGCTGTAGCCATCTCTTTCTGGCTCACACACGTTGCTGCTGTAACTACGAGTCTTAGGTGGGAACAGAGCATTTACAGCCTCTTGTTTCTCGGGTTTCTGCTGCAGGATCATTAGTATCCATACAACCTCGGACACCAGGGTCCGGTCAATGCGCTTCAGCTGGGAGTGAGCTTAAATCCAGCTCAATCCTTCCCAGCTCGTCTCTCCACGTCCATACTCTTCCCCCTCTCTGCACGATCTGACTAACTTCCCTTTCCTGGCCACAGAGAGCAGCTCCTCAGCAGTTTGGTTCAAAGCTCCCCCTGCTGGCCTGGAGTGGGAACTGTGCTGTGTGCTGGAATTACCAGATAGAGAGATCCTTCATTGCTTCCAAGCATGACATCACACTCCCTAGGAGGGAGGTAATGCCACTTTGGCGCCACATAATTCTATACTATTCTCTGTCCTGCAGAGCATCTCACCTATAATTCTAGATTATTCTTCTGCCCTGCAGAGATCTCACGTATACCAGCATACTATCCCCTTGTCCTGCAGAATATTTAACCTATAGATCTATGCTATTCTCTGTCTTACATAGCATCTCACCTATAACTCGCTGTTTTCCTGTGGGTATTCATGTCTGTGGGCAATTTTCTGTGGGCATTTTTCACATATCATGTGAACATCCTCACCTTGTACCTCAAATATCATAGATCTGAAACTTTGCGATGCTGCAATTGACAAATTTCTATGTGGGCAATTTTCCATGTGGGCAATATTCCGTGTGGGCAATTTTCCATGTAGGCAATATTCCGTGTGGGCAATTTTCCATGTGGGCAATTTTCTGTGTGGGCAATTTTCCTGTGGGCATTTTTCCTGGTCACCGTCTGGAATATGACAGCCCTGGAGGATAATGGGCTCCTGGTCACTTCACGTTTCATTCTTCTCAAATCTTTGGCAGTTAATGTAAATCTTTTTTTTTTCGACTCTTTTCTGAGACACTCTTCACTAATTGCGGCAAAACATTTGATGGTTCTGTGATCTAGTCTCAATATCTTAGCAATTTCAAGAGTGCTTCATCCCTCTGTAAGACTTAATTTTTGACTTTTCAGTGTCATTTCAGTTTCTGTTTTTTAAGCCCATTTTGCCCAAGGAAAACAAGCTTCCCAATAATTCTGCACACCTTGAAATGGGTGTTTATATCCTTATGATTAAACCTCCCTAATTACACAAATACCCATCACCTGATCTGCGTCATCCAATAAGCAGCCAAGTTTATACAGGCTGGAGTTGGAAAATCTGCATAAATATGGTCAAAATAGTCACTTGTAATAATTGTGCACACAGTGTATCAAGACATAATATCATGTGAAATACTCAACCTTGTCAGGAAATTGGGACTGTCTAACTGGATCTTACATAATGGTCTGTCATAAGGTAGGAGAAGCAGTTGCCTAAAATAGCTCATTGATGTGTATGAGAATCTAGATCTACACTATGGTTGTTAAGGACACTCAAGACTCAAATCCGCTGCCTCCAATCATCAGGACAATTACACAAATGACTGACCAATGATGGACGTGGCCGCGGCTGCTTCAACTACTAGGCCGGTTATTGGGGAACTCACAGTGAGCGTATGGGATATACACCTCTGATTCCAAGGCATAGAATATATGTATATACCCCAGTATAATCACTGCCAACTCCAATCGTTTATACAGGCTGATTGGACACACGTTACAAGGTAGCATATGGCTTCAGTGGTGCAGTTTACAGAGAGAAGAACAGAGCTATTAAATTGTATATATTTAATCTGGAAAGATAGGCAGTGTTTATTAAAAAAAAATATACAAAGATGATACAAAATGGGAACAAAACAATACAGTATATACAATTACATAAAACAAATGGGGATAACTAAAGAAAATTACTAAACTAAATTAGCGGAGGGAGGCACTCTTTAGGAAAACAGACAGGACCTACAGCAAGCTGTACCTTCCAGGACTAACATATGACCAAACCCAAAATCTTCCATTTATTAGATCCAGGTTACATCCACATACCACCCAGTGGTAAGCTCATGTGGCGTCTGGTTGTGGGATGTGCTGTGTCTTTCAGAATTTTATGAGATCCCCAACTTAGAGGATACCTTCGCCCCTGGAGGCCCCAGATGGCAGATATTGTCGTTATATTTAATATTACTTTTATATAGAGATGAATCATGGCCTGGATAGCATCATCCATCGGACCGTTATTAAGTTGGAGGAGTTAGAATGGCCTTATGGTGATGTGAATGGATGTGTTAAGTTCGTCCCTTCGCTATGATGCTAAAAATGTGTCTCCCATAAATATTGGATCAATGCAAACCCCAATATTCATCACTGACCACTTGCTCCAAAAGGTCTGCGATCAGCGATCAGATAAAGCGTATGCCTGGGGAAGCGTACTTCCGGCCTCTGTGTAAATGAATCTCAGTCTTGCTGTCTTTTTTCTAGAACAAATCTCATGTGATCATTAGCTGTTCACTGCAGGAGACCTCTACTTTTATGGAGATTGAAGTGTTATCTCTTCTAACGTCCCCAGTTATAATTAATCCCATATGTTCAGTGTGAGGGTGTTATGTCCCCTCTCTGGAGATGTCTTATGGATTTAAATTTTTCTCCATGACAGTAGTTAACCTCAGTTATACAATGTGCTAAAACAAATATAGGTAACAGCAGAATTCAGTCCATACCTTTGGTTCATTCTCACACTCCATACTGGCTAGGATACAGCGACAAAGTTTTTCAAACCGCTATAAAGACACAAACATTGGATAGGATAATTTAGTGAAGAGTACTTCCTGACCTCCAGGACGTATATTTGTATGGAACCTTTTCTATGATTCTTGGATCTTACAAAAGGATCCTGTTAGAAAATCCATATGCTACATGTTTCAACAATTTAAAATTCAGCTAGGGTCTCTGTGTGATTTTTTTTTTTGTTTTACAGAACATGTCATCAGATTTTCCCCAATGAAACCACCTTGTTGTTATACCTTGCAGTAACTTTATATCATAACGTGTATTTCAGCCCTGTGTATCTAGTAAGGGCTCATTCACATAACTGCATGTTCGGTTTGAGTGCTGTCTGTGAAAACAACGTGCAACACTTGGACCAATGTTGTTCAATGGGTGGGGGCAGATGAGCAATTTTTTCAGTGACAATCTGCATGTGAAAAAAAAATTTCAGCATGTACTAGTTTCTTCTGCACATCAGAAGAAACTCATCCTTTCAACTCTATGGGTGCGCCAAAAAAAAAAAAATCATATATCATACAGAGCCATAGTGTAGCATTCATTTTATACGTATATATTGCAATTCTGTAACAGAAACTATAAATGGTCTTGTAAATTATTAATTCTTGCTGCTGTAACGGATTGCATATGGACTGAACCCGGATGACAAGTGAGAAAAAAAATGGTCAGCGTTTTATGGATGGAGCACTTTCCACGCTGCATGACAATGAGTGGTCTGATGATTGTCTCCTGACCATGCCTGCGAACCTCATTCCTCCACCTCAACCTCTGATTGATGCGGATGACTTCTAATAACTTTAAAACAGGCCCTCTGCACCTACACATATCTTATAAAAAACATTCTGAAGTTGTCTCAAACTTTGATAATGATAATAAGTGACTGAAATCTGAGTTTTATTGCTAAAAAAGCACAAGGCAACTTTTTTCTACTAGATATGTGATGGTGTGAAGGGGTGTTACAATGTGTAGCAGCAATGTGTCACGGTTCCACTACTCAGTGTGTCTGGGATGTGGTTACTGACAGCTCGGCCGTCCAATCGGGTATAGGGGTGTGCTAAAGCTGTCAGTACTTTAACTGACAGCTTGGCCATCCAATCTGGCACAGGGGCGTGCTGAGCTGTCAGTGTGTTGATTGACAGCTCGACTATCCAATCTGAGACTGTGAGGCATCGGCTGCCTCATGTGTTCATTATTCCAGTTAATGGCCATGCTTCTTAACTGAGTTGTGCTTCCCAGAATGCTGCCAGATGTACATTCATCTTGTGAAGTTTGTGCTGTGCTTTACTGTGCCTTGAGTTCTGTATGCTTGATCTGTTGCCTGACCTTGGACTTTGTTCTGACCATCCGCCTGTTTCACTCCTTTAGCTCTGATCCGTTATCCTCCCGGTACTCTGACCTCGGAACGCTACCTGACTATGCTTTTGTCTCTTCCTTCTGTTTATGATGTACCCTCCGGGCTTCTGACTTTGGACTTCTTGACCACTCCGACTCACGGATTGGCCGTGAGAAGCGACTAGCGTCACATTACCACAGAGAACTGAAGATCAGCTTGAATCACTTGACTAGGGTCTGATCTGCAGTACTCAGCAGCTGCCCCTATACATTACACATAGCTACACAGCTCTATACAGTATTTAGATCTGGCTGCCACCAAAGATTATAACAACTGATCCATGGAGGTGCCAGGTGTCAGACCCGTAACAATCTGAAACTGATGAACTATCCAAATATGCCCAAAAAAGACGCTTAACAAATATCTCTACGTGAAACCCAGTTGTAAGATCTGGTGTGCCAAGGTCACAAAACAAATGCCTACTAGAAACCATGTATTTGTAACTATACTAGAAATAAAACAATGAATAATCTGTAAGAAAGTTAAAATAAAAATGTGTTTAAATAATGCCTCTTACCATTTTGTCTACTCGTGTCCTAAATATAAATAAAAGTTTGCGAGCGGTCTTGAATACAGAAAGAGCACTGATCTTGATGGATCCATTCTCAGTACCTTCTAGGAAATCATCTACTTCTTTCCTATTATAAAAAATATATTCAAAAAATAATAAAACATAAGTGAGAAATTTGTAAAATGGGATTAACACCAGAATTTTGTTTCACAAAACTCCCAAAATGCATCAAAAATAAAAATAAACCCAATGTAAACTCAGGTCACTGATCCCGTCACTCCATTTCCAGTGCTGCCCGGTTTTCCCTGACGGTCTCCGTGCTTCCTCTTACAGCCAGACTATCACATGGCCACTAAAGCCAATCACTGGCTGTAGAAGTGACCAATACGACACTGATGTGGCCAGAAATTGACTGAAGTGGTCACATACAGTGGGTACAGAAATTATTCAGACCCCTTTAAATTTTTCACTCTGTTTCATTGCATGTAAAAAGTTCATTTTTTCTCATTAATATACACTCTGCACCCCATCTTGACTGATAAAAAACAAATGTAGAAATTTTTGCAAATTTATTAAAAAAGAAAAACTGAAATAACACATGGTCATAAGTATTCAGACCCTTTGCTCAGACACTCAAGTTACATGCTATCCATTTCCTTGTGATCCTCCTTGAGCTGGTTTTGCTCCTTCATTGGAGTCCAGTTGTGTTTAATTAAAGTCATAGGACTTGATTTGGAAAGGCACACACCTGTCTATATGAGAACTCACACCTCACAGTGCATGTCAGACCAAATGAGAATCATGAGGTCAAAGGAACTAGCCAAGGAGCTCAGAGACAGAAATGTGGCAAGACACAGATCTGGCCAAGGTTACAAAAGAATTTCTGCAGTATTCAAGGTTCCTAAGAGCACAATGGCCTCCATAATCCTTAAATGGAAGAGGTTTTGGACTATAAGATGCACACACTTTTCAACAAGAGTTTTTCTTGCTAAAAAGTGCTCCATATAGTCTGAAAAATATGGTACACTGTATTTTCACCAAATAGCATCTTTAGTATTTTGAGAAGATTAGAAAACATGACATTGGCATGGAAGTCATAATTGCCTTTGTTACCTGATTTCATGTTGCAGTCGGCATCTACAAAGAAATCTTCTGATAAGGGCTTGGATTTTAATTGCAGCTTTTTCTCTTTCTTTCAGGCCTTTCCTTTCCTCACGTGCCTGCCTGGCCTTATCCAGAAACTGGGCCTTTGATATCTGTGTTGCCCCAAACATGCTTTATGCTGGAAAAGGCAAATAAGCCAAAAATATTAACCATGAAATAAATACAACTAACCTACTAGTAAAATAACTTTATGAAACAAGATCAGAAAAAGTTCTTTAATGAGAATCTGACACCACAATTGAGAGACCTGACCTGTTAATATGTCTATTCAAGTTATAGACTGCTTAAAAACGTCCTACCTGTATGTCTCATATTAGATGCCTTGTTTGGGAAAAATCATCTTTTATCACTTTTATATTCCAGGCCACTTGACGTACGCTGCCCCGGAGATAACGCTGCCTCCTCCCCGTCATTATCCTATCTTCCTCTTCCCAAATTGTCACTGTATTCATGTGACGTCAGGTGCGAGGACAGAAATCCTGCGCTTGCGCATTCCGACTGCCGTGGCTCCTCTTCACTGTTCTGTCCTTCTATAGGTATTGAGCTTCACTTTTGTTCTGCGCAGGCGCCGGAGAGTCAATGTAACTTCTGCTCCCGGTGTTCTATGGCATGCAGAAAAGGTGCAAATTACATGCTTACAATGCAGAACCGGAGGAAGGAAGTCTGAAGTTCACCTTTTCTATGCGCTGGAGAACACTGCGAGCAGATGTTAGAATGACTCTGCAGCGCCTGCACAGAACAAAAGTGAAGCCAATGCTCATAGAAGGGCAGATGGTTTTTCCTATATAATATCTCCCACAGTCATATATGGCAGCATATACCAAATAATTGCTCTGGCACGTAAAGAAATTATTACAGTTATGGATATACAGTATCTACCTAATTTTACTTGGTTATTGCAATAAATATATTTACATCTAAAATTCCCTTTCACTACACTCCTATTTAGCCAATCTTTATTTTTATGTTGTTTAAGTCTGCCTTTAATGAGAACATCTTTCAAATCACTACATCTTCTAATGGACATTATCGGTTGTTTGCCAGCAATATCTGCTAAAAGAGGATCACTTTCTATCATATACCAGTTTTTATGGATAATAGATTTAATAATTCTGCTTAAAGGAATATATTGGAAAGATATACCACAAACTTCTTTCTTATTTTATTGCAATTTTGAAACAATTTATTCCGATTTTATTCAAATGCTCTTGGAAAACTTATTAATAACATAGCTGAGATAGTCTCGCTGTAATACTGTATTAAATCCTCAGATTATTGTAAAAAAGTACTATCAGAACTATTAATAAAACACAATCTTAAAAATTGGCCACACCGTAGAGAATTCTTCATGTGAAAAGGATGATAACGATCAAACCTCATTAATGAGTTGGTAGCTGTAGGTTTGCCACACACTTTGTATTGATGACCTCCTCAATAAATTCCATTTGCACATCCAAAAACCCTATGGAGTGGTTTCCAATCTTATTGGTAAATTTCATGTTTACCTTATCGTTGAAATAATTAACAAAATCCTCAAATAATTGTGGGGTGCCATCCCATATCATCAATATAGCGTAAAAAAAGTTTAATGTTAATGGCAAAAGGATTGAGTACATTAAATACTTTACCGAATTGGCCTAGAAAAAAACTGGCAGAAGTTGGTGTCACCGGCGTGCCCATCGCTGTACCAGCGAACACCAAATTGGAAATAATTGTGTACACACCTAATAAAAAAGGTAAAGATTTGTATAGAAAATTGGCACTGACTGAGTATTAGTTTCCCACAGCAGATATCAGACAGCCTGTGTACTGGCATCCTGCTGCTATATGAGACTGTGGGAGATATCATATAGGAAAAACCATCTACACGAACGCATTAGTGAACATGTGCGCTCACTTTCATTGGGAAAAGGCTCTACAAGGTTGATTTCTTATATGAGGCAAACGCATAATAATCATCCAGACTGCATGTGTTTTTTGGGTTTACATTTTGAACCAGTACCAATGGCGGCAATTGACACAATCAATTGCTTAAGAAAGAGATTTATTTCAGTAAAAAAAAAAAAAGACGTTTGGTCTTTTAGGATTAATTTAAGTCCGTTTCTACATGAGTAAGTGTACTAGTGCTGTACCTTTTTAGGAATCTTTTGTTTGATGTCAGTTTTTCTTGTATATGTTTTGTATTGTCAATTGGAGGTGTGACAAATTGGAGGTGTGTTTCCTAATGATGCAAGAGCCTGAAGAAGAGTGTTCAAAGCGGAACATTTGTCACTTGTCTCTCTCATCCAGGTCTACACTCCTCACTCGGTGCTTGAATAAAGTTGCTGTTTTAATGTACCAGTGGTGAGTGCCACTATCTACAATCTATTATGTCTTGTCCATGCTGTATATAGTAACAATCGCATTATACTTTGATTCCCACAGGCTTGGTTTTAAAGGGGTTCCTTTATAGCAGGCACGGTGGTCTTCATCAGACAGGCTTCCGTAACAGACCATCGGTGGGACAGCCAATTGGCGCATAGACTAAAGTGAATTCCTGACGAAGGGTGCGGTTAATGCCACGGTTAGAGACTGGCAGCAGCCTTTCACAAGTTAACAGTCACAGGTCAGCTCGGCTCTACCTGCACATGTTAGAGGCAGATCCTGGCTGTAATAAGTAGTGATTATCCGCAGGGTACGGGGCAGAGTTAGCGTATGACCACACTGCATGCATGTTTGGTGGAGGTTGGGAAGATATCACTCCAAAGACAGAAGGAGGCAAAAATATTCAAAAGAAAATAAACTGAGCTTTTATTCACCATCATGTGGTCCAACTCTGTCTCATGCTGTTACTCCGGTGATTGCACACAGGCTGCAGCAATGACATCACGTATACAGTACAGCAGCCAATCACTGAGCTCAGCAGCCCTGCCGAAGTAGACAACATGGGTCACTGAACTCAGTGATTGGCTGCCGTGCTGTCAACATGATGTCACTGCTGCAGCCATTGGCAAACTCTCTAAAATTGAACTGAACTGCTGGGAGCTGTAATATCGCCTACTCAATCAGGTGGTTGGTGAGATTTGAAAAGTCATCACCGCACTGATCTATTATCGATGGATTAACAGGCCATGAATATTGTGGTTGAGGGGACCCCTTTGATTGGGATTATGAACACTCAGTCAATTATCTTTCTGTGCAAAGAGGTCATGAACAGGCATGGGTCCATATATCTAATAGTCTATAAGTAAAGGGGAGTATCTAATTGAGACAATTCAATAGTGAAATGACCCTTACATCCAAGAAAATAAAAAAAGGCTCACCTTATTGTGTCCTTACTAGTACAATGCTTGTCTTGTGAACCGCATTATGTTTACTGGTGACTGTTAATGATCCAACTTCTAAAACAGATAATAGACTTATAAGAAGGCAAAATTTGCCACAGATTTTTACATAATAATAATAATAGTTAAAAAAAAACAAACAGAAAATGTGACCTCTGCTATATGGATACTTTGGCTGAAGCACTATTTCATCAATAAATATTGACAAGAATCGGTTTATGCTCTTAAAGGAGTCCTCATTTTCATTAATGGTTAAAGAGGTTGTCCACTACTTGGACAACATCTTCTCATACCTCTCACAAAATAACAAAGCCTATAATCACCTCCCATGCCGACGCCATTCCTGAGTGCCGACGCCATTCCTGAGTGTCGGCACTAGCTCACCCCAGGGCTGAGATGCGGTGTTGTGACACGTGACGCCGACGCCCAATCATCGCTGGCATCACTATCTCCGCCTTCGTACAAATTAAGCATGAAGAGGAAGTTAGAGATTAGTT
Organism: Dendrobates tinctorius; assembly: GCF_039654945.1. NCBI lineage: Eukaryota > Metazoa > Chordata > Amphibia > Anura > Dendrobatidae > Dendrobates > Dendrobates tinctorius. The sequence goes on along the minus strand of NW_027361741.1, from coordinate 7,600,120 downwards.
GCAGCCAGGATTTCCTCTTCATGTTCGATTTGTCCAAAGGCGGGGAAAGTTATGCCAACGCTGAATGGGTGTTGTCGTCACGTGCCACAATAAACTCATGGAAACCCCGGGAAAGCGAGTGCTGACTACGTTGGAACGGCGCCGGTATGGGAGAGGAGTATAGGCGTTATTATTTTATAGGAGCCAAACACTTTGATCAAGAAGGGGTTGTACTAGTAGTTGACAACACCTTTAAAATTGCAAGGGGCATGTAAAAACAAGCAACTTTGCAATTTACTTATCAAAAATCCTCCCCCTGCACAAGAACAATGGGTTTTTTAAATTTTTAGTTTGCTGCTCGTTGTCTAGGTTACCAGCCACCTCTTCAAGAAGATCAAACTTTCAAACACCGTTAATAAGCTAACTGGATCCGCTGAGCTTCAGAGGAACACAGTTCGGACCTGTGGTGCTACCATGGCACTGGTCTGTTCTCTCAATCTTCAGAAGTGCACAACCACTAACAAGCAGGAAGCCAGGAGGTAGAGGAACAGTGCCCTCCTGAAGAAGAAAGATGCGCACAACCCTTCATTTTCCAATGTCTAGTGGGCAAGAAAATAAATGTAGGTAACTTTAAAATAACACTTAAATCCCCCTCCCATCTTTTGTTCACATTTCATTTTTATGTGAGCTATCTGATGGGAGTATTCATTAATGTATACACACCTTTAATGGAACTTTTAGGGCAGAGACAGACTGCCGTATTAATCGCATCGTAAAACTTGTACTGGCTGTCGGCTCTCCTGACCTGAGCTTGACAGCTGCATAGTAATCCATCACGCTGTCTTGCTCAGGTCAGGAGAGGTGCTGGCCAGTCCATGCAGTGCGATGCGATTCTCGCACTAGTTATACGGAAGTCTGACTCTGCCCTAAGGCTACATTCCCACGAGTTTTTGGTGTGTTTCTCAATCTGTGTATTTTTGAAAAAATGCAAGTAACCCATTTTATAAGTGCAGAAAATTTGAAACATCAAAAACTCACGAAAAGCTCATTGTGGGAACGTAGCCTTACAGTTTTAGGGTTAATATAAAGATATATGTGGCATGTGTCAGCTATTGTTCTTTTTTTAAATGTATATAATATATATACACAAGAGCCTCTCCTGCTCAGATATACAGCTCTAGCAAAAATTAACCCCTTTCTGCCATCTGACGCACTATCCCATCCATGTGACCTGGGACTTAATTCCCATGGACGGGATAGTACGTCATAGCGATCAGCGGCGCTCCCGGGGGGAGCGCCGCTGATCGCGGCCAGGTGTCAGCTGATTATCACAAATTTCAAAAACTGACCGTCACATCCAAGCATAAGCATAGTGTGAACAGGTGCTTAACCTAGAGTCACCAACTCATATACATTCAAGCAAAAAAGGAAGCACACTAGCGCCAAACCATGCAAACATGAAAAATGAATAATGAATTGCATTACTGCATTAGAAGTATGAAAAATTGAGAAAGTTTAGCGCATAGAATGGCCAAGCCATGTGTACCTGGAAGCCACGTTAAGGCATTTCTCGTTTTCCAGGTCCCTGTCTATGCCAATCCTAAACTCCTAAACTCTTCATCCAATTTTAATGTGGATACCCTCAAATGAAAGCTGAAAGTCTGAACTTCAGCTGCATCTGAATTGTTTTGTTTAAAATTCATTGTGGTAATGTCTAGAACCAAAATTAGAAAAATGTTGTCTCTGTCCAAATATATATGGACCTAACTGTACATCAGGGGCTTTGCAAAGGCGGCATGGCGTCCGATCTCAATTCCAGCCAAAAAAGTAAAATGGCGCTGCTTCCTTTCCGAGCTCTGCCATGCGCCCAAATAGTGGTTTACCCCCACATATAGGGTATCAGCGGACTCAGGACAAATTGCACTATAACTTTTGGGGTCCTGTTACCCTTCGTAAAATAAAAATTGGGGGTGAAAAGATCATTTTTGTGGAGAAAATATGATTTTTTAATTTTACGGCTGTACATTATAAACTTATGTGAAGCCCTTGGGGGTTCAAAGTTTTCACCACATATCTAGATAAGTTCCTTGGGGGGGGGGTCTAGTTTCCAAAATGGTGTCATTTGTGGGGGGTTTCCACTGTTTAGGCACATCAGGGGCTTTCCAAACGCGACATGGCATCCCATCTCAATTCCAGCCAAAAAAGTCAAATGGCGCTGCTTCCCTTCCGAGCTCTGCCATGCACCGAAACAGTGGTTCCCCCCCTCATATCAGGTATCAGCGTACTTAGGACAAATTGCACAATAACTTTTGCAGTCCAATTTCTCCTGTTACCCTTGGTAAAATAAAAAAAATTGGACCTGAAATAATTTTTTTGAGAAAAAAAGTTAAAGGCTCATTTTTTTTTTAAAACATTCAAAAAAATTCCTGTGACGCACCTGAAGGGTTAATAAACTTCTTAAATGTGGTTTTGAGCACCTTGAGGGGTGCAGTTTTTAGAATGTTGTCACTTTTGGGTATTTTCTATCATATAGACCCCTAAAAGTGACTTCAAATCTGATGTGGTCCCTAAAAAAAAATGGTGTTGTAGAAATGAGAAATCGCTGGTCAAATTTTAACCCTTATAACTTCCTAAAGAAAAAAAAAAATTTGGCTCGAAAAATGTTGCTTATTACCGTATTTTTCGGACCATAAGACGCACCCCAATTTTAAGAAGGAAAATAGGTAAAAAAATAATAATGTGTCAAATGGGGGTCCGTCTTACAGTCCGAATTCAGCTTACCTGGGAAGGGATCCGGCACAGGTGGAGGAGTGGTCACAGAGGTCATTCAGTGCTCCAGGCTGGTGTGGTGGTGGCGGCTCTGTGCTGGGGCAGGTGGGCTGTGCTGGGGCAGCTGCGCTGTGTTGGGGCAAGTGGGCTGTGCTGAGGCAAGTGGGCTGTGCTGAGGCAAGTGGGCTGTGCTGAGGCAAGTGGGCTGGGGCAGCTGGGGCAAGTGGGCTGTACTGGGCTGGGGCAAGTGGGCTGTGCTGGGCTGGGGCAAGTGGGCTCTGCGGGGTGAGGGTGGCGGCGGGCTGTGCTCCGGAGCAGGGGTGGCGGCTCCGCCGGCATTTCCTCGCAGCCCAGAGGCCCCCGCACATCCGTTGATGGCTGCCGCCATGTTGTGGTGGCCTCCGGGAACATGGATGCCAGGAAGATGGCTGCCGGTCCGGGGAAGGCGCATGCGCGGGTTCAGATCTCGTCCCGGCAGCCATCAACAGATGTGCGGGGGCCTCCGGGCTGCGAGGAAATGCCGGCGGAGCCACCGCCCCTGCACCGAAGCACAGCCCGCTGCCACCACCGCACCGCAGAGCCCCGCCCGCTGCCACCACCGCACCGCAGAGCCCCGCGGCACCCGCACCAACCTCCAGCCATGATTGGATGTTAGTATATTGCGACCATAAGACGCACCCCCCACTTTCCCCCAAAATTTTTGGGAAAAAAAGTGCGTCTTATGGTCGGAAAAATACGGTAAGTTTTTTGTGTGCCATATCTCTGTGATTTAAGGGCATAAAAATTCAAAGTTGGAAAATTGCAAAATTTTCGCCAAATTTCCGTTTTTTCCACAAATTAACGCAAGTTATATTAATTAAATATTACCACTAACATGAAGTACAATATGTCACGAGAAAAACAATGTCAGAATCACCGGGATCCATGGAAGCTTTCCAGAGTTATTACCTCATAAAGGTACAGTGGTCAGAATTGTAAAAATTGGCCCGGTCATGAACATGCAAACCAACCTTGGGGGTAAAGGGGTTAAGAGACCACTGCACAGTTTTATAAAAATCAGCTTCTCTACATGTCGACAGCCATTCCATTCCAGTGTCATTTGAATTCCAGCCAGAGTAAACCTCATTCTACTTAATGTGCTTCTGATTAGGTGATCACATGAACCAAATCTTATTTAACGAAGGAAAGGATAAAAAACAGTGATGAGCGAGTATACTCGTTGCTCGGGTTTTCGCGAGAATGCTCGGGTGTCCTCCGAGTGTTTTGGCGTGCTCGGAGATTTAGTTTTTGTCGTCTCAGCTGCATGATTTGCGACTGCTAGACAATTTGAATACATGTGTGGAATGCCTGTTTGCTAGGGTGTGTGCACACGCTGCGGATTGATCTGCGGATAAATCCGCAGATAAATCAGCAGGTCTATCACCCCTATCACCCCTACAATGGAGGAGATGGCAAACCGCAGCAAGAATTGACATGTCAATTCTTTCTGCGGATTAGAAACCGCAGCAAATCCGTGCGGAAAAATCCGCACCGTCTGCACTGCGGTTTCCATTTCCCATAGGATATTATGGTACTGTACACCGCAGCAGAAACTGCTGTGGATCCGCAGGGCCAAAACCGCTGCGGATCCTCAGCAGAATCCGCAGCGTGTGCACACACCCTTAGGGAATTCCCACATGTATTCAACCTGTCTACAATTTGCAAATCATGCAGCTGAGACGACGAAAACGAAATCTCCAAGAACGCCAAAATACTCGGAGTTCACCCGAGCAACGAGTATACTCGCTCATCACTATTGATTTCTGAACTCTTCCTGAGTTAAAACATTAGTATTGTTGTTTCCTAAATGTTTATGAACTTGTTTTCTTAGCATTATTTGAGGTCTGCAAGCACTGCATTTTATTGTTATTCTGACCATTTCTCATTTTCTCAAAATAAATACAAAATTTATTGCCTGGAAATTCGAAGACATGTTGTCAGTAGTTTATAGAATAAAAGAATAAAAGACAATTTACATTTTACTCAAAAATCTCTTTATATGAAACTGAATGTATGTATGTATGTATGTGTGTATCACCAACCAATCACAAAGCATCTTTCATTTCACCGGAGCTGTTCAAAAGAAGCTGAGCTGTGACTGGTTGCTATGAGGAACAGTTTTCCTTGCAACCAATCACTAAGCATCTCTCATTTCACCAGAGTTGGTTAAAAGAGGCTGAGCTGTGATTGGTTGCTATGAGCAAGTTTTCCCACTTGACAACACCTCAGCAGACACTGACATGGTGGGAGAAATATAGCATCCCCAGGAACATAAGCTCCCAGCCATTGTCTGACACCCAGAAAGGAGCAGAGCACAAGACAGAAATAAATCCCCCCTCCCGTGGATCATTGGTATGCAAGTTAGGGCAAATCCACTCTGTGCTTTGGTACTGACCCCAGGCCTTTCTTAAAGGGATCTCCGGTATGGAAGGCAGGACAAATCCATCCAGTACTTTGGTTCTGACTCCAGTCCTCTCTTAAAGGGATCCCCGGTATGGAAGTCAGGGCAACAGCCTTCAAATGCTCTGGTACTGACCCCAGGCTCTCTTTAAGGGATCTCCTGTACGGAAGTTAGGGTAAATCCCTCAGCGCTCTGATTGTCACCCCAGGCTTCTATAAAAGGGATCATTGGTATGCAAGTCAGGGGAAATCCACTTAGCACTCTGGTTCTGACGCCAGGCCTCTCTTAACCCCTTCACTACCAAGGGTGGTTTGGACGTTAACTCCCAGGCCAATTTTTACAATTCTGACCACTGTCCTTTTATGAGGCCATAACTCTGGAACGCTTCCATGGATCCCGGTGATTCTGACATTGTTTTCTCGTGACATATTGTACTTCATGTTTGTGGTAAAATTTCATTCATATAACTTGCGTTTGTGAAAAAAACGGAAATTTGGCCAAAATTTTGAAAATTTCGCAATTTTCCAACTTTGAATTTTTATGCCCTTAAATCACAGAGATGTGGCACATAAAAAACTTAATAAGTAACATTTCCCACATGTTTACTTTACATCAGCACAATTTTGAAACCAAAATTTTTTTTTGTCAGGAAGTTATAAGGGTTAAAAGTTGACCAGCAATTTCTCATTTTTGCAACACCATTTTGTTTTTACGTACCACATCACATTTGAAGTCACTTTGAAGGGTCTATATGATAGAAAATACCGAAAAGTGACACCATTCTAAAAACTGCACCCCTTAAGGTGCTCAAAACCACATTCAAGGAGTTTACTAACCCTTCAGGTGCTTCACAGGAATTTTTTGAATATTTAAAAAAAATGAACATTTAACTTTTTTTCACAAAAAAAAAATACTTCAGGTTCAATTTTTTTTATTTTACCAAGGGCAACAGGAGAAATTGGACTGCAAAAGTTATTGTGCAATTTGTCCTGAGTACGCTGATACCTGATATGTGGGGGGAACCACTGTTTCCGCGCATGGCAGAGCTCAGAAGGGAAGGAGTGCCGTTTGACTTTTACAATGCAAAATTGGCTGGAATTCAGATCGGACGCCATGTCACGTTTGGAGAGCCCCTGATGTACCTAAACAGTGGAAACCCCCCACAAGTGACCCCAATTTAGGAAACTAGACCCCCCAAGCAACTTATCTAGATATGTGGTGAGAACTTTGAACCCACAAGGGCTTCACAGAAGTTTATAACGTACAGCCGTACAATTAAAAAATCATATTTTTTCCACAAAATGATCTTTTCACCCCCAATTTTTATTTTCCCAAGGGTAACAGGACCCTAAAAGTTATTGTGCAATTTGTCCTGAGTACGCCGATACCCCATATGTGGGTGTAAACGACTATTTGGGCGCATCGCAGAGCTCGGAAGGGAAGCAGCGCCATTTTACTTTTTTGGCTGGAATTGTCGCGTTTGGAAAGCCCCTGATGTACCAAAACAGTGGAATCCCCCCACAAATGACACCATTTTGGAAACTAGACCCCCCAAGGAACTTATCCAGATGTGTGGTGAGAACTTTGAACCCCCAAGTGCTTCACAGAAATTTATAACGCCCAGGCGTGAAAATAAAAAAATCATATTTTTTTTCCACAAAAATGATATTTTTGCCCCCAATTTTTTATTTTCCTAAGGGCAACAGGAGAAATAGGACCCCAAAAGTTGTTTTTCAAATTGTCCTGAGTAGGCTGATACCCCATATGAGGGGGTAAAACACTGTTTGGTTGCAAGGCAGAGCTTGGAAGGGAAGGAGCACCATTTGACTTTTTTCAACGCAGAATTGGCTGGAATTGAGATCAGACGCCATGTTGCGTTTGGAGAGCACCTGAAGTGCCCAAACAGTGGAAACCCCCAATTCTAACTCCAACCCTAACCCCAACACACCCCTAACCCTAGCCCTAACCCTAATAGGAAAATGGAAATAAATACATTTTTTAAATTTTATTTTTCCCTAACTAAGGGGGTGATAACGGGCGGTTTGATTTATTATTTATAGCTGGTATTTATATTTGGCAGCTGTCACATGCTAAAAGACGCTTTTTATTGTAAAAATAGTTTTTGCATCACCACATTTTGAGAGCTATAATTTTTCCATATTTTGACCCACCGAGTCATGTGAGGTCTTATTTTTTGCGGGACGAGTTGACGTTTTTATTGGTACCATGTTCGGGCATGTGACACTTTTTGATCGCTTTTTATTTCGTTTTTTGGGACGCAGAATTTACAAAAGCCAGCGTTTCATGAATTTCTTTTGGGGGGTGCGTTTACGCCGTTCCGCGTGCGATAAAATTGATAAAGCGGTTTTCTTCTTCGGGTCAGTACGGTTACAGCCATACCTCATTTATGTTTTTTTTTATGTTTTGGCGCTTTTATGCGATGAAAACAATTTTATATAAAAAATAATTATTTTTGCATCGCTTTACTCTGCGAGCTATAACTTTTTTATTTTTTCGCTGATGATGCTGTATGACGGTTCGTTTTTTGCGGGACAAGATGACGTTTTCAGTGGTACCATGGATATTTATATGTGTCTTTTTGATTGCGCGTTATTGCACTTTTTGTTCGGCGGTATGATAATAAATCATTATTTTTTGCTTCGTTTTTTATTTTTTAAGGGGTTCGCTTAAGGGGTTAACTAATGGGACAGTTTTATAGGGCGGGTAGTTACGGACGCGGCGATACCAAATATGTGTACTTCTACTATTTTGGGGTTTTTTTATTTCCAAAAAATGAATTTATTGGGGAATTTTTTTTTTTTTTTTAATTTATTTAGCGATTTTTTTTTAACCCCTTCACTACCAAGGGTGGTTTGCACGTTAACTCCCGGGCCAATTTTTACAATTCTGACCACTGTACCTTTATGAGGTCATAACTCTGGAAGTCTTTCATGGATCCTGGTGATTCTGACATTGTTTTCTCGTGACATATTGTACTTCATGGTAGTGGTAAAATTGCATTCAAATAACTTGCATTTATTTGTGAAAAAAAACGGAAATTTGGCGAAAATTTTGAAAATTTCGCAATTTTCCAACTTTGAATTTTTATGCCCTTAAATCACAGCGATACGGCACACAAAAAACTTAATACATAACATTTCCCACATGTTTACTTTACATCAGCACAATTTTGGAACCAAAATTTTTTTTTGTTAGGAAGTTATAAGGGTTAAAAATTGACCAGTGATTTCTCATTTTTGCAACACCATTTTATTTTTAGGGACCACTTCACATTTGAAGCCACTTTGAGGGGTCTATATGATAGAAAATACCCAAAAGTGACACCATTCTAAAAACTGCACCCCTTAAGGTGCTTAAAACCACATTCAAGAAGTTTATTAACCCTTTAGGTACGTCACAGGAATTTTTTGAATATTAAAAAAAAATGAACATTTAACTTTTTTTCACAAAAAAAATACTTTAGGTTCAATTTTCTTTATTTTACCAAGGGTAACAGGAGAAATTGGACTGCAAAAGTTATTGTGCAATTTGTCCTGAGTACGCTGATACCTGATATGTGGGGGGGAACCACTGTTTCGGCGCATGGCAGACCTCAGTAGGGAAGGAGCGCTGTTTGACTTTTTCAATGCAAAATTGGCTGGAATTCAGATCGGACACCATGTCGCGTTTGGAGAGCCCCTGATGTACCTAAACAGTGGAAACCCCCCAAGTGACCCCATTTTGGAAACTAGACCCCCCAAGGAACTTATCTAGATATGTGGTGAGAACCTTGAACCCACAAGGGCTTCACAGAAGTTTATAACGTACAGCGGTACAATTAAAAAATCATATTTTTTCCACAAAAATGATCTTTTCACCCCCAATTTTTATTTTTCCAAGGGTAACAGGACCCTAAAAGTTATTGTGCAATTTGTCCTGAGTACGCTGATACCCCATATGTGGGTGTAAATGACTATTTGGGCGCATAGCAGAGCTCGGAAGGGAAGCAGCGCCATTTGACGTTTTTGGCTAGAATTGAGATCGGACACCATGTCGCGATTGGAAAACCCCTGATGTACCAAAACAGTGGAAACCCCCCACAAATGACACCATTTTGGAATCTAGACCCCCCAAGGAACTTATCTAGATGTGTGGTGAGAACTTTGAACCCCCAAGGGCTTCACAGAAGTTTATAACGTACAGCAGTACAATTAAAAAATCATATTTTTTCCACAAAAATGATCTTTTCACCCTCAATTGTTATTTTTCCAAAAGTAACAGGACCCTAAAAGATATTGTGCAATTTATCCTGAGTACGCTGATACCCCACATGTGGGTGTAAACCACTATTTGGGCGCATGGCAGAGCTCGGAAGGGAAGCAGCGCCATTTGACGTTTTTGGCTGGAATTGAGATCGGACACCATGTCGTGTTAGGAAAGCCCCTGATGTACCAAAACAGTAGAAACCCCCCACAAATGACACCATTTTGGAAACTAGACCCCCCAAGGAACTTATCTAGATGTGTGGTGAGCACTTTGAACCCCCCAGTGCTTCACTGAAGTTTATAACGTCCGGGCGTGAAAATAAAAAAATCGTATTTTTTCCACAAACATGATCTTTTAGTCCCCATTTTTTTATTTTCCCAAGGGTAACAGGAGAAATTGGACCCCAAAAGTTGTTGTCCAATTTGTCCTGAGTACGCTGATACCTCATATGTGGGAGAAAACTACTGTATGGGCACACGTCGGGGCTCGGAAGTGAAGTAGTGACGTTTTGGAATGCAGACTTTGATGGATTGGTCTGCGGGTGTCATGTGCGTTTGGAGAGCCCCTGATGTACCTAAACAGTGGAAACCCCCCACAAGTGACCCCATTTTGGAAACTAGACCCCCCACGGAGCTTATCTAGATGTGTGGAGAGCACTTTGAACCCCCAAGTGCTTCACAGAAGTTTATAACGCCTGGGCGTGAAAATAAAAAAAACATTTTTTTCCGCAAAATTATATTTTTGCCCCCAATTTTTTATTTTCCTAAGGGTAACAGGAGAAATTGGACCCCAAAAGTTGTTTTGTAATTTGTCCTGAGTAGGCTGATACCCTACATGTGGGGGTAAAACACTCTTTGGGCACATGGCAGAGCTTGGAAGGGAAGGAGCACCATTTGACTTTTTCAACGCAGAATTGGCTGGAATTGAGATCAGACGCCATGTTGCCTTTGGAGAGCACCTGATGTGCCCAAACAGTGGAAACCCCCAATTATAACTCCAACCCTAACCTCAACACACCCCTATCCCTAATCTGAGCCCTAGCCCTAACCCTAGCCCTAACCCTAACCCTAGCCCTAACCCTAGCCCTAACCCTAACGGGAAAATGGAAATAAATACATTTTCTTTTAGTTTTATTATTTTTCCCTAACTAAGGGGGTGATAACGGGGGGTTTGATTTACGATTTATGGCGGTTTTTATGTTTGGCGGCTGTCGCACGCTAAAAGACGCTTTTTATTGTAAAAATAGTTTTTGCATCACCACATATTGTGAGCTATAATTTTTCCGTATTTTGACCCACCGAGTCATGTGAGGTCTTATTTTTTGCGGGACGAGTTGATGTTTTTATTGGTACCATTTTCGGGCACGTGACATTTTTTGATCGCTTTTAATTCCGATTTTTGGGGCGCAGAATGAACAAAAACCAGCGTTTCATGAATTTCTTTTGGGGGGGTGCGTTTACACCGTTCCGCGTGCGGTAAAATTGATAACGCGTTTTTATTCTTCGGGTCAGTACGGTTACAGCGATACCTTATTTAGGTCTTTTTTTATGTTTTGTCGGTTTTTTGCAATGAAAACAATTTTATATAAAAAATTATTATTTTTGTATCGCTTTATTCTGCGAGCTATAACTTTTTTATTTTTTTGCGGATGATGCTGTATGGCAGCTCGTTTTTTGCGGGACAAGATGACGTTTTCAGCGGTACCATGCATATTTGCGCGTTATTGCACTTTTTGTTCGGTGGTATGATAATAAATCATTATTTTTTGCTTCGTTTTTTATTTTTATTTTTTAAGGGGTTCGCTAAAGGGGTTAACTAATGGGACAGTTTTATAGGGCAGGTCATTACGGACGCGGCGATACCAAATATGTGTACTTTTATTGTTTTTGTTTTTTTTATTTTGAAAAAATGGATTTATTGGGGAATATTTTTTTTTTTTTTACTAATTTATTTAGCGATTTTTTTTAAATTATTTTTAACACTTTTTTTTTTTTTTTTTTTTACTTTATTACCTTGTCCCAGGTGGGACATCACTTTCCTGTGACAGATCGCTGATCTGTCACATCACAGATCACTGTGACAGATCAGCGATCTGACACAGGCACTGCTGAAGGCTTCCTCATGCCTGCGCTTTGATCGCGATGACGTAATATTCCGTCCATGGTCACATGGACGGAATATTACGTCAATTGTAGGTAAGGGGTTAAAATTATTTTTACACTTTTTTTTTTTTTTTTTTAAACTTTATTACAATGTCCTAGGAGGGACATAACTGTCATGTGACAGATCGCTGATCTGTCACATCACAGATCAGCGATCTGTCACAGGCACTGCTGCAGGCTTCCTCATGCCTGCGCTCTGCGGGCAGTGAGGAAGCCAGCTTCCTGCAGGCCCCCGGAGGTCCCCGCCACCATATTGGATCCGGGGACCTGCAGGAAAGGAGCCCCCCGCAGCAGCACTGCACATTGTGCTGTCGTGGGGGGCTCAGGGAAGCACGGAGGGAGCCCCCTCCCTGCCTATGCTTCCCTTTAACCCCCGGTACACCACAATCGTGTTTGATCGCGGTGTACAAGGGGTTAACGTGTCGGGGGGCGGTCCGTGACCGCCCCTGACACATTGTGTCGGGTGTCAGCTATGATAATTAGCTGACACCCGGCCGCGATAAGCGGCGCTCACAACGTGGGCACCGCTTATCGCTATGACGTAATATTCCGTCCATGGTAATTAGGGCTCAGGGCACATGGACGGAATATTACGTCCAATGAAGGAAAGGGGTTAAAGAGATCCCCGGTATGGAAGTTAGGGCAAATCCCTCAGCACTGTGGTTCTGACCCCAGGCCTCTCTTAAAGGGATCATTGGCATGGAAGTCAGGGCAAATCCCTCAGGGCTGTGGTTCTGACCCCAGGCCTCTCTTAACCCCTTCACCCCCAAGGGTGGTTTGCACGTTCATGACCGGGCCAATTTTTACAATTCTGACCACTGTACCTTTATGAGGTCATAACTTTGGAACGCTTCCATGGATCCCGGTGATTCTGACATTGTTTTCTCGTGACATATTGTACTTCATGTTAGTGGTAAAATTTCATTCAAATAACTTGCGTTTATTTGTGAGAAAAATGGAAATTTGGCGAAAATTTTGAAAATTTCGCAATTTTCCAACTTTGAATTTTTATGCCTTTAAATCACAGAGATACGGCACACAAAAAACTTGATAAGTAACATTTCCCACATGTTTACTTTACATCAGCACAATTTTGGAACCAAAATTTTTTTTTGTTAGGAAGTTATAAGGGTTAAAAGTTGACCAGCGATTTCTCATTTTTACAACACCATTTTATTTTTAGGACCACATCACATTTGAAGCCACTTTGAGGGGTCTATATGATAGAAAATACCCAAAAGTGACACCATTCTAAAAACTGAACCCCTTAAGGTGCTCAAAACCACATTCAAGAAGTTTATTAACCCATTAGGTGCGTCACAGGAATTTTTTTGAATATTTAAAAAGAAATGAACATCTAACTTTTTTTCACAAAAAAAATACTTCAGGTTCAATTTTTTTTATTTTACCAAGGGTAACAGGAGAAATTGGACTGCAAAAGTTATTGTGCAATTAGTCCTGAGTACGCTGATACCTGATTTGTGGGGGGGAACGACTGTTTCGGCGCATGGCAGAGCTCAGAATGGAAGGAGCGCCGTTTGACTTTTTCAATGCAAAATTGGCTGGAATTCAGATCGGACGCCATGTCACGTTTGGAGAGTCCCTGATGTACCTAAACAGTGGAAACCCCCTACATGTGACCCCATTTTGGAAACTAGACCCCCCAAGGAACTTATCTAGATATGTGGTGAGAACTTTGAACCCACAAGGGCTTTACAGAAGTTTATAACATAAAGCCATACAATTAAAAAATCATATTTTTTCCACAAAAATGATCTTTTCACCCAAAATTCTTATTTTTCCAAGGGTAACAGGACCCTAAAAGTTATTGTGCAATTTGTCCTGAGTACGCTGATACCCCACATGTGGGGGTAAACCACTATTTGGGCGCATGGCAGAGCTCGGAAGGGAAGCAGCGCCATTTGACGTTTTTGGCTGGAATTGAGATCGGACACCATGTCGCGTTTGGAAAACCCCTGATGTACCAAAACAGTGGAAATCCCCCACAAATGACACCATTTTGGAAACTAGACCCCCTAAGGAACTTATCTAGATGTGTGGTGAGAACTTTGAACCCCCATGGGCTTCACAGAAGTTTATAACATAAAGCCATACAATTAAAAAATCATATTTTTTCCACAAAAATGATCTTTTCACCCTCAATTCTTATTTTTCCAAGGGTAACAGGACCCTAAAAGTTATTGTGCAATTTGTCCTGAGTACGCTGATACCCCACATGTGGGGGTAAACCACTATTTGGGAGCATGGCAGAGCTCGGAAGGGAAGCAGCGCCATTTGACGTTTTTGGCTGGAATTGAGATAGGACACCATGTCGCGTTTGGAAAACCCCTGATGTACCAAAACAGTGGAAATCCCCCACAAATGACACCATTTTGGAAACTAGACCCCCTAAGGAACTTATCTAGATGTGTGGTGAGCACTTTGACCCCCCCAGTGCTTCACAGAAGTTTATAATGCCCGGGGCGTGAAAATAAATAATTCGTATTTTTTCCACAAACATGATCTTTTAGTCACCATTTTTTTATTTTCCCAAGGGTACCAGGAGAAATTGGACCCCAAAAGTTGTTGTCCAATTTGTCCTGAGTATGCTGATACCCCATATGTGGGAGAAAACTACTGTATGGGCACACGTCGGGGCTCGGAAGGGAAGTAGTGACGTTTTGGAATGCAGACTTTGATGGAATGGTCTGCGGGTGTCATGTTGCCTTTTGAGAGCCCCTAATGTACCTAAACAGTGGAAACCCCCCACAAATGACCCCATTTTGAAAACTAGACCCACTAAGGAACTTATCTAGATGTGAGGTGAGCACTTTGAACCCCCAAGGGCTTCACTGAAGTTTATAATGCCAGGGCATGAAAATAAAAAAATCGTATTTTTTCCAGAAACATGATCAATTAGTCCCCAGTTTTTTCATTTTCCCAAGGGTAACAGGAGAAATTGGACCCCCAAAAGTTGTTGTCCAATTTGGCCTGAGTACGCTGACACCCCATATGTGGGAGAAAACTACTGTATGGACACACGTCGGGGCTCGGAAGGGAAGCAGTGACGTTTTGGAATGCAGACTTTGATGGAATGGTCTGCGGGTGTTATGTGCGTTTGGAGAGCCCCTGATGTACCTAAACTATTGAAACTCCCCACAAGTGACCCCATTTTGGACACTAGACCCCCCACGGAACTTATCTAGATGTGTGGTGAGCACTTTGAACCCCCAAGTGCTTCACAGAAGTTTATAACACTCGGACGTGAAAATAAAAAAATCATTTTTTTCCACAAAAATGATATTTTTGCCCCCAATTTTTTATTTTCCTAAGGGTAACAGGAGAAATTGGACCCCAAAAATTGTTTTGCAATTTGTCCTGAGTAGGCTGATACCCTACATGTGGGGGTAAAACACTGTTTGGGCGCATGGCAGAGCTTGGAAGGGAAGGAGCACCATTTGACTTTTTCAACTCAGAATTGGCTGGAATTGAGATCAGACGCCATGTTGCATTTGTAGAGCCCCTGATGTGCCCAAACAGTGGAAACCCCCAATTATAACTCCAACCCTAACCCCAACACACCCCTAACCCTAATCTGAGCCCTAACCCTAGCCCTAACCCTAGCCCTAACCCTAAGGCTGTGTGCACACGCTGCGGATTTTGCTGCTGTTCCGCAGCGGTTTTGGCTGCTGTGGACCCGCAGCAGTTTCTGCTGCGGTGTACAGTACCATGATTCCCTATGGGAATCAAAAACCGCAGTGCAGACGGTGCGGAATTTTCCGCGCGGATTATCTGCGGTTTTCAATCCGCAGAAAGAATTGACATGTCAATTCTTTCTGCGGATTCTCCTGCGGTTTGCCATCTCCTCTATTGAGGAGATGAAAAACCGCAGGACAAAACCACAGAGCAATCCGCAGGTAAAACCGCAGGTCTTTTGATCTGCGGTTTCACCTGCGGATTTTACAAAATCCGCCCGGATGAATCCGCACCTAATCCGCAGCGTGTGCACACAGCCTTACCCTAACGGGAAAATGGAGATAAATACTTTTTTTTTAGTTTTATTATTTTTCCCTAACTAAGGGGGTGATAACGGGGGGTTTGACTTACTATTTATGGCGGTTTTTATGTTTGACGACTGTCACACGCTAAAAGACGCTTTTTATTGTAAAATAGTTTTTGCATCACCACATTTTGAGAGCTATAATTTTTCCGTCTTTTGACCCACTGAGTCATGTGAGGTTTTATTTTTTGCGGGACGAGTTGACGTTTTTATTGGTACCATTTTCGGGCACGTGAAATTTTTTGATCGCTTTTTATTCCGATTTTTGGGACGCAGAATGAAGAAAAACCAGCGTTTCATGAATTTCTTTTGGGGGGTGCGTTTACACCGTTCCGCGTGCGGTAAAATTGATAAAGCGGTTTTATTCTTCGGGTCAGTACGGTTACAGCGATACCTCATTTAGGTCGTTTTTTTATGTTTTTGTCGGTTTTATGCAATGAAAACTATTTTATATAAAAAATAATTATTTTTGCATCGCTTTATTCTGCGAGCTATAACTTTTTTATTTTTTCGCTGATGATGCTGTGTGGCGGCTCGTTTTTTGCGGGACAAGATGACGTTTTCAGCGGTACCATGGATATTTATATGCGTCTTTTTGATCGCGCGTTATTACACTTTTTGTTTGGCGGTATGATAATAAATCATTATTTTTTGCTTCGTTTTTTATTTTTATTTTTTAAGGGGTTCGCTAAAAGGGTTAACTAATGGGACAGTTTTATAGGGCGGGTCATTACGGATGCGGCGATACCTAATATGTGTACTTTTATTGTTTTTTTTTTTATTATTTCCAAAAAATGGATTTATTGAGGGAATATTTTTTTTTTTTTTCTAATTTATTTGGCGATTTTTTTTAAATTTATTTTTACATTTTTTTAATTTTTTTTTTACTTTATTACATAGTCCCAGGTGGGACATCACTGTCCTGTGACAGATCGCTGATCTGTCACATCACAGATCACTGTGACAGATCAGCAATCTGTCACAGGCATTGAAGAAGACTTCCTCTTGCCTGCGCTTTGCAGGCACTGAGGAAGCCAGCTTCCTCAGGTCCCCGAAGGCCCCCGTCGCCATCTTGGATCCGGGGGCCTGGAGGATAGGAGCCCCCGGCAGCAGCGCTGCCGTGGGGGGGTCAGGGAAGCACGGAGGGAGCCCCCTCCCTCCCGATGCTTCCCTTTAACTCCCGGTACACCGTGATCATGTTTGATCGCGGTGTGCAAGGGGTTAACGTGTCGGGGGCGGTCCGTGACCGCCCCTGACACATAGTGTCGGGTGTCAGCTGTGATAATCAGCTGACACCCGGCCGCGATCAGCGGCGCTCACCACGTGGGCGCCGCTGATCGCGGTAGACGTACTATCCCGTCCACGGTCATACGGGCCCGGGTACCGTGGACGGGATAGTACGTCGGATGTCAGGAAGGGGTTAAAGGGATCCCCGATATGGAAGTTAGGACCGTTCCACTTAGCGCTGTGGTTCTGACCCCAGGGTCTCTTAAAGGGATCATTGGTATGGAAGTTAGGGCAATTCCACTACGCGCTCTGGTTATGATCCCAGGCTCCTCTTAAAGGGATCCCTTGTATGAAAGTTAGGGTAAATCCCTCAGTGCTCTGATTCTGACCCCAGTCTCTCTTAAAGGGATCATTGGTATGGAAGTCAGGGCAATTCCACTCAGCGCTCTGGTTCTGATGCCAGGCCTCTCTTAAAGGGATCCCCGGTATGGAAGTTAGGGCAAATCCCTCAGTGCTGAAAATCTGACCACAGGCCTCTCTTAAAGGGATGGGACGATGTGGGCTATTAGGGTTAGTACTTAGTAGTCCGGTGGCTTTGACGGGATGATGTGAGATATTAGGGATAGTAGTTCGGTAGCTCTGGCTGACGGGATGATGTGGAATATTAGGGATAGTAGTTCGGTAGCTCTGGCTGACGGGATGATGTGGAATATTATAGTGAATGGGGCTATGCGGAGTAGGCGGGGCTCTACACTCAGCTATATATATATATATATATATATATATATATATATATATAATCATTATAATTTGTTATAACTAACCGTAGTTAGTTACTATGCCCGGGCAGCGCCGGACTCTTCAGCTAGTATACCTACAAAGAGAAAAATCAGACAAAATGAAAATTTTGAAGTGGTCTCTTAATTTTTGTCAGAGCTGTATACAGGAGCCTCCCCTGCTCAGCTATATACATAGGTGTGTATATATACAGTATATACAGGAACCTCCCCTGTTCAGCTATATACATAGGTTATATCAAGATTTGTCCATATATACAGTAACAACAACTGGCACTTCATAACACAATAACCAATAAGATCGGGCTTAAATTAGGTAAGCCGAAAAAGAGATCCAGATAATAATACTAAAATCATATTTTTATTATACATACTGTTAAAAACAAACATAGAATATGAATAAAAATTAGCAGAATGCCCAGGGGGAGTTTAATACACCATCAAAATGTCCAAGATGGAAATATAACTGTGCAAACTGAATGACACTATTAAGTAAACAGCGTTACATACAATATATCAAAAGTTATCAGCTCATCACCCAATTAATATTAAATATTCAATATATCACATATTTAATGAAATCAATAAATAAATGTTGAAGTCCCCTGATATTAAAATCATAAACACCAAGTCGAACCACTGAATAGCAGCAACATGAACAATCTACACCGCTGATCTTAAACTAGAATACATAATATAGCAGGCATAGTTTAGATATAGTAAAAAAAAGGTAAATAATTGCCTAGCCAGAGAGCAAAATGTGGAGACAGGATGGCGTGACCCCCTCACCCCAACGCACGTTTCGCTGTCGCGAAGTTGTGTGTATATATACAATACAAACAAGAGCCTCCACTGCTCAGATATATACATAGGTGTGTATATATACAGTATATATAGGAGCCTCCCCTGCTCAGATATATACATAGGTGTGTATATATATACAGTATATACTGAAGCTTCCCCTGCTCAGATATACACATAGGTGTGTGTGTGTGTGTGTGTGTATATATATATATATATATATATATATATATATATATATATACTGTATATATAGTATATACAGGAGCCTCCCCTGCTCAGTTATATGCATATATATTTGTGTATATATACAGTATACACAGCAGCCTCCCCTGCTCAGCTATATACATGTGTATATATACTGTATATACAGGAGCCTCCCCTGCTCAGCTATATACATGTGTAAATATACTGTATATACAGGAGCCTCCCCTGCTCAGCTATATACATAGGTGTGTATATATATACAGTATATACTGAAGCTTCCCCTGCTCAGATATACACATAGGTGTGTGTGTGTATATATATATATATATAGTATATACAGGATCCTACCCTGCTCAGTTATATACATATATATTTGTGTATATATACAGTATATACAGCAGCCTCCCCTGCTCAGCTATATACATGTGTATATATATACTGTATATACAGGAGCCTCCCCTGCACAGCTATATACATGTGTAAATATACTGTATATACAGGAGCCTCCCCTGCTCAGATATATACATAGGTGTGTATATATAAAGTATATACAGGAGCCTCCCCTGCTCAGCTATATACATAGGTGTGTATATATACAGTATATACAGGAGCCTCCCCTGCTCAGATATATACATAGGTGTGTATATATACAGTATATACAGGAGCCTCCCCTGCTCAGCTATATACATAGGTGTGTATATATACAGTATATACAGGAGCCTCCCCTGCTCAGATAAACATAGGTGTGTATATATACAGTATATACAGGAGCCTCCCCTGCTCAGATATATACATAGGTAACATAGTTATTAAGGTTGAAGGGAGACTTTAAGTCCATCTAGTTCAACCCATATCCTATCCTAACCTGCCCTAACATGTTGATCCAGAGGAAGGCAAAAAAAACCCATGTGGCAAACAGTAAGCTTCACATTGGGGGAAAAAATTCCTTCCCGACTCCTCATACGGCAATCAGACTAGCTCCCTGGATCAACGCAATATTAAGGAAACTAGTGTATATACCCTCTAATATTATACTTTTCAAGAAAAGCATCCAGTCCCTTCTTAAATTTTAGAAGGGAATCACTCATTACAACATCATATGGCAGAGAGTTCCATAGTCTCACTGCTCTTACAGTAAAGATTCCGCGTCTGTGAGTATGCTTAAACCTTCTTTCCTCCAGACGTAGAGGATGCCCCCTTGTCCCCGTCACAGGTCTAAGAGTAAAAAGATCATTAGAAAGGTCTTTGTACTGTCCCCGCATATATTTATACATTGTAATAAGATCACCCCTAAGCCTTCAATTCTCCAAACTAAATAACCCCAAGTGTAATAACCTGTCTTGGTATTGCAGACCCCCTAGTTCCCTAATAACCTTGGTCGCTCTTCTCTGCACCCACTCCAGTTCAGCTATGTCTTTCTTATACACCGGAGACCAGACTGTACACAGTATTCTAAGTGTGGTCGCACTAGTGACTTGTATAGAGGTAAAATTATGTTCTCCTCATGAGCATCTATGCCTCTTTTAATGCATCCCATTATTTTATTTGCCTTTGCAGCAGCTGCCTGACACTGGCCACTAAATATGAGTTTGTCGTCCACCCATACACCCAGGTCTTTTTCAGTGACTGTTTTGCCCAGTGTTTTACAATTAAGCACATAATTATACATCTTGTTCGTTCTACCCAAGTGCATGACCTTACATTTATCCCCATTAAAGCTCATTTGCCAATTATCAGCCCAAGCTTCTAGTTTACATAAATCCTCCTGTAATATAAAATTGTCCTCCTCTGAATTGATTACCCTGCAGTGTTTAGTGTCATCTGCAAATATTGAAATTCTACTCTCTATGCCCCCTACAAGGTCATTAATAAATATGTTAAAAAGAAGCAGGCTCAAAACTGACCCCTGTGGTACCCCACTGCTAACCGTGACCCAGTCCGAGTGTGCTCCATTAATAACCACCCTTTGTTTCCTATCCCTGAGCCAGCTCTTAACCCACCTACACATATTTTCCCCTATCCCCATCGTTCTCATTTTATGTATCAACCTTTTGTGTGGCACCGTATAAAAAGCTTTTGTAAAGTCCATGTACACCACGTCCACTGCATTCCCTTGGTCCAGTCCGGAACTTACCTCTTCATAAAAGCTTATCAGATTAGTCTGACAGGAACGGTCCCTTGTAAACCCATGTTGATATTGGGTCATGAGGTTATTCTTCTCCAGATACTCCAGTATAGTATCTCTTAGAAAACCCTCCAGGATTTTACCCACAGTTGAAGTTAAACTTACTGGCCTATAATTTCCAAGTTCAGTTTTTGTCCCCTTTTTGAATATTGGCACCACATTTGCTATACGCCGGTCCTGTGGTACAGACCCTGCTATTATGGAATCTTTAAAGATTAAAAATAATGGTCTATCTATGACTGTGCTTAATTCCTGCAGTACTCGGGGGTGTATCCCATCCGAGCCCGGGGATTTGTCAATTTTAGTGATTTTTAGACGCCGCCGTACTTCCTGCTGGGTTAAGCAGGTGACATTTAATGGAGAATTTTTATCCCTGATCATGTTATCCGTCATGGGATTTTCTTGTGTAAATACTGTTGAAAAAAAGTCATTTAGCATATTGGCTTTTTCCTCATCCACCATTTCACCCAGACTATTTTTAAGGGGGCCAACACTATCATTTTTTAGTTTCTTACTATTTATGTAGTTAAAGAATATTTTGGGATTATTTTTACTTTCTGTGTCAATGAGTCTCTCTGTCTCAATCTTTGCTGTCTTGATTTGCTTTTTACAGAATTTATTTAATTTTCTGTATTTATTTAATGCCTCATCACTACCTACTTGCTTTAATTCTCTAAATGCTTTATTTTTATCTCTTATTGCGCCCCTTACAGCTCTATTTAGCCATAGTGGTTTCCTCCTATTTCTCGCATGTTTATTCCCATACGGTATATATTGTGCACAGGTCCTATTCAGGATGCTAATAAACGTCTCCCATTTTCTTTGTGTATTTTTATGTCTCAGGATATCGTCCCAGTTAATTGCACCAAGATCATCTCTCATCCGTTGGAAATTTGCCTTCCTGAAGTTTAGTGTCCTTGTAACCCCTCTACTACACATCTTATTAAAGGATACATGAAAACTTATTAATTTGTGATCACTGTTACTCAAGTGACCCCCAACCCTTACATTTGATATGTGGTCTGGCCTGTTGGTTAATATTCGGTCTAGCAGTGCCCCCCCTCTTGTTGGGTCCTGAACCAGCTGTGAAAGGTAATTGTCTCTCATAGTTGTCAAAAACCTATTACCTTTGCTGGAACTGCAGGTTTCGGTTCCCCAATGTATTTCAGGGTAGTTGAAGTCTCCCATAATAATGACTTCTCCTTGAGTCGCTGCTTCATCTATTTGCTTTATGAGGATATTCTCTGTTGCTTCCATTATTTTTGGAGACTTATAACAAACCCCTATCAGTAATTTATTATTTTTCCCCCCTCCCCTTATCTCTACCCACAGGGACTCTACATTTTCATTAGATTCATATATATTATCACGAAGGATGGGTTTTAAGGATGATTTTACATATAAACACACGCCTCCCCCTCGCTTATTTATATGGTCATTTCTGAACAGACTATAGCCCTGTACATTAACAGCCCAGTCATGGCTCTCGTCCAGCCATGTCTCAGATGTCCCCACCATCTCATAATTATATTCCATCAACATTAACTCCAATTCCTCCATTTTGTTGGCGAGGCTTCTGGCATTAGTATACATGCACTTTATGTATCTCTCTGTACCTCTATTCTTTCTTAAATTATTAACTGTTCTAACGCCACCCCCCATGCCACCCCCACCCCCAATGTCATTATTTGTGCCCAGGTCTCTATCTGCACTGTCTTCCCCTCCTATAAAAGGAATACCCTCCCCCCCCGTCCCTAGGTTAAACACTCCTCCAACCTTCTAGCCATTTTCTCCCCCAGCACAGCTGCACCCTCCCCATTGAGGTGCAGCCCGTCCCTAGCGTAGAACCTGTAGCCAACTGAGAAGTCGGCCCAGTTCTGCAGGAACCCAATCCCCTCCTTCCTACACCAATTCCTGAGCCACTTATTAACCTCCCTAATCTCCCGTTGCCTCTCTGGAGTGGCACGTGGTACAGTAAGTATTTCCAAAAATACCACCTTGGAGGTCCTTGCTTTATGCTTACAGCCTAATTCCCTGAAATCATCTTTAAGGACTTTCCACCTACCTCTAACTTTGTCATTTGTGCCAATGTGCACCATGACCGCTGGATCCTCACCAGCCCCTCCCAGTAATCTGTCAACCCGATCACCGATGTGTCGGACTCGAGCGCCAGGTAGGCAGCACACCGTTCGACGATCCCTGTCTTTGTGACAGATTGCCCTATCTGCTCCCCTAATAATTGAGTCTCCCACTACCAGAACCTGTCTGGCCTGCCCTGCTCTCCTATTTCCCCCCTTACTGGAGCAGACACTCCTCCGGCTTTCCGAGGACATGCCTTGCTGCAGCAGTGCTAGTCCTGCACTAACACTCCCCTCAACTGCCAACTTAGCAAACTTATTGGGGTGTGCCAGATCAGGACTAGCCTCCCTGGTGCTCTTCCCTCTACCCCGCCTTCTAACTGTCACCCAGCTAGCTGCTTCATTGTCCTGCAGCTCCAACCTAGCATCCCCCCCCTCATCTATCCCATTGAGCGTCTGCTCAGTGAGCAGAAGACTCCTTTCCATATTGTCTATGGATCTCAGTGTTGCCAGCTGCACATTTAGATCCAGTATCTGGGCTTCCAAATGCACAACGTGCTCACATCTCGCACAGCAGTATGCACCCTCGACCGGCTGTTCAAGGATTTCATACATGCGGCAAGACGTGCACTGGATGGCATTGGCAATAGTGGAGCACATCGTAATGGGGATTGCACCAGACAATAAGATAAGCAAAAATAAATAAAAAGTATTAATAAACTATAACAGCAATTCATTAACACCTCCCTTGGAAACTCCCTGAATCCAAAGTCACTGAATCTCAAGTCACACACTTACCACAGTTCGCACTTACGCTCAGGTCACACTCAGCTCATTCACACTCGCTCAGGCAGAAGATTTAAAAGAGGTTTGTTTGTTTTTTCCCCTTTTACAAGCACACCACCTTGCTGCTCAATGCACTTCCAAAAGGCATGTATATATACAGTATATACAGGAACCTCCCCTGCTCAGATATATACACAGGTGTGTATATATACAGGAGCCTCCCCTGCTCAGCTATACAAATGTGTATATATACTGTATATACAGGAGCCTCCCCTGCTCAGATATATACATAGGTGTGTATATATACAGTATATACAGGAGCCTCCCCTGCTCAGATATATACACAGGTGTGTATATATACAGTACATACAGGAGCCTCCCCTGCTCAGCTATACAAATGTGTATATATACTGTATATACAGGAGCCTCCCCTGCTCAGATATATACATAGGTGTGTATATATACAGTATATACAGGAGCCTCTCCTGCTCAGATATATACATGTGTATATATACAGTATATACAGAAGCCTCCCCTGCTCAGATACATAGATAGGTGTGTATATATACAGGAGCCTCCCCTGCTCAGATATATACATAGGTATGTATATAGAGCCTCCCCTGCTCAGCTATATAAATGTGTATATGTGTATATATACTGTATATACAGTAGCCTCCCCTGCTCAGCTATATACATGTGTATATGTATATATACTGTATATACAGGAGCCTCCCCTGCTCAGATATATACATAGGTGTGTATAAATAGAGTATATACAGGAGTCTCCCCTGCTCAGCTATATACATGTGTATATGTGTATATATACTGTATATACAGGAGCCTCCCCTGCTCAGATATATACATAGGTGTGTACATATACAGTATATACAGGAGCCTCCCCTGCTCAGATATATACATAGGTGTGTATATATACAGTATATACAGGAGCCTCCCCTGCTCAGATATATACATAGGTGTGTATATATACTGTATATACAGGAGCCTCCCCTGCTCAGATATATACAGTATATACAGGAGCCTCCCCTGCTCAGCTATATACATAGGTGTGTATATATACAGTATATACAGGAGCCTCCCCTGCTCAGATATATACATAGGTGTGTATATATACAGTATATACAGGAGCCTCCCCTGCTCAGATATATACATAGGTGTGTATATATACAGTATATACAGGAGCCTCCCCTGCTCAGATATATACATAGGTGTGTATATATAAAGTATATACAGGAGCCTCACCTGCTCAGATATATACATAGGTGTGTATATATACAGTATATACAGGAGCCTCCCCTGCTCAGCTATATACATAGGTGTGTATATATACAGTATATACAGGAGCCTCCCCTGCTCAGCTATATACATAGGTGTGTATATATACAGTATATACAGGAGCCTCCCCTGCTCAGCTATATACATAGGTGTGTATATATACAGTATATACAGGAGCCTCCCTTGCTCAGATATATACATAGGTGTGTATATATACAGTATATACAGGAGCCTCCCCTGCTCAGCTATAGATTCAAGATTCAAGATTCAAAGAAGCTTTATTGGCAGGACTAAATACACATTAGTTTTGCCAAAGCAGGTGTACAGAAGGGAATAGGGATAGGGACTGTAGGGATGTTGGGAAGGGGCTGTAGGAAAGGTGGATGGGGCAGATCCAGGATGGGGCTATAGAAGTCCATGGCATAGGGAAGGTGGATGGGGGCATGGGGGCAGATCCAGGATGAGGCTATAGAAGTCCATGGCATAGGGAAGGTGGATGGGGGATTGGGGCTATCCAGGGTGGGGGCAATAGAAGTCCATGGCATAGGGAAGGTGGATGGGGGGTTGGGGCATATCCAGGGTGGGGGCCATAGAAGTCCATGGCATATCATAGTTTTCTTTCTCGCAGTCTATGGCATTCGCTCACATATTGCGCTGCTATCTCCACTGCTCTCTCTTCTTCCCCCAGCAGGATGTATGTTTTCTCTTCCTCCTTCATGGTGGTGAAATCCGGGAAGAGATGTGAGAGTCTCCTGAAGTGAGTGTCCCTCACTGCTGAGTACTTGGAGCAGTGTAGCAGGAAGTAGGTCTCATCTTCCAGGGCCTCCTGGTCACAGTGTTGGCATACTCTTTCCTCCCTGGGCTTGTAGCTCTGCCTGTGTCAGCCGTATTCGATGGCCAGACTGTGGGCACTGAGTCTATACCGGCTCAGGAACTTGCGGTCTTTGGGGTCCGGGAGTTTCTCCAGGTATGGAGCCAGTCTGTAGTCTCTCTGTAGACTCTGGTACATGGTCAGTTTCTGTGAGCTGATGATGTCGTTCTTCCAGTCACTTACGTACCTCTCCTGGCCTTCGTCTACCATCTTCCTGATACCGGCTTTTGTCAGGTTGTTGTGATTGGTTTTCTGGTCAGGTTGGGTTTGGGTGAGTTGTTCCGAGGGTCCTGGTTTTTCTGTTTCCCCTACATGTGTCAGGGCTTTATGGTGATGGGAGCTTGGATTGCTCCTACGTAGGTGAGCCCAGAATGACAGTGCCCTCTTTAGAACCGTTAGTTGTAGAGGGAATCTGCCCAGCTCGGCCCGGCAAGCACTGTTGGAGGTGCTCCGATGGACTTGGAGAAGGTGCTTGCAGAATTCCAGGTGGAATATTTCTGTTGGGCTTGAATCCCACCTTGACCAGTCTGGGTAGGTGTGAGGACCCCAGACTTCGCTGCCATACAGGAGGATTGGGGCGATGATAGAGTCGAAGATTTTTAACCAGACCCTCACTGGTGGCTTTAGATGGTAGAGTTTCCTTCGGATGGCATAGAAGGTTTTGCATGCCTTGTCTTTCAGGGTCTCTATGACTTGTTTGAAGCTCCCTGATCGGTGAATCTCTAGGCCCAGATAGGTACATTTGTCCGTTCCTGTAAGGGCGCAGTTGTTGAGGATAAATGAAGGGTGCTGGTCTGATTTTCTCTTTCTCTTCTGGAACACCATGATGTTGGTTTTCTTTAGGTTGACCGGTAGAGCCCAGGTGGAGCTGAATTTCTCTAAGATTTTCAGGTTGTCTTGGAGGCCTTTCTCGGTTGGTGACAGAAGCAGCATATATATATATATATATATATATATATATATATATACATACATGTATATACATACATATATATATACATAGGTGTGTATATATACAGTATATACAGGAGCCTCCCCTGCTCAGCTATATACATAGGTGTGTATATATACTGTATATACAGGAGCCTCCCCTGCTCAGCTATATACATAGGTGTGTATATATACAGTATATACAGGAGCCTCCCCTGCTCAGATATATACATAGGTGTGTATATATACAGTAGATTCAAGATTCAAGATTCAAAGAAGCTTTATTGGCAGGACTAAATACACATTAGTTTTGCCAAAGCAGGTGTACAGAAGGGAATAGGGATAGGGACTGTAGGGATGTTGGGAAGGGGCTGTAGGAAAGGTGGATGGGGCAGATCCAGGATGGGGCTATAGAAGTCCATGGCATAGGGAAGGTGGATGGGGGCATGGGGGCAGATCCAGGATGAGGCTATAGAAGTCCATGGCATAGGGAAGGTGGATGGGGGATTGGGGCATATCCAGGGTGGGGGCCATAGAAGTCCATGGCATATCATAGTTCTCTTTCTCGCAGTCTATGGCATTTGCTCACATATTGCGCTGCTATCTCCACTGCTATCTCCACACTACTGCACTGATATACAGTATATACAGGAGCCTCCCCTGCTCAGATATATACATAGGTGTGTATATATACAGTATATACTGAATCCTCCCCTGCTCAGATATATACATAGGTGTGTGTATATATACAGTATATACTGAAGCCTCCCCTGCTCAGATATATACATAGGTGTGTATATATACAGTATATACAGGAGCCTCCCCTGCTCAGCTATATACATAGGTGTGTATATATACAGTATATACAGGAGCCTCCCCTGCTCAGATATATACATAGGTGTGTATATATACAGTATATACAGGAGCCTCCCCTGCTCAGCTATATACATAGGTGTATATATACAGTATATACAGGAGCCTCCCCTGCTCAGATATATACATAGGTGTGTATATATACAGTATATACAGGAGCCTCCCCTGCTCAGCTATATACATAGGTGTGTATATATACAGTATATACAGGAGCCTCCCCTGCTCAGATATATACATAGGTGTGTATATATACAGTATATACAGGAGCCTCCCCTGCTCAGATATATACAGTGGGGCAAAAAAGTATTTAGTCAGTCAGCAATAGTGCAAGTTCCACCACTTAAAAAGATGAGAGGCGTCTGTAATTTACATCATAGGTAGACCTCAACTATGGGAGACAAACTGAGAAAAAAAAATCCAGAAAATCACATTGTCTGTTTTTTTTTCCTTTTATTTGCATATTATGGTGGAAAATAAGTATTTGGTCAGAAACAAGCAATCAAGATTTCTGGCTCTCACAGACCTGTAACTTCTTCTTTAAGAGTCTCCTCTTTCCTCCACTCATTACCTGTAGTAATGGCACCTGTTTAAACTTGTTATCAGTATAAAAAGACACCTGTGCACACCCTCAAACAGTCTGACTCCAAACTCCACTATGGTGAAGACCAAAGAGCTGTCAAAGGACACCAGAAACAAAATTGTAGCCCTGCACCAGGCTGGGAAGACTGAATCTGCAATAGCCAACCAGCTTGGAGTGAAAAAATCAACTGTGGGAGCAATAATTAGAAAATGGAAGACATACAAGACCACTGATAATCTCCCTCGATCTGGTGCTCCACGCAAAATCCCACCCCGTGGGGTCAGAATGATCACAAGAACGGTGAGCAAAAATCCCAGAACCACGCGGGGGGACCTAGTGAATGAACTGCAGAGAGCTGGGACCAATGTAACAAGGCCTACCATAAGTAACACACTACGCCACCATGGACTCAGATCCTGCAGTGCCAGACGTGTCCCACTGCTTAAGCCTGTACATGTCCGGGCCCGTCTGAAGTTTGCTAGAGAGCATTTGGATGATCCAGAGGAGTTTTGGGAGAATGTCCTATGGTCTGATGAAACCAAACTGGAACTGTTTGGTAGAAACACAACTTGTCGTGTTTGGAGGAAAAAGAATACTGAGTTGCATCCATCAAACACCATACCTACTGTAAAGCATGGTGGTGGAAACATCATGCTTTGGGGCTGTTTCTCTGCAAAGGGGCCAGGACGACTGATCCGGGTACATGAAAGAATGAATGGGGCCATGTATCGTGAGATTTTGAGTGCAAACCTCCTTCCATCAGCAAGGGCATTGAAGATGAAACGTGGCTGGGTCTTTCAACATGACAATGATCCAAAGAACACCGCCAGGGCAACGAAGGAGTGGCTTCGTAAGAAGCATTTCAAGGTCCTGGAGTGGCCTAGCCAGTCTCCAGATCTCAACCCTATAGAAAACCTTTGGAGGGAGTTGAAAGTCCGTGTTGCCAAGCGAAAAGCCAAAAACATCACTGCTCTAGAGGAGATCTGCATGGAGGAATGGGCCAACATACCAACAACAGTGTGTGGCAACCTTGTGAAGACTTACCGAAAACGTTTGACCTCTGTCATTGCCAACAAAGGATATATCACAAAGTATTGAGATGAAATTTTGTTTCTGACCAAATACTTATTTTCCACCATAATATGCAAATAAAATGAAAAAAAAACAGACAATGTGATTTTCTGGATTTTTTTTTCTCAGTTTGTCTCCCATAGTTGAGGTCTACCTATGATGTAAATTACAGACGCCTCTCATCTTTTTAAGTGGTGGAACTTGCACTATTGCTGACTGACTAAATACTTTTTTGCCCCACTGTACATAGGTGTGTATATATACAGTATATACAGGAGCCTCCCCTGCTCTGATATATACATAGGTGTGTGTATATATACAGTATATACTGAATCCTCCCCTGCTCAGATATATACATAGGTGTGTGTATATATATAGTATATACTGAAGCCTCCCCTGCTCATATATACATAGGTGTGTGTATATATACAGTATATACAGAAGCCTCCCCTGCTCAGATATATACATAGGTGTGTATATATACTGTATATACAGGAGCCTCCCCTGCTCAGCTATATACATAGGTGTGTATATATACAGTATATACAGGAGCCTCCCCTGCTCAGATATATACATAGGTGTGTGTATATATACAGTATATACAGGAGCCTCCCCTGCTCAGATATATACATAGGTGTGTATATATACAGTATATACAGGAGCCTCCCCTGCTCAGCTATATACATAGGTGTGTATATATACAGTATATACAGGAGCCTCCCCTGCTCAGCTATATACATAGGTGTGTATATATACAGTATATACAGGAGCCTCCCCTGCTCAGCTATATACATAGGTGTGTATATATACAGTATATACAGGAGCCTCCCCTGCTCAGCTATATACAAAGGTGTGTATATATACAGTATATACAGGAGCCTCCCCTGCTCAGATATATACATAGGTGTGTATATATACAGTATATACAGGAGCCTCCCCTGCTCAGCTATATACATAGGTGTGTATATATACAGTATATACAGAAGCCTCCCCTGCTCAGATATATACATAGGTGTGTATATATACTGTATATACAGGAGCCTCCCCTGCTCAGATACATACATAGGTGTGTATATATACAGTATATACAGGAGCCTCCCCTGCTCAGATACATACATAGGTGTGTATATATACTGTATATACAGGAGCCTCCCCTGCTCAGATATATACATAGGTGTGTATATATACAGTATATACAGGAGCCTCCACTGCTCAGATATATACATAGGTGTGTATATATACAGTATATACAGGAGCCTCCCCTGCTCAGATATATACATAGGTGTGTATATATACAGTATATACAGGAGCCTCCCCTGCTCAGCTATATACATAGGTGTGTATATATACAGTATATACAGGAGCCTCCCCTGCTCAGCTATATACATAGGTGTGTATATATACAGTATATACAGGAGCCTCCCCTGCTCAGCTATATACATAGGTGTGTATATATACAGTATATACAGGAGCCTCCCCTGCTCAGCTATATACATAGGTGTGTATATATACAGTATATACAGGAGCCTCCCCTGCTCAGCTATATACATAGGTGTGTATATATACTGTATATACAGGAGCCTCCCCTGCTCAGCTATATACATAGGTGTGTATATATACAGTATATACAGGAGCCTCCCCTGCTCAGCTATATACATAGGTGTGTATATATACAGTATATACAGGAGCCTCCCCTGCTCAGCTATATACAAAGGTGTGTATATATACAGTATATACAGGAGCCTCCCCTGCTCAGATATATACATAGGTGTGTATATATACAGTATATACAGGAGCCTCCCCTGCTCAGCTATATACATAGGTGTGTATATATACAGTATATACAGGAGCCTCCCCTGCTCAGCTATATACATAGGTGTGTATATATACAGTATATACAGGAGCCTCCCCTGCTCAGCTATATACATAGGTGTGTATATATACAGTATATACAGGAGCCTCCCCTGCTCAGCTATATACATAGGTGTGTATATATACAGTATATACAGGAGCCTCCCCTGCTCAGCTATATACATAGGTGTGTATATATACAGTATATACAGGAGCCTCCCCTGCTCAGATATATACATAGGTGTGTATATATACAGTATATACAGGAGCCTCCCCTGCTCAGATATATACATAGGTGTGTATATATACAGTATATACAGGAGCCTCCCCTGCTCAGCTATATACATAGGTGTGTATATATACAGTATATACAGGAGCCTCCCCTGCTCAGATATATACATAGGTGTGTATATATACAGTATATACAGGAGCCTCCCCTGCTCAGCTATATACATAGGTGTGTATATATACAGTATATACAGGAGCCTCCCCTGCTCAGCTATATACATAGGTGTGTATATATACAGTATATACAGGAGCCTCCCCTGCTCAGCTATATACATAGGTGTGTATATATACAGTATATACAGGAGCCTCCCCTGCTCAGCTATATACATAGGTGTGTATATATACAGTATATACAGGAGCCTCCCCTGCTCAAACTACTATACACCATATTGGGGGAAGTAATGGAGATTACAACACAGGGATGGGAGTCTGACCTTTATGGGCAAACCAGCTCCTCAGCTCCCAAAACAAGAGCCTCTCCCGGCTGCAGTCGGGAACCCCAGACCTCTCCAGTCGGAGTGTTTTTGCTTGTGCACTAACTGAGGGCGGAAGTGCGTACAAAACCTGGCAAGCACATGCGCAAAACTCCTGCGGCCATCATTGATGTGGGCAGCCGGGTTTGTCCTCCTGGTTTTTGTAGCTTGTTTCAGGACTCCGTGCTCATTAGGAGAGTTCTCATTATTTACAGGTGACCTGCAGAGCTCTTGGTTGTGTTTTATGCAGTTCTACATTATCCAGTGATTGTTTTGGCTCCCACAGTCAACATGGCCGCCGTGCGTGGCATCAGCTGTGAGGCGCAATCAGGGGAAATGCGTCAGTGAGGGGCGGAAGTGTCTGCTAGGGCTGGGTGGGTCCCGGTTTTTTGGCCTGAGGGAAGTTTATCGGGTTTGATGGTGAGTGCAGAGTTTTGTGTGTAATTCGGTGTAACGTTGTGTTACCGCCGGTGTTCGGCCCTCCAATACTGGTGCTGCCACCCGCCATAGACACACGGTTCTGTCTAGGGGTAGACACGCTCAGTCACAGAGCAGCACGGTGACTATTCCGCCTCATCCCAGCCCTGAGGTGGCTGATGACAGAGAACAATAGCGTGCATACACTGGAGAGGAGACTGGGTCGGGTTTTGTGTGCTGTGGTTACGTTTGGCTGATTGTGTATGTAGATGGGAAGTTATGTAATATTCTCCTATAATAGTTATCATCGGGTACACTATAGTTATCTTTCCTAACCATTACACGATCTCTGCCGTCTGCCATTGAATAGAAACTAAAGCTGTTGGCCTTCGATATCTATTACCTCTCATAGGAACCGTTCTCCGGTATCTGTCCATCACAGAAGAAGGGCCCGGAGCCCACACATCATCATAACACTAGGCAAGGAGGGGACTCCAGGCCCACACATCATCATAACACTAGGCAAGGAGGGGACTCCAGGCCCACACATCATCATAACACTAGGCAAGGAGGGGACTCCAGGCCCACACATCATCATAACACTAGGCAAGGAGGGGACTCCAGGCCCACACATCATCATAACACTAGGCAAGGAGGGGACTCCAGGCCCCCTGTCGGGATTGGTGGGGTCCCAGCAATAAGGGATGATTTGGTGTGGTGGGAAACCCTTTATAGGGTGAGCAGGGATGAAGGGAGTCATAAGCCCATCTTCCTATAGCTTGACATGTTGATCTGGAGAAAGGCCCCATGGACCAGACACTACTATTAGGGGGAGAATCCCCTCCCGTCTCCACATATGGCAATCAGACTAGTCTCATCACAGAATCTATAAGATGAAAAACAAAGTCTATCGCTCAGTGTGAATGGCAGGAACGTCTAGCACTCACGTCAGGGAGTTGTGTTGGAAAGCACATAGGCAACTGCCCCTGAAAGCTGCCCGCTCCAGAAACCCTTGGCCGGAGCTGAACCACTAATTGGAAGGAAGAAAGACAATATCGCCCAGAGCACTGCATGAGCCGACCAGGTAGATTGATGCTCTTTATTCCACTGCACATTTCAGGGACGAGTTCGTCCTCTTCATCAGGTTTATACAGATAGGAAGTCAGTAATGACCTTTATATGGGTCAGTGGTGACATAAAAATATCCGTACAAGCCATAAACTTTATTTCTTATTGGAAAATACATATATAAAAATAATTGTAATTTTCAGCTGTTGTAATAAATTACATTGTATAGTATAATGATAAATAAACCCTTAACTATTTACATAATAAAACTTAAAAATTAAAACACTGATTCATAATGCACTAAGCCAATGTAATCAGAATTAATGGATATATTAACCAGTGTATTTGGTACTCACGCTGAGACCCTCTGGACTGAGTGAAGCTAAGGCCCAGAAAGATCCTCTATTGATCAGTGGGAGTGGGGTTTATCGGTGCGGGGGCTTTAAGTGCCTTTGTTGTGTAATGGTGAAACGCAGCAGTAAGAGCTTTCAGTCTTGGACCACTGGGGAGATTTTTCCCATTAACCAGTTTTTAAACTAATTCATTTACTGGAATGTAGTTGTAATTTTTAATATGTTGGCTGTACTATCTAACCCATTCATATTAGAATTTAATAAACATAGGCATGACATCAAAGCGGGGTATTAAATCATAACCTGTCCAGACATAGTCTGATTGCCATATGTGGAGTCAGGAAGGAATTTTTTTCCCCAATTTGGAGCTTACTATTTGCCCCATGGGGTTTTTTACCTTCCTCTGGATCAACATGTTAGGATAGGATATGGGTTGAACTAGATGGACTTAAAGTCTTCCTTCAACCTTAATAACTATGTTACTATGCATTTGTTCTCTGATTATCAAAATAAACAAAAAAAAAAAACCTTATGGGTTAAGTTTAGCCATTTTGGAACAAATAGCAGAAAAAAAAATTCTGATAGCTTTCAGAGACTGATCAATAGTGAATCTTTCTGGATCTTTGAATTGGCCATACTCGGTCCAGAGGGTCTCCGTATGAGCTGTGAATACAGTCATTACTATAGTCATTTAAGCACCACTCCAGCATGTTTTTTTTTTTTTTTGTTTTGTTTCATGGCTGGAGTGGCCCTTTAAATGTAAGCCATTGGCCATACTCCCTCCAGCATCTTCACCGATTTTCAGCACCACTCCAGTCCCCCTCCCCCAGCTCAATCTTTTGAGCACACATTCTGACTGGCCAGAATTTACATCATAAGCTCTCAATACACTTCTGAGAGCCAGAACGAGGTATTTACTAGGTTCTCATAGATTTGTATTCAAAATTAACCTCCATGAACTGGAGCGATCTGGCAGGTCACTTTGTGCTGGGGACGGAGCGGAGCAGCTGTGAAAACAGATGGAAACACTGGAAGGTGAGTATCAGAGGAAAAAGAGGAATTTCATTTAAAGCATCACTCCAGCGGTCTAATTAAAAAAAACACTGGAATGGTGCTTTAAGACCAAATAAATTGCCTTGGTGCATTATCAGTCAGTGTTTTAACATTTAATTTTTTGGTTTAATTCTGTAGATTGTTCATGGTTTACTTTCTATATCGTGATTACTATGCAGTGTAATTTATTATAACTAACAGCTGCAAGTTACCATTATTTTGATATATTTATGTAGTTATGTTTGTTCTATAGTAAATAAAGTTTATGGCTTTAATTGTGGATTTATATCACCACTGACCATTATCAAGGTCACTGCTGACTTCGTGTCTGTATACACCTGATGAAGGGGAAACCCTGAAACACGGAGTGGAATAAAGAGTGTCAATTTACCTGGTCGGACTCATCGCCTTTGCAGAGCTCCGGGTGACATTGCCTTTTTTCCTTCCAATCCATCGCAGAATCTAGAACTCATAACCTGTAATATATTTATCAAGAAAGTCATCCAGACCCTCCTTGTACTTTTGTAGTAAAGCAACCAATTACATCGTGTGGCAGGGACTTCCATAGTCTCACTGCTCTTACAGTAGATAATCCGCATCTGTGGTTATGATTAAACCTTCTTTCCTGTAGCCATAGAGAGAAGATACTGAAGTATTCAACTCCCAGTGATGTAATGTTTTCAGGATTTTATAGTGGAGGGCCATGTACTACGTGTCACGGTGTCTCCTACATAGCACTTTGCTCTGCTTTATAGACCAAGGTACCCCTTTCAAATGTCCTAATACGATATTCTGACTGGGGCTGATAATCTCTGTAAGTTTTACTTCAAACCCCATGAAGGGTTGCTTATTAAAGGCAAACACATCCCCTTATTGGGGCATATCAACATCATATACAGGCAGTATGTCCAACTGGAGGAACCAGTGCGGAGGGCCACTCCATACGAGTGTTCTGTACTCGAGTTGTCCTTGTATCATCTGGAATGGCCACCATGTAATACGTGGTACTACTCTTCTCCGGTAGCAGTTATTGCATCTGTGCCTGGCTGCCACAACTTCAACTTAGAAACAGGGCTGTGGAGTCGGAGTTGGTGCTCATTTTGGTGGAGCCGGAGTTGGAGTTGGTATAAAATGGACCGACTCCGACTCCTAAAATATATAATAAATTGGGTACAGTAATTCAATGCAGGATGTGCTGAATATTTTTTCATAGGAATTTGGGAAAGTTATGAAATGTCCTATAAATGGCTGTTCTATTCCTGATCTAAGGCTACATTCACACACAGCGTTTTTCCTGTGTTTTTTGAGGATACGTTTTTCAGCTGCAAAAGCTGAAAGCTGAAATCTTTTTAAAAAACCGCATCACCTGAAAGGTTTTTGAGCTCATAGATAATGTTTTCAATAGCAAAAGCAGATTAGAAATCTGCTCTATCTATCCATTTATCCATATCTGTCTATCCATATCGTATCTGTACCAAAAAGAATGAAAACCGGGTAGTACACCAATATATATTCTGTTCTATCTAAATATCTTGATTATGGGATCATAAAAATGATTAAATGTCTGAGGTTCACATTGTACTACAATAAATTTTTCACTTAAATATAAGCAATATGTGTGGGAGTCGGAGTCTGAGTCGTGGAGTCGGAGTTGGAGTCGGAGTCGGTGTAAGAGAAATTGAGGAGTCGGAGTTGCAGGTTTGGCTTACCGACTCCACAGCCCTGCTTAGAAATCGTCTGTGCCTCTACCAAGCAGCTGATGGAGACAGCGGCTCCATTCTAGAAGACAGCATCTGGAACACGTGTGCTGAGCAGAAGGTCGGAGCCGCACACTGTGTGGATTTCTATTCTATGAATGCTCATGTTGGGTAATTGGAAGATTCAGATTGACATTTGTAGTGATCTCTTTATAGCTGTCACTAGGTTCCACGGGTGCTCTGAACCAGCCTGGGTGGATTATAATTGTGGAAGTGTCTATCGGATCATAGTGTTTTCTTGTCCATGGATTGGTGGCAGTCTGGCATCATAGCACTTGCAATGATTTATACAAATGCAGACTTGTACCTCTAGAGTTGACAGATGTACCTCTTACTGTTGATTTCCTTTATACCCAGCACTGCTGGTGTCATATTTCCTCACCCCAGACATTGTACTGACTGAAAACCTCAAAAAGAGGAAAAAAATCCTCCAAAAAATTCAGATACAAACCAGACAGGCCTAAATGCATCTGCACTAATACAGGGTGCAGCGGACCCAAGTAAAATGGCAGCTGCACAGGTGCATAAATACCAAATGAAACAGCCAGCCTACAATCAGGGATTGGCCGTGTGGTACACCAGTGCAGAAGAAATAATCCGCATGTGGCAGTGTTCACACAGGGAATGCAGGGCTTCTGGTTCACAACCTCTTAGTAACACCATATAGGGGGGCTGCCCAGTGCCAACTAGAGTGCATCCCGTGTGAACAGAGGCCACAAGTTTGCAGAACCATTTGGGCCCAACTGCACCCTGAAAGAAATATAAAAAGTGCACAAAAAACATATCAATATATGTAAGGTATTGGTTGATATTAAGGCCTTAATACGGAAGCTGGCAAACTGCGTCAAAGTTCCTTACACTTGCCAGTCCTACTCTAACATGAAAACCTCAAAAAGAGGAAAAAATCCTCCAAAAAATTAAGATACAAACCAAACAGACCTAAATGCATCTGCACTAATACAGGGTGCAGCGGACCCAAGTAAAATGGCAGCTGCATAAATACCAAATGAAACAGCCAGCCTACAATCAGGGATTGGCCGTGTGGTACAGCAGTGCAGAAGAAATAATCTGCATGTGGTAGTGTTCACACAGGGAATGCAGGGCTTCTCGTTCACAACCTCTTAGTAACACCATATAGGGGGGCTGCCCAGTGCCAACTAGAATGCATCCCGTGTGAACAGAGGCCACAAGTTTGCAGAACCATTTGGGCCCAACTGCACCCTGAAAGAAATATAAAAAGTGCACAAAAAACATATCAATATATGTAAGGTATTGGTTGATATTAAGGCCTTAATACGGAAGCTGGCAAACTGCGTCAAAGTTCCTTACACTTGCCAGTCCTACTCTAACATGAAAACCTCAAAAAGAGGAAAAAAAACAGTTTGCCAGCTTCCGTATTAAGGCCTTAATATCAACCAATACCTTACATATATTGATATGTTTTTTGTGCACTTTTTATATCAATATATGTAAGGTATTGGTTGATATTAAGGCCTTAATACGGAAGCTGGCAAACTGTTTTTTTTCCTCTTTTTGAGGTTTTCATGTTAGAGTAGGACTGGCAAGTGTAAGGAACTTTGACGCAGTTTGCCAGCTTCCGTATTAAGGCCTTAATATCAACCAATACCTTACATATATTGATATGTTTTTTGTGCACTTTTTATATTTCTTTCAGGGTGCAGTTGGGCCCAAATGGTTCTGCAAACTTGTGGCCTCTGTTCACACGGGATGCATTCTAGTTGGCACTGGGCAGCCCCCCTATATGGTGTTACTAAGAGGTTGTGAACGAGAAGCCCTGCATTCCCTGTGTGAACACTGCCACATGCGGATTATTTCTTCTGCACTGCTGTACCACACGGCCAATCCCTGATTGTAGGCTGGCTGTTTCATTTGGTATTTATGCAGCTGCCATTTTACTTGGGTCCGCTGCACCCTGTATTAGTGCAGATGCATTTAGGTCTGTTTGGTTTGTATCTTAATTTTTTGGAGGATTTTTTCCTCTTTTTGAGGTTTTCATGTTAGAGTAGGACGGGCAAGTGTACGGAACATTGTACTGACTGAGCCTGCGAGATCCTCCTTGCTTACTAAAGTGACCCTTTTTGTATTTTAGATTTGTTATTAGTATTTTTTCTTTGTGGGGCCTAGCTTTTAATTAACTGAAAACTGGGTCTACCCCGGTAATAGGCTCTCCTTAGAGTTATAGTAATTACCCATCACTTTCTGTTCTCTGGTTATGACACATCTCTGCTGATCAGGTACCTAAGGAGTAGTAGATATCTTTTGACCTTTTCTGTTTCTGTTACAGGAAGAAATGTCAGGAGAGAGTGTGGTGAGCTCTGTGGTGCCCGCAACTACAACCCGGACCACCTCTTTCAAATGCGCCAGCACCAGTTCAAAATATGTGAAACTAAATGTAGGCGGTGCTTTATATTACACCACCATGCAAACCCTCACCAAGCAGGACACCATGCTCAAAGCGATGTTCAGCGGGAGAATGGAGGTGCTAACAGATAGTGAGGGTAGGAGTCATTTTTTTTCTTTTGCTGTAATCTAGTCCGATCAAGGTAGAAATCTTTCCTGATGCCCAGGATCAAACATACATGTGGAATACACCTTATTGTAGCCCATGAACATCTGTCGTGACTGGACATTGGACATAAATTTTTTGTGTGATCAACTTTTTGGAGGATTTGAGACCCTGTTCATACCATATTTTGCATCTCTTTGAAAGATCTATTTTTTAAGATTGCAAAAAGATTATAGAAGCGTTACCTTTCAACGAATTTGTCATTTAGTATTGATGAGCCTGTCCTTTGGCTATATCACTAATATAATCTGCTATTAGTTCTTGAGGCATCTGGATGTAAACATTGAATGGAGATGAAGAGCACAACTCAATGTTTAGCAGCCACTGCTGAGAACTGAAGATCACCTCCATTCTCTGCACATTGAACAGAATTTTGCTGTTCAGCTCCATCGATGGTTACATTCACCTCACAATAACAGCTATTGTCAAAAAAAAAAAAAATACATGGTGATCCTACTGAATCGTGTATCTCAACTGTACAGGAAAAAGTAAGACTCGGCATCACTTTTGTGCTCTGTTGCATATTCTTTGTTAAAAGTAAATTTGACAAGAAAGATCAAGAAAACAGTGGGCCCGATTAATAATGACATTTTATATGCCAGCCTTAATGAAGGGACCGCTGAAATGAGATTAATCTAATTGAGTAATGGGCGCACACTATGATGAATTGGGCGCATCTTACAACTACCACGCGGCTCTGTTAGAAATCTTATTCCAGTCAGGTACTTTTCTGGCGTCATTTGTGCCACCAAACTAGCGTAAACTTTGAATTTGCCAGGCATGCTTCATCACGCTAAAGTGGGTGGAGCTAACCAGGTCTGATATCAAACCGCCAAAAGATTTGAGATTTTTCTCTAAAATTTTGCAACACTTCAAAGTTTATTACATCAGCAAACTGAAAAAAAAAAAGTCTTGATGAATCCTGCTGAGTATCATTTAACGAGAGGCAGACACTATATAAACAGACTTTTATATATTCCTTCACGTTGTTTTATAGACTGTAGTGGGGTTTTCAATTCAAGGCAGATTTTTGTAGGAAAGGATGACCTACTTGTCAAGTATGGTCAAATATTGTTTCAAAAGCATGTCTGCAACCGTTTCAAAAGCATGTCTGCAACCGTTTTGGTCTGATGCAATCCGTTAGATGGGGCCGGTAAAATTCATGTCTTCTGAATCATGTTTGACCTGGCATCAAGAGTAGACTGGAAAGCACTTAGTTTAGATATTACATTGTTAATATCCTCCCCCGCCCGCCCCCCAAAAAGAGGTAAGAATAAAGATCATGATGTTTAAGACGCACCTGTTTTTTACTATGAAAAAACACAAAAATTGAGCTTGGTTTGAGTTGGTACACATGCAGCATATAAATGCATGTTTTTTACTATGCGAGAATGAATTTTATTAAATGTAGTTTGCGATTTCCAAACCTCTAATAGAAAATATTGCAGCATATATTTTTATTTTGATGATCGCTACACATGATCACTATAAGCTTCAAAATATCTGCAGAAAGTGAGTGATATCAGTTAATTAATCTCGTTAGATTCCAAACAGGCCAAGATTCTGCCCACTGGTACCTATACAGTATGTGCAATACTTACCTTTCATCTTGCCATTAGTACAGATACAGCCTGTGCATTTATTACTGTGGTGCTCTTTTATAGAGGGGTCATCAGGAGTCAGTGATCAGATAGAAGAATTAACTTTAGAATAAAAAAAGTATAGCTCCTCATACATTATATACATATAGGTGTGTGTATGTATGTATATATAAATATATATATATGTATATATATGTATTGGGGTGCCAAGGAAATGCATGGTAAAAATTAAGTAGCAAGTTTTTGAAGGTCTTGCCTCCTAATTTTGTTCCTTTTTGGTCATAGATATTTTATAATTTTCTTTTTTTAAGATTAGCTATCATTTACTGGTTGCTTAATAGCACATCATATTGCAGTTTTAAATGTTTGTTTAGTATTTATCGCCATGCATATCCCGCGTTATGTATGGTATGTTATGCCGTTTACCGATCAGATTAATTGATTTTATATTTTGATCGAGGTGTTTCTGAACGCGACAATACCAAATGTGTGTGTGTTTGTATGTATATATATATATATATATATATATATATATATATATTTATATATTTATATATTTATATATATATATATATATATTTGAGCAAGTGGTAAATCTAAATTTAATGTCAACATATTTTATATGGTGAATCCTTATGCCAAAAGGAACAAATCTGAGGGGTAAGACTTACCAATTTGCAAAGTTCATTTTTATTCGGTTGTCCATGACAGCACCACCTGAGAGAGGGGATCCGCCCTTCTTAGGAACAGGAAAACCTACAGATACAAAAGGGCGGCACCTCTCCCACGCATCAGTTGGTTTCCTGTTCCTAACAAGGA
Source organism: Dendrobates tinctorius (assembly GCF_039654945.1). Taxonomy (NCBI): domain Eukaryota; kingdom Metazoa; phylum Chordata; class Amphibia; order Anura; family Dendrobatidae; genus Dendrobates; species Dendrobates tinctorius. The sequence goes on along the minus strand of NW_027361741.1, from coordinate 7,558,478 downwards.
CAGAACTCCCTACAGATCGTCCGTCATGGATAACCGAATCCCAGGCCAGCGGACCGACTCAGGTAGCGGGGGGTTCTCCTACCTCGGTCTCGCTGGGGGCCCTGGATGCGCCACGGTGGGTCCGGGTAGGATTTCCACGGCAGTGGTAAGAGCAGGCGGAGACAGGGTCCGGCGGTCGCCTTCTCCACGGGGCCGGTGAGGTAAGCGGGTCCCCCTGTGTCTCCTTCCCCCGGGGGTGCGGTCCGTTCGGGCGGGCGCCGCCGGCGGTGTCCCACAAAGGGAGCGGCGGTTCCGAGCCGGCGGCGCAGTGCTAGCCCCTTGCCGCGCGTCCCTGCGGCCTCTATCGCGCGGGGAAGTGACGCGGCGAAGGGGGCGGGGCCTAGCGCCGAAACCGGAAGTCGGATGCCGGCGGCTTCCGGTTGTGGTGAACGCGCGCCGATGCGCGCCCGCCGCCTGAGGGGGCTGGGCACCTGAAGGGGAGGGGGAGGATCGCGGGGAGCGGTCCAATGGGGGGCCCGAACACCAGACAGAGTTCCTGCTAATCCGGAGGGGGAGCCTTCTTAAGACAGAAGGCATCGCTGCTGAGGTGCTTCTGGAGGCCCAGCGATGGACACAACAGAAGCCCCCATGGACCCACAAGAGGTGCAGCCTGTGGCAAAGCGCCCCAGTGACCAACCTAAGAGGAAGGAGGGACGTTCGAGTGGACGCAGCAGTTCCTCTAGGTCAAAGGATCCTCCCGCAGCCCCCCATGATCCGGTACCTGTCCTCATCTGCAAGGGTAAGAGATCTGCGAGAATGTACCCTGATGCAGTGTCCCATTATGTGTTTGATTCTCAGGGGAAGAAGGCCACAGGGAAGCAGAAGCACAAGGAATGTGCCCTCTGTAGTTGCCCCTTACCAGATGGCCACCCCAAGAGATTGTCTCACGCAAGACTGACACAGACGGTAGGGACGGAGATGAGGAGTAGAACGTGAGTGGAGTATCAGACTCTTACACTCTTTCCTATTTATGCAGGTAGCGGAAGAAGCTCCAAGCTTCGCTACAGACCTGAGGCAATTAATCAGGACTGAAATAAAAGCCCTATCAAGAGAAGGTTCTTCTAAAAGAAGACGAGCTAGTGTTTCAGGCTCAGAGTCTTCAGTCGGCCCTAGGAAGGAAGATATCTCCTCAGAGTCCTCGGCCTCCTCTTCTTCTTCCGAAGAGGATTCCAGCCGATTCTGCTTTCCCTTGGACCAAATGGATAAATTAATTAAAACCATAAGGTCAACCATGGGGGTAGAAGAAAAAAAAACAGAACTGTCTGCTCAGGACATTATGTTCGGGGGTCTAGACCCCAGAAAACAAAGGACTTTTCCACTAAACGAAAAAGTCCAGAGCCTGATAGACAGGGAGTGGAAAAAAACGGAAAAAAGGGGTTCTATGCCTCCTGCTTTCAAGCGTAGATACCCCTTTGAGGACCCAATAGTAAGTCGATGGGATAAGGCCCCCAAGCTGGATGCAGCGGTAGCTAAGGCCTCAAAAAAGTCATCTATACCCTTCGACGATATGGCCTCCCTTAAAGACCCCCTAGATAAAAAGGCAGATTCCTTTTTAAAGGGCACATGGGAGATGTCAGCAGGCGCCCTAAGGCCAGCAATAGCAGCCACGTGCGCAGCCAGATCCATGATGGTCTGGCTGGATCAATTGGACTCTCAGCTAAAGGATGGAACCTCGCGAGCCTCCATCCGTAAGTCTCTTCCAATTATCCAGAATGCTGCTGCCTTTCTGGCAGATGCCTCGGCAGACTCAGTAAGAATGGCGGCTAGGTCTGCAAGTTTGTCTAATTCGGCCCGAAGAGCCCTCTGGTTAAAATGCTGGCCGGGAGATATCCAAGCCAGTTCCCGTCTCTGTTCTATCCCCTGTGAGGGTGAATACTTGTTCGGCCCCATCCTAGACGAACTGTTAGAGAAGGCCGGGGATGAGAAAAAGAAATTTCCGAGTCTGCCGAATACATCCTGGAGACGTCCCTTTTCTAGGAAAGGGTATTCCCGCAGGAGACAGGCCAGAGATCAGAACAGATGGGACAACAAAAAAAACAGAGGTACGGGCTTCATGTATGGAGGAGGGGGGCGCCAAGAAGGTCCATCACGGGATAATAAGAAGCCGCCCCAATGACTAGTGGCTCCGGTAGGAGGAAGATTATCTGCCTTCTACCCGGCCTGGGCCAGAATCTCGAATAGCAGCTGGATACTGGGGGTGATAGCTACAGGACTGCACCTAGAGTTCTCCTGCGTTCCCCAAGATCGGTTCAAGGTAACTCCACTCAAATCTTCCCCGCTAGAACAAGCTGCCCTGGAGACCGAGGTCCTCGAGCTACTGGACAAAAAAGTCCTGACGAGAGTTCCAGAGGAAGAGAGGGGGAAAGGCTTCTATTCCCCCCTGTTCTTGGTCCGTAAACCGAACGACTCATTTAGGGCTATATTTAACCTCAAAGCCCTCAATAAATTCCTGGTTGTACGTCCATTTAAAATGGAAACAATCAACACCGCAATAAAAATGCTGTTTCAAAACTGCTTCATGGTGGTCCTAGATCTGAAAGACGCTTACTATCATATACCCATAGGTCTAGCACACCAATCTTTCCTTAGACTGGCGGTTCAGTTGGATGGGTCAATCCAGCACTTCCAGTACGCGGCCCTACCCTTCGGGGTGGCAGTTGCGCCCCGAGTATTCACCAAAGTGATGGCAGAAGTGATGGCCCATCTGCGCGAGCTAAACATTCTAGTCGTCCCCTATTTAGATGACCTCCTTATAATAGGCAGTTCAGCCGAGCAGTGTTTAGAACAATTACAGAAAACAACGGCGGCTCTAGAGCGGTTGGGATGGCTACTTAATATCAAAAAATCCCGTTTGCAGCCACTAAAAATTCAACAATTTCTAGGCCTAACCCTAGATTCAAAAAAGCAGGAATGCCGTCTGCCCCCAGAGAAGCTGCTGCACCTGCATGGCCGGGTCCTGAACGCCTCCAACAACCCCTCCATGTCCCTCAGGAAAGCCATGTCCCTGTTGGGTTCCCTCTCATCCTGCATTCCCGCAGTCCAGTGGGCCCAAGTTCATACGAGAACTCTACAGGGCGAAGTTTTATGGTATCAGAGAATCCTGGGGGGTAACTTAGAAGGTCGACTGACCTTATCCAGAAACACAATAGAGTCCCTGGAGTGGTGGCTAGAAAGAAATAACTTGTCTAGAGGGGTCCCTTGGGAGTATAACATTACCCGCGTGGTCACCACGGATGCAAGTCCTTCCGGTTGGGGGGCGCATATGGAGGAAATTCTGGTCCAGGGCCTATGGGAACGAGATCAGATACAAATGTCTTCTAATTTGAAAGAATTAACAGCGGTAGTACTCGCAGCTAAAGAGCTCCTTATGTATCTACAGGGCCATCACGTACGAGTTCTATCGGACAATCGAGTGGCCGTGGCCTATATCAACCACCAAGGCGGAACTCGATCCAGAACTCTGATGAATGTGGCAGGACAGTTGTTCCAGCTAGCAGAGCGTCATTTTTTATCTCTCACGGCTCTTCACATAAGAGGGAAAGAGAACATCGCGGCAGATTTCCTAAGCCGCAATCTGTTAAAACAAGGAGAGTGGGCCTTAAACACCTCCATTTTCGTTCAGATTGTGCAGAGATGGGGTCAGCCAGAGGTGGATCTATTCGCCACCAAGGAGAACTCGAAAACGACACAGTTTTGCTCCCTAAATCCCAGGGAGACTCCTCTGGCAGTAGATGCGCTTCTGATAAAATGGGACTTCAGGCTAGCCTACGCCTTTCCTCCCCTATCTCTACTTCCTCTAGTGTTGAGGAAGATCAGGCAAGACAGGGCAAGGGTCATAGTCATCGCCCCGTTCTGGCCCAGAAGAGCATGGTTTTCGAACCTCAGGATCATGTCGGTAGACGATCCTTGGGTTCTCCCGGACATCCCGGACCTTCTGTCCCAGGGCCCGGTCTTCCACCCTCAGGTGGCTGGCCTACATCTCACGGCGTGGAATTTGATCTGTCACTGCTAGAAAGTAAAGGCTTCTCTCCAGACCTAATTGACACTCTACTAAAAAGTAGGAAAGTAGTGACAACTAAGATTTGCGTCAGAATTTGGAAAAGGTTCCTCGAAAGCTCAAATGTAAATACTGGTGATTCCGTCCCCATAGGCCAGATCTTGGAATTTTTACAAAAAGGGCTGGACTTGGGTCTCTCCACCAGTACCCTTAAAGTACAGGTATCCGCCTTAGGGGCCCTCTTTAGCTGCAACATCGCGGCTAATTATTGGGTCAAAAGATTTATCAAAGCAGCGAGTAGATCCAGACCAATAGTAAAGAATAGACTCACGCCATGGGATTTGAACCTAGTCCTCACAGCTATGACAGAAGCGCCATTTGAACCCATCTCGTCGGCCTCTATTAGGAGCCTGTCCCTCAAAATAGCTTTCCTAATAGCCATAACGTCAGCCCGTAGGGTAAGCGACATTCAGGCATTGTCTAGGCGCCCACCTTTTCTTCAGGTAAAGGAGGATAGGGTAATACTTAGACCCGACCCAGCGTATTTACCAAAAGTAGCCTCCAGCTTTCATAGGTCGCAGGAAATAGTCCTTCCATCCTTCCTCCCTAAACCAACTAATGAGAAAGAGGAGGAGCTACACACTTTAGATGTTAGGAGATGCCTCTTGGAGTATCTAGCAGCTACCGATACCTGGAAGAAAGACAATGCTCTCTTTGTCTCCTACGAAGGCCCTAGGAAAGGTCTTAGGGTGTCCAAAAGTACACTAGCCAGGTGGATTAGCGAAGCAATCTCGTTAGCTTATGCCTCAAAAGGTAGAGTAGCTCCGGAGAAATTGAAGGCGCATTCCACCAGAGTCGTGGGCCGAGAGGTCGGAAGTCTCCATCGACCAGATTTGTAAGGCGGCCACTTGGTCCTCTCCGAGCACTTTTTATAGTCATTATAGACTAGACTTGGGTGCCTCTGCAGACCTCTCCTTCGGTATCAGGGTTCTGCAGGCTTTAGTCCCCCCCTAAAGTAGTGATTACTCTCTGTAATTCTCTCAGGTGGTGCTGTCATGGACGACCGAATAAAGTCTTAGTTACTCACCGGTTAACGGTATTTTTCGGAGTCCATGACAGCACCCATAGATTCCCTTCCCTTAGTTAATTTGGGTGTGCACGTCTTCCCTTTGTACATATCCACGGGTGATAAAGATTTAAGTATTGATATTGTTGTACATATAATCATGCATTAACCTTGGAGGTCCTCTTTTTATACTCTGTAATCCAACTGATGCGTGGGAGAGGTGCTGCCCTTTTGTATCTGTAGGTTTTCCTGTTCCTAAGAAGGGCGGATCCCCTCTCTCAGGTGGTGCTGTCATGGACTCCGAAAAATACCGTTAACCGGTGAGTAACTAAGACTTTCCTTGGCACCCTAATATGTATATAGATGTAAGGTGAATAATATGCATAGTATATAAACAAGTTATACCAAACTGTAAACCATCACACTATGGAGCAAAAGGTAAAGTCCACACTGACAAAATGAGGACAGAGTACATGTAATTGATATATAAAAAGCCGTAATAGCAAAATTGCAGAGAGAACGGAAACCTATACTGCAAGACCACATATGGAACCTTATGGCGGCACGGTGGCTCAGTGATTAGCACTGTAGCCTTGCAGCACTTTAAGGAGTTTGTATGTTCTCCCTGTGTTTGCGTGGGTTTACTCCGGATTCTCCGGTTTCCTCTCACACTCCAAAGACATACTGATAGGGAATTTAGATTGTGAGCCCCATTGGGGACAGTGCCAATAATGTCTGTAAAGCGCTGTGGGATTAATGGCGTTATATAAATGAGTAAAATAAATAAGGTGAGTGCTGATATCAGATCAATGGAGCTAAAAATAGTAAAGTAGGATCTACCAGTGAGATGTGCCAAGGATATGGTATACTCAGACCCAATACAAAGCCCATAAATAAGTAGGGGACAGTGCCTGCAATAACAGGAGACCAATTCACCCAGCTATCTGGAACCTGGAGTGACGTCCTCTTACCAAGACGCGCCATTCTTAAAATAAGCATGATTTTGCTTGCAAATTGCTACATGGGCTCAGGAATACATACAGAAATCATTGTACGTGAACACAGTTCTCCATGTAATCCACAAATGCAAGCAGGGCTGTGGAGTCGGAGTCGTGGAGTCGGTGCTCATTTTCGTGGAGTCGGAGTTGGAGTCGGTATAAAATGGACCGACTCCGACTCCTAAAATATATAATAAATTGGGTACAGTAATTCAATGCAGGATGTGCTGAATATTTTTTAATAGGAGTTTGGGAAAGTTATGAAATATCCTATAAATGGCTGTTCTATTCCTGATCTAAGGCTACATTCACACACAGCGTTTTTCCTGTGTTTTTTGAGGATACGTTTTTCCGCTGCAAAAGCTGATCATCTTTTTAAAAAACCGCATCACCTGAAAGGTTTTTGAGCTCATAGATAATGTTTTCAATAGCAAAAGCAGATTAGAAATCTGCTCTATCTATCCATTTATCCATATCTGTCTATCCATATCGTATCTGTACCAAAAAGAATGAAAACCGGGTAGTACACCAATATATATTCTCTGCTATCTAAATATCTTGATTATTGGATCATAAAAATGATTAAATGTCTGAGGTTCACATTGTACTACAATAAATTTTTCACTTAAATATAAGCAATATGTGTGGGAGTCGGAGTCGTGGAGTCGGAGTTGGAGTCGGAGTCGGTGTAAGGGAAATTGAGGAGTCGGAGTCGCAGGTTTGGCTTACCGACTCCACAGTCCTGAATGCAAGTTACAGCTATATCATGCTGACTCATCCAGCTTGTTATCAGTGCACAATTCGAATGCCAGTATCTCTGATGATTTGGGCTTGCATTAGTGCCTAGCATGGGCAGCTTGCTCATTTTGAAAGACACCATCAATGCTGAACATTATATTGAGAGTTAGAACCACATACGCTCTCATCCAGACACCAACTATTTCAGGGAAGGCCTTGCATATTTCAACAAGACAGTGCTAAACCCCATACTGCATCGATCAGAGTATCGATCTTCTTCAGATAAAGAAAGGTTACCGACCCGGTCATAACCATCAGAGGTCCTACAAAAGTAGAATAGCCAATAAAAAAAAAAGCACAATGTGATTCTATCAATACATGGTGCGATTGTTATACAACGCCAATTCCAGAAAACTTTGAATTGGGGTTTTAAAAAATATAAAGAAAACATGCATTAATTGATTGGGAAATCTTATAGTCATATATTATTCACAACAGTACAACAAAGATCAGAAAGTGAAAGACATTTTTCCATTTCAATTGAAAAAAAATTAATTTAGAAATTGATGGCAGCAACACATCTGAAAGAAGTTGGGAAAGTGCCATGTTCAGCAACCTCTTCTAAGAGCAGTCTGTAAACCTCTCTAAGTGAGATCAAATGCTGCAGTGATCGGAGAAAAATGTTGTCCTATTCTTGTCTGATGTAGGATTCTGGCTGTTCAACAGTTGTGGGTCTTTGATGCTTTGTTTAATAATTCACCAAATGTTTTCTATTGGTGAAAGATCTGGACTGCAGGCGGCCAGTTCAACACCCGAACTCTTCTTCTAGTTCACCAATCCTGACAGCACCATGGAGAATGTCATTCTTCTCCTCATTGAGACATGAAACAACAAAAGATCAAAAGGGACCCTCCATCTCCACCCCTCAGTGTTTTTTCCTGTCCCAGTGAGGATAGGAACGATGAAAGGAAGCTCCTATCCCTGGCCGCATCGGGCAGATCAGCATGGATCGAGGGGCCCAGCCTTTCCCTTCCTGCTATCAAGCGATCTGCGGCTGACACCCTCTGATGGGGGGTCCCACAGCTTACCTCTGAAGTGCTGCTCCTGAGTTGCGAGACGCTTCCCCCTGCCTGGGGATTCTCGGCTTGGGTGTCTGCCTCCTTCATACTGCAAGCCCTGCAGACGCGCTTCCTGCAACGTTATCGAGTAGAGCACTTCCAGGTTGTGGCCGATGTGTGTTCCAGCGTGCATTCCACAGAGGAATGCAGGAAGGGGATCCGGCAAGGACTTCTGCCAAGATGGGTATCATATAAATAGGGTCCACGTGTGTGCTGGCTGGCCTACTGTTGGCTAGGACTTCATACCACAAAATCCTACATGGATGATTCCACTAAAACAGACATTGGCTTGGAACAAAGCCCAGGGGCATGTGAGTAAGCTTGCAAAGCAACACCCACTTTCTCCTACGCCTCATTGGGGGACACAGGACAGTGAGTGTTATGCTGCTGCCACTAGGAGGACACTGAGTGAACATAGAAAGATTAACTTGTCCTCTGCAGTGTACACCCTCTGCTGGCTCCAGCCTGAACCAGTTCTTGCTTAGTATCTGTAGGAGGCACTTGGGTCTGGTCATTCAGACCCCAACGTTTTTATGTTACCCTTTTAATGTATTTTTATTTTTACTTTTTACCTCACAGAGTGAAGGGGCGACGGGTCCCTTCAGGGTCCCGATCTCCCCGAATCATCAACAGGCGAGAATACGGAGTGTCGCCTCCCCGTACAATCTCCTGTGTCGATGGAAAGCCATGCCTGAGTTCACTTTAGGGGCGACGGTTCCTTCAGGTCCCGATCTCCCCACACCAGCAACAGGCGAGCACATGGAGTGTCGCCTCCATGTATCCTCTCCTGGAGCCAGGCCTATAGCCGGACAACTTGCCCTGTCCCATCCATGGTAGTTAACTCACAGGATGTTCAGAGTCCCTCCACTGGCGTCCGTGCAGCCCCCACTGCATTACCACTGATTGAAAGTGGATGGTGGATGGAGGCAGGTTCTCTCCACCCCCGTCTATGGGGATGGTGGATTGAGAGTGAACTCTAGGACCAGCACACCTGCAGCTCCGGCTCTGCTACATCATCACCATGGCATTCCGTAAGACTGCAGCTAGTAGACAGAGGCTCCATCCGGGTGCAGAGAAGGGGGTCCTGGTCCCGGGGAGGTGTCCCAGTGTCTGGCGGTGTTTTGTGCACCGCTTCAGCCCTCGGGTTTCCCCCCCGGCGGCCCCGAGATTCCGGTCCCCCCCTTAGCTTCTGGCCAGCATCGACGGGTGCTCAGCGAACAACCGCGTCCCGCACTTTCACCCAGCTCCAGAGATTTAGTCCCCGGCTTCTAGCTGGGCTAGGCCACGTTTTACATGGCCCCGCCTACCGGGGTGGCGCCATCCTCACGTTCTGGTGCTTCTCGTTCTAAACAAGAAGCGTCTTCCTAGTCTCGGCGGCCATCTTCCTACACCTCCGCCAGAGCAAGCCTGAGAGCCTGGACACTGACAGCAGCAGGGACATCAGGACAGCAGCGCTGACAGAAGCACTGCGGACAGCGGCATCTCCCCTGAGGACACAAGACACTGGGTAAGCTGCAGAATCATAGCTTAACCCTTCCTCTGCACATACATTCTCCCTTTCTCAGTGCATCAGCTTTCTAAGGGACTCCAAGGTACATTATGTTTCAATCTAAAGCATCCAAAAAGGCTAACAAAACACAGTGTTCTTTGCCTCATGTACCACTTGCAATATTTCTTTGCCCCGAGGCCACAATACTCCGTTCTACACGGCCAGTGACCCGATATCTGCCCAGGAGCCACCCGCCACCGCTACCGACCCTGGTGGGCCTAGTCCCCCTGAATGGGATACTTCCCTGTCACGGTCTATGGCTTCTCTGGCCAAGGCAATAGACTCTCTCCGGGACCCCTCCTCAAGTCAGGGCGTCCGTTTGTCAGTTGCGGTAAACCTTTCCAACGGACAAGAATCATCATCCAGCAGGGGTCGTACTTAATCAAAAAGTGCTCATGCTTCTAGAAAAAGTACCCATGGCACATCCCCCGAACTTTCTCGTGCTTCGGCTTCTGTAAGTTCGGCTTCTCGCTCTCCCTCTCCAGGGGTTTGTAGTGAACATGATTCAGAATACGAATCTGATGCGTCCTTAGATCAGGACTCGCAGAATTATAAGGAGAAAGTTGATTCCCTCATTGAGTTAGTCAACAAGACTGTGGGTGGACGAAGAACCTGTATCTATCCCAGATCACGCTGTGTCTTTTAAGAGGACTAAACGCTCTCACAGACAGGGTGTTTGACAATCACCCCGAGTTTAATGATATTGTTAAAAGACATGGGGATCGACCAGACAAGCATTTCATAGGGCAGAGGCCCATTGAGTGAAGATATCCCTTTGCTCCTGATTTAAGTAAGAATTGGTTACTGTCGCCCCCACCAGTGGATCCCCCAGTATCGCGGCTTGCATCTAAAACACTTCTATCCTTGTCCGATAGCTCCGCAATCAAAAATCCTACTGACGGTTAAATTGACAACCTTGCTCGGTCAGTCTTTGAGGCCTCTCGAGCTGCGCTCTTTCCGTCCTTTGCCGCAACCTGGGTGGCTAAGGCTGTGGTCTCTTGGGCTGAGACTTTGACTGCAGCCATTCAGGAAACTGATCTCCCCCCTGAGGCACCATGCCTCGCTAGCCAGATATCTTGGGCCGGGGATTTCGTGGTGTCTGCTTCTTTGGATGCGGCCATCTGCGCTGCACAAGCAGCAGCAAACGCCATCCCCATTAGGAGGGCACTATGGCTCAGAGACTGGCAAGCGGATTCTGCTTCCAAAGAGTCCTTAACCTCTCTGCCCTATCAGAATTGTCATTTATTTGGAGAAAAACTGGATCAACTTATCTGTGACACTAATGGAGGGAAGAGTAAGTTCCTTTCCCAGCAGAGGCCCATTCGGCCATTTCGGAGCCAACAACAAGAAGTTCGGACCCGGACTCTTCGTAGAAACCCCACCTGGTCCTCTACAACCGTCTCTACTGGATCAGGGCGGGCCCCGCGTAGGGATAGAGGTTCCCAGGTCTGATACTGACCCACCCATTCCTGGAAGAGCAGGCCAAGACAGTCTGGATCCAAGGGAACCAGATCACATTAGATCCTCTACACAATGACTTAGTGCGATATCCGGTGGGCACCAACAAAGTAGGCGGTCTGTTATGAATGGGGCACCGAGGAGGATAGCAGGCCCAGGCTAAGCCACAGAAAACCAGAGAGGTTGGTAACTAAGCGGATGCAGACCCCAGATCCTGTCCACACAACTAGCAGTAGCCGTGGAGCGTACCTACGATGATCCTAGACGCCTCGGCACAGCCGGAGAGCTAACTAAGCCTAAAGCAAGAAAGGGGAAATCTAAACTACCCCGGAGCAGCCCCCAAACATATATTGTCGGTGAGACAAGATGAAAACACAAACGCAGGCAGAAAAATAGACTGAGCAAACAATGGGGCCCACACTGACTAGACAAGACAGGAAAGGAAAGACCCTGCAAAAAGTCCAACACATCTGATGCACAAAAACACTGAAGTCGCACGACTTCGCCCCTCACTATATCAGCACTCTGGTATATTCTGAAAGCAAAGCAAAAAGAGACCAATATAAAAGGGGACAAAACAAACTGGCACATGCAGTAACATATGGGCGGTGATTCAGCACAGCCCCAGCCGGAGCTAGCTGACCCGCACAAAGCAGAGATAAACAAAACCAGATCAAATGCAAACAGAATAGCAAACGAACCACTTAGCTGAACATGCTGAGAAAGAGCAGGAGACATCAGACCTCAGGAGGCACAGGAAGAAAATCACCAGCAGGGATAGAGGGAGTCAGCTGTCTCAAATCCCAGTCAGAAACCCCAGCTCTCCAATCATCTTCCTCATTATCAGGTGGCAAGCCTCTGTCAATCAGATCGGCTCCACTACCTTCAGTGACCACCAGAGGGAGCCCAGAAAGAGAACTCTCAATCTGACCAGTTCCACTATCTTCAGTAATCACCAGAGGGAAGCCAGAGAGAGAATTCACAACAGCGGTCGTCTACTTTTGTTCTGTCAAGCCTGGCTTGGTCATTCACGACGAGTGGGTCAGAGATCTGGTGTCCTCCGGATACAAAATAGTTTTCTTCTCTCCCACCAACAAGTTTTTTCCTGTCTTCTCCTCCCAAGACAAAGGCAACAGCTTTTTTCCGAGCCATAAATGCGCTCAAAGGACGGGGTCATTATCCCTATTCCTCAAAATGAAAGGTTCAAGGGTTTTTATTCAAACCTATTTGTGGTTCCGAAAAAGGACGGAACAGTGCGGCTCATACTGAACCTAAAACTGTTAAACAAGAGTGTGACGGTTCAGAATGGAATCACTCTGTTCAGTCATCGTCTCAATGGAGAAAGAGTTCCTAGCATCCATAGACATCCAGGATGCTTACCTTCACATCCCGATTTTTTTTTTTCCCCCTCACCATGGGATAGTATACTCTCATACCTCACAATTCGAATCCCAGGGAGGGTCCCGTAAAAGACCAAAGAAGCAGAAGTGTGTCCTCTGAAGATGAGATGCCGGATGAATCCAGGAGGAAGGGGAAGTCTTTACTGACCCACCAGAGGAAAGAAAGGTACCTTTTTTTCTCCGATGACACGGATGAACTGCTTTGTGCGGTACGAGGTACGATGCAGGTGGAGGAAACACCAAAACCCCTCTCCGTACAGACGAGATGTTTGGGGGGGTTACGATCCCAGAGATTTAGGGTGTTCCCAGTCAACAGCTACATTCATTCTATGATCATGGAGGAATGGGAGGATGCAGAAAAAAGACTGGTCATTCCGAGAGACTTTAAGGTCCGCTTACCCTTTGAGCCGGAAGACATCCCTAAGATAGACGTTCCGGTAGCCAAAGTGGCGAAGAGAACTTCAATCCCATTTGAAGATTCCTCCAGCTTGAAAGAACCCATGGACCTGAAGGCGGATAGTCTCCTTAAAAGAACCTTGGAAACCTCAGCAGCCATAATCCGCGCCAACATCACGGCAATCTCGGTGGCTCGGTCCATGAACTTATGGGTCGACGACTTAGAAGAACATTTGAGATCTAAGACTCCCAAGAAAACCGTCCTAAAACCCTTTCCCTCCTGAAAATGGCGACCTGTTTCATGGCTGTCACGTTGGCAGAATCTGTATGATTCGCAGCCAGGAATGGGTCTTTGTTCAATGCTGCCCGAAGGGCTATCTGGTTAAAGAATTGGTCGTGGGACACTCAGTCCAAAAAATAAGCTCTGTTCCATTCTCTTCTCGGGTAATAGTGTTTGGGCCTGTTCTGGATGATATTCTAGAAATGGCCTCAGACAAAAAGAAGGGGGTTTCCTGAGGAGAAACCAAAGAAATATCAGCCCTTTCGTAGGCCCCAACTTAGCCAGAATTCAGGCTAAAGGGGAAAGGAAAAACAGGCAGATGGAGTTACCCCAAGGGAGGTAGGGGTAAGAACTCCATTTTTGGTTCAGGCTCAGGTAGAAAGTGACGCCATGAGAGTAGGGGGACGGCTAGAGCGGTTCCTGGGGGCTGGCGGGAGATCTCAGAAAATCTTTGGATCTTAGAGTCTCCCGCGGCTGCAAAATAGAGTTCACCCATCTACCCCCCAAAACGTTCATCATAACGAACTCCTGCCTTCAGTCAGCCGCTTAACCCATGTGGTCAGTTGTCCAGGACTAAGATCGGAGCGGTAGTCCCGGTTCCTGAGCAGGAAAAGTGCAATGGCCATTATTCCAGCCTCTTCTCAGTAAAGAAACCCTCAGGAGAGAGCAGGATGATAATAAACCTCAAGTCCTTAAACCAATGCATAAGATACAAGAAGTTCAAGATGGAATCCATCAAATCTACAATTCCTCTTATAGACAAAAAATATGGTAATGTGTACCCTAGATTTAAAGAACGACTACTATCACTTTCCAGTCAATGCTTACCAGAGATTCCTAAGGTTTGCTCTGAGGGTCCAAGGGAGGGTCCGTCCCTAGCAGTTCCGATGTTTTCCCTTTGGCCGAGCCTCAGCACCCAGGGTATTCACCAAGCTGGTGGCGGAGGTAGATGCCTACCTAAGGAAACGGGATATCATCATAGGTCCTCTATCTAGACGACTTCCTGATGATGTCCAGCTCCAAGGAACAGCTCAGGGACCATTGCCAGATCTCGATCTCCACGCTTCAGAAGCTGGGATGGGTCATAAATTGGGAGAAGTCGGACCTGGTTCCAGAACCCAGGAAGAAATTCCTAGTGGTCTTACTAGACTCTTGATTGAGAACATCTTTCTTGCCAGAAGTAAAACAGCACCCCATGGTGGAAAGAATCCACCAGTTTACAGAAAGCCACTGCTCCTTCAGGGAAGCAACGAGAATCTTGGGACTGATGACATCTTGTATCCCCTGCATACGGTGGAGTCAGTTCAACTCTCTGGAGCTTCAGGGCGTGATTCTATCCTCCTGCTACAGACGTCAACTGTCGCTGGACAAAGTGATGCCCCTATCTCTCCCAGTAAGGGAATCCTTACGTTGGTGGACCACTCCGGAAAGCCTCCAGGCAGGAGTTCTGTGGATTCTCTCCCCATGTGTTGTGGTCACCACCAACACAAGTCTGCTAGGCTGGGGCGGCCATGTGGAAGAGAGATATTTCCAAGGAGAATGGAGTCCAGAGATGGGATCCAGGTCCTCGAATTTCAGGGAGCTGTACGCAGTATAGAAGGTACTACTGCAGGTCCAGTCGATAGTCAGGGACAGACACATAGAGATCCTGTCTGACAACATGACGGGACGGCGGTGGCATTCCTATGTCATCAAGGGGGACCAAAACATCCTGCACCTCACCACCTGGCCAAGAAAATCTTCAGATGGGTGGAAGCAGCGGTCTTATCCATCTCTGCAGTACACCTGGAGGATCCGGAAACCAGGTGGCAGACTTTTGAGCAGACAAAAGTTATCACCTATGGAGTGGGAGCTGAACGAGGAAGTGTTCAGTATGCTGTGTCAGTGATGGGGGGGGGTGCCACGAGTGGATCTGTTCGCAGCCAGAGAGAATGCAGGTCCCTAAACCCCCTAGACAGTTCAGCAGGAGTCGACGCACTGTCCCACCCATGGGGAGAGGGGCTGTCCTATGCTTCCCCCCCCCCCCCTTCTCTTGTCCCAAGGGTGTTCAGGAAAGTACAGGAGGAAAGGGCGAAGATTGTCTTGGTGGTGCCCTTCTGGCCAAAGAGGAGTTGGTTCCCTCTGCTGAAGAAAATGACGGAAGAAGACCCCTACCTCCTTCGAAGAAGACCCCTACCTCCTTCCAAGAAGACCCCTACCTCCTTCCAAGAAGAAAATATCTCCAGGGCCCAGTTCTCCACCACAACCCAGACAGTCTTCAGCTCTCAGCATGGATCCTGAGAGGCAGGTCCTGAAGTCAAAAAGATTGTCCAACAAAGTAATTTCTAGCCTTCAAGCAAGCAGAAAGCCCGTGACCTCTGCTACATACAACAAAATCCGTAAGCGCTTATCCATTTATTGCGGAGAAACATCGGTAGATACATCCCTCCCGAACATCCCCAAAACCCTTACAGACGGGTTTCAAGAAGGGCCTTTGACTAAGCACTTTGAGAGTACAGATCTCGGCTCTTAGCGTATTTTTTGACTCTCCCCTGTCCACCTACCCCAGGATAGCTAGGTTCTCTAGAGCTATACAGAGGCTGAAGCCTTCTGTAAGGAAGTCTCTCTCCTTGGGATCTTAACCTAGTACTAAACGCACTTTTGTAAACGCCCATATGAACCAGCAGATGACATGGACATTAGTAGGCTCTCATTTAAAACTGCTTTCCTGGTAGCAATCACATCGGCCAAAAGAATAGGGGAATTACAAGCCCTATCTATTCAGAACCTATATTTACAGGTGTTTGAGGATCGACTAGTCTTGAGGCTCAACTCAGTATTCCTCCCTCTCCTCCTTCTGCCAGCACCCTAGAAACCTGAAGGAACAGTCCTTTCATTACCTAGATGTTAGAGAGACGGTTTCTAAATACCTAGCAGCAACTAAGGCCTGAAGGCAGGACACAAACTTGTTTGTGCAATATGGGGGTTTAAATAGGGGTAAAAGAGCGACTAAATCCACAATAGCTAGCCTTTGAGGCTCAGGGAAAATCTCCCCCAAATACCCTTATGACCCATTCAACTAGGGCCATAGCTACTTCATGGGCTGAGAAAGAGAGGGGCTTCAGTGGATCAGATTTGTAAAGCCGCAACTTGTTCTAGTCTAAATACCTACTCGAAACATAAGCTAGAGGTAGTCTAAGGGCAACTAGCCTTTGATAGGAAGGTTCTTCATGCAGTGGTCCCACCCTAGATCATCATACTTTGGTATTCTCCATGGTGCTGTCAGGATGGGTTCCTGGAAATACAATTACTGTTAGGTTTTTGCAACCATTTCATAGTTCAAATGTATGTGTTAAATTGCCCTTGTGTTCCATTAAGGTTGGATTCTTATAGACCGATGCGGGAAGCACTTTGGGACCATATTAAATTACCTGAGAGATGGAGCTGTTCCACTTCCAGAAACGCGAAGAGAAATTGAGGAACTCTTGGCGGAAGCAAAGTATTATTTGGTGCAAGGGCTGGCAGATGAATGTCAAGCGTCTCTTCAGGTGAGATCTCTGGGAAAGCTTTATTTTGTGATATCCAGTAATGCTAGGCACAGGATGCCTAAGAAAATCATTGCAATTTATACAATTTGCTCCAGAGGATTCCAGTAGCTGGCAATGTCTCCTAAACATGTAAATTCTTACATGTAATTACCATTACGGTATTTTAGGTGGCTGATATTTTCTAATGTTTCTTCTGTTTCCTTAGGAATAAGACTTTGTTCAGCTATTTAAGTCATTCCTACTTTATAATGGAAGTTATGTAATAACATTGGGTTAATCTTCCATAATGTTTTCCTTCAACAGAATAAAGATGTATATGAACCTTTCTGCAAAGTCCCAGTGATCACGTCATCAAAAGAGGAGCAGAAGTTGATAGCTACATCTAATAAGGTCAGAAACACACATGGACGTTGGTTCTGAAGTAATGTGTTGCTGCTTTAAGAGGGTGTGTGTGTTTATATACATACAGCTAGCTATCCATATATACTTATATAGAATATGTATGTGTATATATAGATGGATAGCTGTATAGTTCTTTCATGACAGGACATAAGTGTTTACCTTGCAAGTAAAGATGGGCAGATCGATTTGCAGGACTTCGGTCTATCGGCCACACCAATAGTGTCTGGCCAATGACCAGAGTCCTGCAAATCCATCTACCCATCTCTACTTGATAGTGTAAGGCTATGTGCACACGCTGCGGATTCACCTGCGGGTTTTTCTGCGCGGATCCGCAGGTAAAGTGACCTGCGGTTTTGCCCTGCGGTTTCACACATCTACTATGTTAAAGATGTGAAACCGCTGCGGAATCCGCACAAAGAATTGACATGCTGTGGTTTGTAAACCGCAGCAAAACCATGCGGAAAAAAATGCAGCGTGAGCACAGCGGATTTGAAATGCCATAGGCTAACATGGTACTGTACCATGTCTGCGGAACTGCTGCGTTTCCGCAGGGCCAAAAGCGCTGCGGAAACGCAGCAGAATCCGCAACGTGTGCACATAGCCTAATAGTTTTTCTTGCACTTACTTGATACTTACTAAAAGTTTGTGATCATTTGCAATCTACATGTTATAATGACTCTATCACAGAAGGAATTTATTGTGGAGCTTTTACTACGGATGGCCAGCATGGAGAATTATCTAAATACTAATATATGAATGTTGCACAGAATGCTGTTGCCGTAGTTGTTGGTGATATTACTGAGATCTGCTTGTTTTCTCCTCACAGCCTGCTGTCAAGTTACTTTACAACAGAAGCAACAACAAGTATTCCTATACCAGGTAGGGGTTCCTCTTTGTACCCCTTAAAAGGAGCATGATCTCGGAAAGGGTTTGTAGATACCGTATTTTCCAGCGTATAAGACGACCCCCAACTTTTCCAGTTAAAATAGAAAATCTTCTTAAAAGTCGGGGGGGTCTTCTTATATGCAGTGTGTCATGTTATATGCCGAGTGCGGCGCAATCTGCATATGGCGGGGGAGTGGTCCCGATGACGAAGGGAGGGTGTAAGTGGAGTTATCATCCTCCTTTTACCTCATTGGTGTCATCGGTGCCATCTGCGGGTCTCTGTGCTGGGGATCGGTGGCTCCTCCATCTGCAGTGTGGGGGCTCTGCGCTAGGGGTCGGCGGTGGCGGCTCCTCTTTGTCCAGCGTGGGGGCGCTGTGCTGGGGGGCGGCTGCGGCGGCTCTTTGGGCAGCGTCG
This sequence comes from Dendrobates tinctorius, assembly GCF_039654945.1. Lineage (NCBI taxonomy): Eukaryota > Metazoa > Chordata > Amphibia > Anura > Dendrobatidae > Dendrobates > Dendrobates tinctorius. Next base: position 7,540,210 of record NW_027361741.1, on the reverse strand, counting down.
GGGCTCCTCCGGCATTTCCCCAAAGCCCGCAGGCCCAGGCAGCTCCATTACTGCGATGCGGAGGCCTCCGGGAAAATGGCCGCTGGAGCCCGTGCATGCTGATTCAGATCTTGTCTCCCGAGATCTTGGAAAGAAATCTGAATCTGAGCATGCGTGGGCTTCGGCGGCCATTTTCCTGGAGGCCACCGCATCACAGCAATGGAGCTGCCTTGGGCCTCCGGGCTTTGGGGAAATGCCGGAGGAGCCCCGACGCTGGACAGAGAGCCGCCGCAGCCGCCCCCCAGCACAGCGCCCCCATGCTGGACAAAGAGGAGCTGCGTCGACCCCCAGGAAAAGCCACCACACTGCTAAAGGAGGAGCCGCCGCACCGCTGCCACCAATGAGGTAAAAGGGGGATAACACCACTTACACCCTCCCTTCTTCATCGGGACCACTCCCCCACCATATGCACTCAGCGTGTAAGACGACACCTGGCGTATAAGACGACCCCTGACTTATAAGAAGATTTTCAGGGGTTAAAAAGTCGTCTTATACGCTCGAAAATACAGTAGTTTCACAAACAACACCCTGTTCACACTCACATTGTTATTTCTGTTCTAAGCCATTATTAGAGAAGAACCAAAATAATGGCAATGTAGGATCTGTTACGACGAACACCAACCTGCCCTCAGGCATTAATAGCATTTTCACAGAATCCGTGACTCAAGCTTCAAGGCTGATGTGAACACTGGTGTTTGCTGTGGCTTTTTGGAAATATGTTTACACTTTGTCTTTACTTTATATACCAGCATACACACACTTGTGAGGGTCAGTATCCATATATTTCTTTCTAATAAAAATGTAAATGAAATAAATTATTACTCACAGATCTATGAATAGCAGTTGATCTCTTCACAGTAGCCTGAATTAAAACACCATTTTTATGCTGTTTCACAGCTGTGGATATTAGAAATAAGACTAGATGTGTATTTCCTGAAGGAAGTACAGATAGTGGTTTGAAATGGTGCCCATGCTGCCCCTTTTAAGAGACTTGCCTGCTGCCCCTGCAAGACTTTCAACTCAGGATCAGTTTTAACTGTGAGTGCCTCTCAGGTGCCACTTTGGCCTCAGGGTCTGATTTGGTGGGTGGGGCCCCTCAGGATCTGATTCCTTGGCCTGGGCTCCTCAGGGCTTGAATTATTGGCGGGGATCTCTCAGGCTCCGATTTTGTGGGTGTGGCCCCTCAGGGTCCGATTTTGTGGGTGTGGCCCCTCAGGGTCCGATTTTGTGGGTGGGGCCCCTCAGGGTCCGATTTTGTTGGTGGGGCCCCTCAGGGTCCGGCTTTGTGGGCGGGGCCCCTCAGGGTCCGGCTTTGTGGGCGGGGCCCCTCAGGGTCCGGCTTTGTGGGCGGGGCCCCTCAGGGTCCGGCTTTGTGGGCGGGGCCCCTCAGGGTCCGGCTTTGTGGGCGGGGCCCCTCAGGGTCCGGCTTTGTGGGCGGGGCCCCTCAGGGTCCGGTTTGGAGGCCGGGGTCGATGAGCCTCCGGTTTGGAGGCCGGGGTGGCTCAGCCTCCGATTTGGCGTGTCGGCCCTTTAAGAGCTAGTTTGGCTCACTGGGCTTCTTCTAAATCAACTTTGGCGACATTCTCCCCCGGGCATGCGTCATGTGATGAAGCTAGATTTGCATTTGTGCTGTGGGTTGCTTTAATTAACCCCTTAATGACCAGGGGTATTTTTGGTTTTACATTTTCATTTTTCCCTCCCCTTCTTTCCAGAGCCATAACTTTTTTTATTTTTCTGTTTATATGGCCATGTGAGGGCTTATTTTTTGCGGGACGAGTTGTACTTTTAAATGACATCATTGGTTTTACCATATCGTGTACTCGAAAACGGGAAAAAAATTCCAAGTGCGGTGAAATTGCAAAAAAGTGCAATCCCACACTTGTTTTTTGCTTGGCTTTTTTGTTAGGTTCACTAGATGCTAAATCTCACCTGCCATTATGATTCTCCAGGTCATTACGAGTTCATAGACACCAAACATGTCTATGTCCTCTTTTATCTAAGGCCTGTTTCACACTTCCGTTTTTTCAAATCCGTCAAAATCCGTTGTTTTCCGTAAAAAAACGGATCCGCCATTTTTTGCAGGATCCGTTTTTTTTGTCCCATAGACTTCCATTACGGTTACCGCGGATCCGTCAAAAAAACGGATCCGTTTTTAAAAAACGGATCCGTTTGCATCAGTTTCCGTCAAAAAAACGGAAACGGATCCGTTTGGCGGACACAAAAACGGAAGTGTGAAACAGGCCTAAGTGGTGAAAAAAAATTCCAAAGTTTGCTAAAAAAAAAAAATTGCGCAATTTTCTGAGACCCGTAGCGTCTCCATTTTTCATGATCTGGGGTCGGGTGAGGGCTTATTTTTTCCGTGCCGGACTGACGTTTTTATTGATACCACTTTTGTGTAGATACGTTCTTTTGATCGCCCGTTATTGCATTTTAATGCAATGTCTTGGTGACCAAAAAAACGTAATTCTGGCGTTTTTAATTTTTTTCTCGCTACGCCGTTTAGCGATCGGGTTAATGTTTTTTTTTTTATTTGTAGATTGGGCGATTCTGAACGCGGAGATACCTAATATGTGTATGTGGGATTTTTTTTTTATTTTTAAACATTTTTTTTTTTTACTTTTGGCATGCTTCAATAGCCTCCATAGGAGGCTAGAAGCTTGCGCAACCCGATCGGCTCTGCTACATATGGGCGATGAGCAGATCGCCCATATGTGGCAGATTTACTGCTGTGCTTTCAGCGCCGACCACCGGGTGACGCTGAAAGCCATATGCCTGGAACAACCATAGAGGTCTCATAGAGACCTCTGGTTGTCCAGGCAACATGACGCCGACCCCCGATCACGTGACGGGGGTCGGCGGTGACGTCATTTCCGGCCCGGCGGCTGGAAATGCTATTTAAATGCACGCTGTCAGCTTTGACAGCGGCATTTAACTAGTTAATAGGCGCGTGCGCGTTCATAACAGCTGACATGTCCCGGCTTTGATGCGGGCTCAGCGCCGGAGCCCTCATCAAAGCAGGGGAAATGTCTGATGACGGACTGTGTCCGTCATTGGACATTAAGGGGTTAAGAGCTGATATTATGTTGCAGAAGCTCTGTCCTGGGGGTCATGTGAAGTTTGTAAGCGTTGGCATAGTAACTGGGTCTGCCTGCGCATATCAATGAGCTTAACTGCCATTTCAATCGCCTCAGAGCATGTTTTGTCATTTCCCATTGAAAAGCATTGGAGACAGTGCATTCCAATGACGGGAAAAAAAAATTTCAAACGCAAATTGCGCAAGAAATACAAATCCGATCGACACGAAAAATACTTAGCACACCTCTCATGGACACTTTTTGTTAATTATATAATTCCACATGTGTTAATTCATAGTTTTGATGCCTTCAGAGTGAATCTACAATTTTCATAGTCATGAAAATAAAGAAAACTCTTTGAATGAGAAGGTGTGTCCAAACTTTTGGTCTGTACAGTATAATCAGTAAATGGCTATAATGGTCTGTTTACACTGGAAGATTGCAATAAGCCATGCGCACTGAACAATCTGTAATGATCGCTTATTGCACATGCGCTGCCGAGAACAATGGCAGCCTATGTCTTGTTTACACAGGAAGATGCACCACCAAGATTGATGATCTTTTGCATAGCACAAAAGATCACTTAACCCCACGAACCAGCTTTTTGCTCAAATTGTCGTTTGATCGGCAACATGTTTACACTCTTACTTAAGCACACTCGTTCACCATAATCTTTCAGTGTAAATTCACATTCATTGTCTTTCTCCATATTTAGAAAAATATAAGCCTGTCATGTTCTGTTCCTTTGTCTCTATGGCAGGATTGGTAATTGTACTCATTTTACATTTTATTTGCAGTAATTCTGATGACAACATGCTCAAGAATATTGAGCTTTTTGACAAATTGTCATTGAGGTTTAACGGGAGAGTATTGTTCATCAAAGATGTGATTGGTGATGAAATCTGCTGCTGGTCATTCTATGGTCAGGGGAGAAAGATTGCAGAGGTGTGCTGTACGTCCATTGTGTATGCAACAGAAAAGAAACAAACTAAGGTAAGGGTTTTGGTTTATTTACATTTTTAACAAATGAAAAGGTGGTACTCTCAGAAAAAATGTGTAATTCATATTTACAACTTTTCTTTAAAGTTATTCTGGACTATTATATATTTTTTTCTAATGGGGTTAAGAACTGACAGGCTTTTTTGCATAGTGGTGGCTCCTTGTACCTCTCCTGTCGGCTATTCTGCTTCATTGACCTCAAGTCAACAGAGCAGCTCTTCCACTTCCGTCTGCTCTGCCAACATCATCCTGATTGACAGCCAGTTCACCACAGTTAGGCAGCTGGCTGTAAATCAGCATGACGTCGGCAGCAATGCAACGTCAACAGAGCAGACTGGGAGAGAAGCAGCTGGTCTGTCGACGTGATGTCACTGCAGAATTGCTGGTAGGAGCAGACCTTGAACACTCTGAGCCAGCAGAGATCGCCGCTGGGCAGACCTGGAAGGCATACTCGTTTGTAAGTTCTTTAGGCCCATAAGAAAAAAAAAAAGTAAAATGGTCCCAGACAATTGCTTTTATAGTCTCTTCCAATTATGTTGGATTAGTCTTTATTCACCCGACCAGTGCTGCAACTTTGTAAAATGTCATTTTGAGAAACAGGTGATCATACTTGGATCTCGGGTAAGACAGTCCACCAATATCGGTTAATACACTGTATACACACGTGGTCAAAATTGTTGGTACCCCTCGTTTAACGACAGAAAAACCCACAGTGGTCACAGAAATAACTTGAATCTGACAAAAGTAATAAAAAAAAAAATGCTTCCACAGAATTTAAAAAAAAATAAAACTCATGAAATAGGCCTGGACAGAATTGATAGTACCCTTAACTTAGTATTTTGTTGCACAACCTTTTGAGGCAATCACTGCAATCAAACGGTTCCTGTAACTGTCAATGAGACTTCTGCACCTCTCGACAGGTATTTTGGCCCACTCCTCAAGAGCAAACTGCTCCAGTAGTCTTGTGTTTGAAGGTTGCCTTTTCCAGATGGCATGTTTCAGCTCTTTCCAAAGATGCTCAATAGGATTTAGGTTAGGGGACATAGAAGGCCACTTCCAATGTTTTCCTCTTAGCCATTCTTGGGTGTTTTTAGCTTGGGTCATTATCCTGTTACAAGACCCATGACCTGAGACTGAAACCAAGCGTTCTGACACTGGGCAGCACATTTCTCTGTAGAATCCCTTGATAGTCTTGGATTTCATTGTACCCTGCACAGATTGTAGACACCCTGTGCCAGATGCAGCAAAGCAGTCCCAGAACATAACAGAGCCCCCTCGATGTTTCACAGTAGATGGGACAGTGTTCTTTTATTTATATGCTTCATTTTCCGTCTGTCAACATAAGTTCCATTTTTGTCTCCTCTGTCTATAGGACATTCTCCCAGAAGCTTTGTGGCTTGTCAACATGTAGTTTGGCAAATTCCAGTCTGGCTTTTTTTATGATTTTTTTTCAACAATGGTGTCCTCCTTGGTCATCTCCCATGAAGTCCACTTTGGCTCATACAACGACGGATGGTGCGATCTGACACTGATGTTCCTTTAGCTTGAAGTTCACTATTAATCTGTTAAGAAGTTTTTCTTGACTCTTTTGTTACCATTCTTATTTTCTGCCTCTTAGATTTGTCATCAACTTTCCTCCTGCGACCAAGTCCAGGGAGGTTGGCTACAGTCCCATGGATCTTAAAATTCTGAATAATATGTGTAACTGTAGTCACAGGAACATCAAGCTGCTTGGAGATGGTCTTATGACTTTCACCTTTTAACATGTTTGTCTATAATTTTCTTTCTAATCTCCTGAGACAACTCTAACCTTTGCTTCCTCTGGTCCATGTTGACTGGGATACACACCATGTCATCAAACGGCACAGTGACTACCTGTAGCCCTCTATACAGGCCCACTCACTGATTCCAAGATTGTAGACACCTGTGATGCTAATTAGTGGACATACCAAGATTTAACATGTCCCTTTTGTCACATTATTTTCAGGGGTACCATCATTTCTGTCCAGGCCTATTTCATGAGTTATATATTTTTTTTTTTTTTAGTTCTGTGGAAGCATGGTTGAAAAGCAAGGTCTGACTTTCATTTGTTCACTTTCATAGATTTTAGATTTATTATTACTTTTTTCAGATTCAAGTTATTTCTGTGACAATTGTGGGGTTTTCTGTCATTACACGAGTGGACCAACAAATTTGACCACGTGGGTATATGGCATACAGTGTGGTAGACTGACCATCCTGTATTTTTTCATTTAGGTTGAGTTTCCAGAAGCAAGAATCTATGAAGAGACTCTTAACATCTTATTATATGAGGCACAGGATGGACGAGGACCAGATAATGCTTTGCTTGAGGCCACAGGAGGTGCAGCTGGACGCTCCCATCACCTTGATGATGATGATGAGCGGGATCGCATCGAAAGAGTAAGGCGGATTCACATCAAACGACCAGATGACAGGCCTCATCTTCACCAGTAGGACTTGTCCACCTTGAATATGATTCCTCCGTCCTAAAAACAGACCAGTCTGCTCTGATTCATCCCAATCAGCATGGGAAAAGCCCCGTTGTAACGGTTGAGGTCATTGTAATTGACACATGCTTGTGAGTTTGGGTCCAGCCTCATCTGTTACACTTTCTGTGACTTATTATTTATATCACTTTTGAAGGGACAGGGACCTACCCTGAGCGAGTTTTTTTTTTTTTTATTGTGTGTATGGATTTCCCCAACCCCAAAGCAATTGCTTGTTATATAAATGTAAACTTGCCAGCTAAGTGCTGACGTAGGATGTATTGGATATGAAAACGAAGGTGAATTTGTGTCCATATGGACTAAATATATTGCCTTAATGCATTGCTTGACATTCTGGGGTACACATTTGACTGTATACTGTATGTGGACCAAGAAAAACATTCTGTACTTCCACTCAGTAAAATTAATTCCATGAGACATATTGGAGGTAAATTGTATTCATTGGTTTACATTCAGCGACTATTGCTGCATAACCGTGGAGCTTTGTAAAGTCAGTATGAGCATGAATGGATTATAACTTCATTTCTAAACATTTATGGCTTCACGAGATCCACATGAGGAGTAATCCTTATCACCCAGATAAGCAATGCACCTTCTAGTGTTTTTATTTCAGGATTAATATTCTATATTTTTTCTTTGTTTTACATAGCATTAGCTTGTTATATGTATAAAATAATTTATATTGTCCCTAATCCCCAATAAACACAAATATGGACACTTTTCAATTTTTGTTTCTTTATTAAGTTACAAACTCTTTAGCCCTTTTACTTAAAAGGAACCTGTTATCATGTTTTCCCTATAAAAGTTGTTGCCGTCACATTCTGTCTTTTAATACTCTTTCAGCAAGCTCACTGTATTCCCCACGCAGTTCTGTATACCTTAAGGAAAAAAAAAAGCCTTGAAATTGACCAGAACTACACTCGAAAGTGGTCTGATGGTCATCATCGGAATTTGCTCACTGTTCCCTGCCTGCCTAGTAACATTGCTCTTCATCCTATGAATGACAAGGATCATGTCTTCTACTTCATCCACACAGCCAGTAAATTGTAACACCTGAGGAGGCGCTCTGTCTGCTGTGTACATCAGAGAGTGCAAAAACAGAAACCAAAAGCAGTGAACTGGAATATCAGTTGGTGTGCATGGCCACTAAACAGACAACATATATTCCAGTTCATTCATTGCCTGTGATTTCTGTTTCAGTTTTGCAAATAAGTGCATGGTCTCCCTTTTCTATGAGCTGGACAATTCATTTAAAAAGAAAGCTCCCCACTGCTGGGTATCTATTAGCCAGGTCTCAGGCCTTCTCAACCCTTATTCACACGTCATTGAGCACATGGTAAGGTTTTAATGCTAGAGGGTAGGACTGTCCCAAATAGGGTCACCGTGATGTGATGTGATGTCTTTTAGCTTTTTTTCATCAATATTACCGTACGTTTATATTAAAGTACCCTATATTATTTTCATGCACAATTGCTATTTATTTGCTCATTTTGTTTTTGTCTGTTTAGTGGTTATTGTGAACATTCACCTACACACTGCATGCACACAAACTTATATTCCCATTCATAGCTTTTTTTTTTTTTTGTTAAGGTATATGACACTACCCGGGTGACATATAGGGCTTGTTAGAAATGTATTAAAAACCTGGAGAATGTGGTGCCAATGGCTTTTATAGAGAAAATCTTATGACACATTTCCTTTAAAATGACTATATGCTTAGCTTAAAACTTGGTATGTGAGTGTAAGCCTTGTAGTAATATATGGGGTACATGGTGGTCACAACCTGCTGGATGTGAGTGTAAGCCTTGTAGTAATATATGGAGTACATGGTGGTCACAACCTGCTGGGAGTTGTACACAACAGCACGAGGGAGTTCTGTGTGAAAACCACTGGATGAAGTCACATTTGCAGTGTTTGCCTAATGGGTAAAATCTATCAATAGGCAGTTATCTCTATTTGTGTGATTGGGACAGTGGCCGAGTATGCAGATCACCACTCCATTTACACGGGTTGAGATCTGGCATCAGGATTGGTGGTGGTTGCAGCATTCAGACCCCCGAGTGATTATTCATCCATTTAGTGGAATATGCACACGCATCCATTCACACAGGGGAATTCAGACTAATGATATGTATACATTTAACACCAATCATGTCAATGATTGATAAATGTAGTTAGTCCTCCCCCCCCCCCCCCCCCCCCCAAAAAAAAAAAAAGTGCAAGTTAGTGTACACATGCGTCCACTGAAAATGGGACCATGAATTTCAAAAGGATCTCAAGGGCATCCATCCACAACATTTTGCCACTGCTTAGTATCTGTAGATTAGTATATTTTTAGTGATGGACGAACCCGAACAGTAAAGTTCAGAGTCCATACCGAACATCTTCTGTTGGGGAATGGACTTCTCCAGGAAGTCAGTGTTAGGCTTTGTGCACACGCTGCGGATTTGTCTGCAGATTTTTTTATCTGCGGAACCGCAGGTAAAACCGCTGGTAAAATGACCTGCGGTTTGGCCTGCGGTTTATCACCCCTACAACAGAGGAGATGGTAAACCGCAGCAAAATCTGCAGAAAAGAATTGACATGTAATTTCTTTCTGCGGATTCAAAACCGCAGCTTTTCCGCAGTTAAAAATCCACAGCATGTGCACAGAAAATTGTAAATCCCATAGGATAACATGCTACTGTACACTGTCTGCAGAACTTCTACAGTTCTGCTGCGGCCAAAACCGCCGCGGAACCGCAGCAGAAACCGCAGCGTGTGCACATAGCCTTACTGTTCAGATTCAGCACCCCGAACATCAGGTGTTTCCCACGCTGTTATCTGCATGACAGCACGAGAAACACCGCAGCTCTGTTCGACGGTAAGATTATTACCGCCGGCCAGAGTGCCAGCAGTTGTAACCGGCTGTAAAAGTTTACCTCCGGTCACAGAGGCGTCAACTGATGTGAGTACTACTTCCATCAGCCTACGCCTTGTGTTGCTAATAACAGCGTGAGCAGGTGCCGCTGATGGGAGTATTAATCAGCTTGCACTATAAATAATTTTTTTTAATTTTTTTTTTTAAAAAGGCGTGTGGTCTTTCTATTTTTGATAACCAGCATGGCAAAACTGACAGCTGCTGGCTTCAACTCTCAGTTGTCAGCTTTATCATGGCTGGTTATCAAGAATAGAGGGGACCCCACTGCTTTTTTTTTTTTTTAGTTACTTAAATAACTAAAATGGCGTAGGGTCGGCCCCATTTTTTTTTTTTTTTTTTAAATCATAAATTTTTATTAACGAAATTCAAACAGAGAACAAAGTCCAGACATTACAATGTCCAACAAGGTCACATATTTTCAATTACAGCTCATCCCCTCCCTCCCCCCCTTATAGAAAAAAACAGCAACATATACTCAGAAGTATATCCTCCTCTCGGGATCAACGTCTCTCCACCCACGGTGTCCACAATGAATTGAACATTTTTTTCCCTTTTTCTTTTGGCATAAATACCTTTTTCCATCTTTACAATAAAGTCTGATTGTCTAATAAATTCTTGTATCGTCGGCGGTTCTTCATTTATCCAGTGCCTGGCTATTAATTTACGTGCAATGTATAACAACCTAGATATCGCCAATTTGAACTGATTTTGAATCTGAAACTCCTCGACATAGCCCAAAATGCAAACCACAGGATCCCTTTCAATTCTACAGTCATGCAGTCCCTCTATAGTGTTAATAACCGCTGTCCAGTATGAGTCCAGTCTGGAGCACTGCCACAACATGTGTAAGATCCCGGCCCCATCAGCCTGACAACGAGGGCATCCAGAAGTCTGTCTTAGTCCTGCCCTAAATAGTCTTTCAGGCGTCCTATATATTCTATGGAGCACATATATTTGTGAAAGTCTACCCGGCTCACTCAGTGACAATTGGGGTATATATTTCATAATCGCCTCCCACTTATCCTCGTCTATCAGCCCCAATTCGTCTTCCCACTTGTCTTTAGCCTTAATCTGGTTATTCGTTAAAAAGGTGTGCATTAAGTCCTTATAAATACCTGACATAGCTCCTTTTGTTCCCCATCACTACACACACAGTCCACCAATATGTCTTTTTGGACCCTCATAGAAACCGTCATACTCAGCGCTATGTAAGTGTGACAGAGCTGTCTATACTGGAACCCACAGATCTCAGATAACTCATATTGCTCCTGTAGTTTCTTAAGTCACTAGTCCTTGTGAGTCCTGTAATTGGGCCATGTATGAATTCCTTTCCTCGTCCAGTTTTTAAATTCCCCCATCTTGCCATATAGGGGAATAATTTGTCAGGGCCTCCACTCCCCTAATCCTTTTAATTTCCCACACTGTAATGTAAAATGTCTGTAAGGTAGAACTTTCTAGAATCTCCCATTGCTACACACTGAGGAGACCAGCCTGTCACATAGCTGCAGCCTTCCTCCGTGCCCCTCCTTAGCAGATGTGTGTGTACAGCTCTCTGCCGGCACCTGATACCGGGCATTTCCTCTCGAAGCCTTCTCACTTCCCCCTCCCTGCAACCAGGAACGAAAGTCTTTTGTTCCCGGAACATGTGACTGAATTAAACAATAGGAAATATTAAAGAAGCCTAGCGTGCACTGCGCACATGACAGAGATATAAAATTTACATTTCTACGAAGGGCACGAGGCCAGCTTTCTAATTCCTAATTTTCACGATTCTAATTCCTCCAGAAGCTGAGATATGGATTGCTCCCAAACGGAGTGTCCTAAGTATGGCATGTCTGATGTTGTTCTATTACATTCGATGAACTACAACCTATGAGGCCCTCAGTGTGTTGATACGAGCTTCCCTCGTTGAGATATGGTTATCATAAGTTTTTTAGTTAATTGGCAACTTGGAGAAAGGGGGATGAACTTCTGCAGACTGCCCCTTTCGTGATGTCACAGACCCTGGGCTATAAGGCACCCCTCCCTTACAATGAGTCAGTTGGAGCTACAGAGTCCGTGGTGACAAGACGTGCAGATGAGTGGAGACGTGTGGCTCCGCCTTCTCCCCCCACATGGTCTGCCTGATACCGACTAAGCACATGTGAGTGTTACTTTCTGTCTTTTTAATCCCTTTATGTTATATTTGTATTGTACATATTTGATGTCTCAATTTATAGCAACTTTTATCTATGTAATCACTGCCCATTTGGGAAATAAATGATAAAATTATTCAGTCTGCCTTCATGCTCTAAGAAAAGAACTATGCTCTTTTTTTAGATAACTACGCTACTGTTCGGGTTGGCTTCAAACCCCTCCATTAAGTCTATAACTTAAGTGGAGAAACCAGGAGCTGGTGGCAGCGTGGTGTGTGTGGTTGATTAGGCTGGTTGGCAGTACGGAACGGGTCTTACATGCTGAATGAGGGGCTGCAGCCACAGCATTGATAATTCCCTTACTGCAGTAGTCTTAAGTGCCCGTACACAACAAGCAGCCCATCCGGCGACTACTTATCCTAGGTGCAGTTCCCTGACTGACCTGAGGGTAAGGGGGGCGCCGTAGAGCTGCGAGTTCCAAAGTGGAACTGAGAAAGTGGGATATACATAAATCCCCGCAGTTCTTGGAAGGTTGTTAGCAGTGGTGGGGCATCCAAAATACCCCCCTGCGGTAAATTGTTAGAGCGAGATTAGCTTGCTGTATATGTTGATCACATGGTATCAGTGGTGGGATAACTAAGATAAGCCCCCAGTGTGCCTTTGATAGCCGTGCGACGGCAATGCGTCGTGTCCCTTTGTCCGCTGACAAACCCGTGTCAGTGGTGGAATTGTGACATTGGTGGCACAGGCTGCGCTGTCCGTCACAATTTGGTGGCAGCGGTCTGCTGTTCGTCACACACATCTTGTGTACCAGGGCCAGATTGGGGCATGACAGTCCCAGTTTCCTAAAACTACCTGCCTCCAGTCCTTGAACCAATGAGCCTCTTCCCAGCGCCTGAGTCAATATCCGCCACGTCGAACCCCTGCCTCTCTCCATCCCCTCAGCTGTTGGCCTTGAGCTGCTAGATAATAAATCCATGGGCTCAGGAGTGCCAGCCCCCCCCCCCCCTCATCTTTGTAATATTTCCATTCTAATCCTCGGTTGATTTATTTTCCCCCCCCAAGATCTCTAAATATAGAATTTATTGTATGAAACCACTGCTTAGGTAACCAGGGCTATGGAAGTCGGTAAGCCAAACCTGCGACTCCAACTCCTCAATTTCCCTTACACCGAAAAGAGTTTTCAACAAAAACATACTGTATAACATTTGTGCAGTCTTTGAATTTGTTCTAAGAAATAGAATTGCCTCCATCAGATCCTCCTTCATAGATGACCTCAAATCTGATCTAATAATTTTAAGGCCAGAGAACAACCTCTCTACACTAACTTGGGATGGAGGCAAAGCCGTAACCACATGGGCAACATCTCTTAACAATTTCCGGGTATAAATTAATTGCCTCATGCACAGTCAGTTTTGATGAACTGTTGAATTTTTCTATTTCTTTGAGAGCAAGTGAAACATTTTGCTGAAATATGGTCTATCTGCTTGCTATAGGAGACAGAGTGAAATCATTTTCCTTGTGGCAACGCTTTGCCTGCTCCATGTCATCCAAATACTTGTCAAAGTCAAACTCCTCATCTGATGAGGATGAAGATATGGCAGCAGTAGCACTGTCAGGACCCAAGTCCTCTTGCGCCTGGCAGTCCTGTAGGCCACTCATCCTAACTGCTACCTCAGTCAGAGCTTCTTTTCCTTTAGTATGCTGTTGATCATCAACCAGTATATTATGACTTGGGTCCACATAAACAGCTGCCAGAAAAATTTTATTTTCCAATAGCTGTGTCTCTCTCCGTTTCATTGAAGCAGAAATGCCATCTGCGATTAAACCTCCTCTTTGGGACAGGCAAAATAGCAAGTTCTTCCACTCCCTTATGAAAATGCCAGGAGTTAAATCCTCAGCTTGTAATTTTTTAGTCACGGTAAATGGGTGATTAAGCAATTCTTTCAATTCAGCCACCTGTGTCCATTGACCTTCATTTAAGGTTACCTGAGGGTTCGCCATATCTATAAGAAACTGTTTTAGTTCAAGCAATCGCTCAATCATTAAATAAGTGCTGCCCCACCGAGTGGCTTGATCGACAATTGCCCCTTTCCCAGCACATCTCTTCAAGTTGGAATCAATTTTAGGGGTTCAGGCAGCAATAACCAATTTCCTCACTTTTCCAATCAGATTTCCAGCATGTCCCTCTTGCAGACTATCTCATTGCCAGCTGCAGCCAGCTGCAGCGTGTGCACAACTTTCTCACTTTCTCCAGCTCGGGGCCCAGGAATCGGATCCTATGCAGGGCAGGCACCCCTCCCCCTCCTCTCTATGGTGAAGATGGCAGAAGACAGGACAGAGGAGGGGAGATTGCCCCCTGCAGTCTGGAGCCGGTGCAGGACAGGAGCACTGCAGCATACAAGTGAGTTTTGATAGGTGCGTGGGTTTCAAGATATGACATTCAGGCACATTGTTTTGTGAGGATCCGTTTTTGGGCTGAATGAGCATGTGAGTTTGTGTGGCGGTTTTCTAATCTGCTTTTGCTATTGTAAACATTATCTATGAGCTCAAAAACCTTTCAGGTGATGCCGTTTTTTAAAAAACTGATCTGCTTTTGCAGCTGAAAAACGTATCCTCAAAAAACGCAGCAAAAACGCTGTGTGTGAATGTAGCCTTAGGTCAGGAAAAGAACAGCCATTTATAGGACATTTCATAACTTTCCAAAATTCCTATGAAGAAATATTCAGCACATCCTGCATTGAACTACTGTACCCAATTTATTATATATTTTAGGAGTCGTTCCATTTTATACCGACTCCGTCTCCACCAAAATGAGCACTGACTCAGACTCCACGACTCCGACTCCACAGCCCTGCAGGTAATCATATAGGGGTATTGTGCAGCACGTACAACACCTGGGGCATCATTTTAATCAGATTTGTCCTTCCTACCACTGATAGATGTAATCTACACTACGCTACCATTTTGCTTCTGAACTTACCCAATAGTGGGATCAGATTTAAGTCTGTATAACTCGAGAGTGGGAGAGATATCTGAATGCCCAGGTACTTGAACTGCCGCACAACCGCCAGCCTAGTACCATCCCCCTCTATCCTAAGATCTTCACGACTACCGTCCACAGCTAGAATATTGGATTTCTCCCAATTGATTTCCAGGCCCGACATAGCCCCAAATCTCCCAATGATGCTCAGCACACCCTGCAAGGATTCATCAGGGTCTTCCAAAAAAAGCAACACATCATCTGCATATAAAGCTATTTTTTCCTCTATGGGTCCATATTTAAACCCCTTGACCGAGGCTGCCTTTCTAATTGTGCCAGGGGCTCCAACGTAAAAAGCAGCGGAGACAGCGGACACCCCTGTCTGGTCCCCCTTTTGAAGAGCGAATTGTCTGGATGTCTGCCCATTAACCTTGACCCTAGAAGTTGGGGATGTGTACAACAGCCGTATCCATGATATGAAGGATGGTCTAAATTCCAAGCACTCCCAACACCTACCAAAGATAACTCCATTCGATACTGTCGAATGCCTTACCCGCAGCCAATGATATTACTACTCTACGACCCCCGTTATCTGACGGCAGCTGCAGGTTAAGGTAGAGTCTACTTATGTTTATCGCTGTAAACCTATTCGACATAAATCCAGATTGATCGGGGTGGACAAGGTCTTGCACCACACTGGTTAATCAGTTGGCCAGAATTTTTACATCCGCCGTTAGCAACAAAATGGGTCTGTAGGACTCTGCCAACTTGGGGTCTCTACCTTCCTTAGGAATGACCACTACCACAGCCTCCCTCATGGACAACAGCAGTGCTCCACACTCCAAAGCCTCCTCGAAGACCGCCTTTAGTCTAGGTGCTACCATCTCAACCAACTGTTTATAGGTTTTTGTCCAGAAGTCCATCTGCCCCCGGAGCCCTATTATTTGTCATAGACATTATAGCTGTTTCAATCTCTTCTTGTGTTACAGGCTCTTCCAATCCCCTCCTGTCACTCTCTACAATCCTAGGGAGTCCTGCCTTCCCAAGAAACCCTTCCATCTCTGCAGATGAGGCTCCTGACTTAGAAGTGTATAGCTGCTCGTAAAACCGTCTAAAAACTTCCAGTATATCCTCTGTATCCACCACCTCCATCCCCTCATCCGTCTTTAGCTTGTATACAAATGAGGATTCCCTCTGTGCTGCCGCCACTACTGATAGCAAATGCCCTACCCTTTCTCCCTCATTGTAGAATTGTGCCTTCTGGAAAGCTCTTTTTCTCTCTACTCTCTTTATATATAGTTCGTTGACTCCCTCCTGAGCTTCCTGGAGCCTGTTCTGACTCTCCACTGATGGGTTCACTATCAGTTCCCTTTCCGCTCCTTCTAAAGCTTCTATCACTGCCCTGTCTTCCGATCTAGTTTTAGACTTACATCTAGAAATTTCTCGAAACAGAAGACCCCTCAAATATGCCTTCATGGCATCCCACACCACTCGCCTGTCAGCACTACCTTCATTAATCTGCCAATATTCGTCTAATTTTCCCTTTATTGCTTCTATATTAATATGTTGGAGCCATAGTGGATGGAGCCTCCACCCACTCCCCTGTCTAGACCTTCCCGTCTTTTTAATAAGCAACTCCAGAGGCTTATGGTCCAAGAACACTCGGAAGATATTCCACTCCACAAATTGTGTCAACAATTCATTACCTAGCGCCAGATCAATTCGCGAGAGAGATCCATGAATAGCAGAATAGCAGGAGTAACACACTACATACTCATTTCTCACCGTCCACAGATCTATCATTCCAAGCTCTTTCACATAGTTCCCAAATGATGCCAATAATTAACAAAGGTAATCCCGCACCCCTTTGATACAACTCTTATCACCTCCTGGATCTTCTTCCCGGAGTACAGAGGTGATATGCACATGGCCACTATACATAGCAATTATTCATAAATTTTACAAAATAAAAAAACGTATTGGCCTTCACTGTCAACATGGCTTTCAATTTCCTCAAAGTGGACGCTCCCACCATCGAGTCCCCCCTAGCGTATGAGGAGTATGTGGAGTGATATGCCTTCCCGATCCATCTTCTCTTTATTGTCTCCACATTCTCCTTAATCAAATGTGTCTCTTGAAGGCACATCACATCTGCCCCCCCTTCCTAATATAATCCATAATTGCCGCTCTTCACGTTCCATCAGACAATCCCCTCACATTCCAATTAATAATTTTAAACGTATCACCCACCATATTCTCCTATATGTATACATTACCAATCCCAAAGAGGACAGTACTTCTCCCATGAACCCCCTAGATTCGAACCAACCCATAGCCTGAAGGGCCTCCCCCACTCTACCCACTGTTGAACATAACAAACCATTACCAAAGACTCCCAATGTGTTTCTACCCTCTAAACCAGAGAGTGGGTAACTTTAAACCTAGCAAACTCTCAAAACTTTAAATTACTTTCAATCCCTCCATTTCTCCTCCGCTTATATGTGCTACAATCTACAGTCCCTCCATTAACCATGATAACTAGAAGGCAGAAAAAAAGTCTCTATATAACAGCACCATCCATCTTTACTTTTTCACAAATATACGACCTGCCAGGTCTCTCAGCGTGTCTTCTCCCTTCTCCCTTCCTTTACCAGCTCTGATCCTTTTTTCGTTCAAGTCCAGCCACTTAGTTGCCTCCTCTGGAGTTGGAAAAAAATGAACAGATCCCAGAGCCACAACCCCTTTTTATCAGGATATAAAGTAGAGTATGCCAGTTCCATATCTCAACCTTTTCTTCACCCCACTATACCGCATTCTTTGCTTCTGAACCTCAGCCGAGTAGTCGGGGTACATGGACACTGTTTGGCCGTTAATACTCATATCCTTAGCCGTTCTTGCCTTCCGTAGAATAATGTCTCTATCTCTGTAATTAAGGATCCTGGCCAAGATGGTACGTGGGGAGGAACCCGGAGGGCAGCCCCATTTTTTACAACCAGCCAAGCTTAAAACAGACAGCCGGGGCTGGAATTCTCACGCTTCTAATTGGCCATGGATATTGGTCTCTCTCAGCCTAAAAATAGTAGCCCATGGCCGCTCCAGAAAAGATGCTTTGCCCAGCTCTTCTCACTTGCTGTGTGGCGGTGGCAAGTGGGGTTCATATTTGGGGGGTTGTTGTCACCTTTGTATTTGCAGGTGATTTCAAGCCCAGCAGTCAGTAATGAACACCTTACTAACCCCATAGTCATATGGTCAGTAAAAAAATACCCTGAATAAAGTCCTTTATTTGAAATAAAAAATACACACCATTTTACAAATGCATTTAAAAATAGCAAACACAGTTAAACTCCTTACGCCCATTCCATTGAAGCCCTTATCCCCTGTATAAAACAGAAAATAATAAATTACAAAAATACTCACCTAAGACCCATTACATTGAAGCCCTGGTCTCCCGTAAAAAACAAAAATGAAAAACAACAATATTCTCACCTGTCCGACATACTGTCTCATGCCGTAAACCATGTCCGCAGTTCACCATGAAAAAAAGGTTTGCGATGCAGCGCTGAGAAATTTCTCATGGTGAACTCACTGAGCTCAGCTCCGCATCGGGAGACTTTTTCTTACTGTGCTAGCAGTGATCTCACTAAGGTTACCGCAGTTCCTTGGCCTGGCTCACAGCGAAGTAATCTAGGTACATCACCTCTAGTCACTGATACTGCGCTCGCAGCAGCTCATTCTCCTATGGTTTTCAGGCTTGACAATCGCATCTTGGCATCTTTGTCCTGGTTGAAAACCAATTATCGCAGACCTGGATTACTGCCTGGGTCAGTATATCGGACAGGTGGGGGTTGTTATTGTTTTTTTTATTATTTTCTGGGGGGGGTTACAGGAGATCAGGGCTGCAATGGAAGAGGAATAAGGTGATTATAACTGTTTATAATTTTTAAATTGCACTGTAAAGAAATAATAAAGAAACCTGCGTAGGTTCTCCTGTATTTTTGATAACCAGCCAGGCAAAACTCACAGCTGGGGCTGCAACCCTCAGCTGTCAGCTTCAGAAAGACTGGTTAACAAGAATAGAGGGGTCCCCAAGCCGTATTTTTAAACTATTTAAATAAATAAAAAATGCATGAGGTTCCCCCCATTTTTGACAACAAGCCTTGCTAAAGCAAACAGCAGGGGGCTGGTATTCTCAGGCTGGTAAAGGGGCCATGGATATTGCCCCCTTCCCTAGCCTAAAAATAGTAGCCCATAGCCGCCCAGAAAAGGCACATCGATTAGATGCTTGAATTCTGGTGCTTTGCCTGGCTCTTTTCACTTGCCCTGTAGCGATGGCAAGTGAGGTTCATATTTGTGGGGTTGATGTCACCTTTGTATTGTCAGGTGACATCAAGCCCACGGATTAGTAATGGAGAAGTGTCTATAAGACACCTATCCATTGCTAATCCTATAGTTGCATGGTAAATAATAACAGCCAGAATAAAGTCTTTTATTAGAAATAAGATTAAACAGTTTTCCATTTTATTTAAAAATAACAAACACAGTTATACTCACCTAATGCCTAATTCCACCAAAATCCTCGTTCTCCTGTAATAAAACAACAATATACCATGCCTGTCCGTCGTTTTGTCCCACGCAGTAATCCATGTCTGGGGGATTAATAGTTTTTAACCTGGACGGTGCCAAGATGCGACCGTCCAGGCTGAGAACAACTGGTGAATGAGCTGCTGTGAGCACAGCCTCAGTGACTAGCGGTGACATCATTGAGGTTACATCTGGTCACTGAAGCTGCGTTCCCAGAAGGGCTGAACTGTCATGACCTCAGCACCGTGGGGAAAAAGTCAGTGATGAGGTCACCGCAGTTCAAGCTCAGTGACTTCACCGCAGATCACGGTGAGAAACTTGAACTGCGGTGAACTCACCTCTGCACCATGCGACTTTCTCACGGTGCCAGCAAGGATCTCACCAAGGTCACCGCAGTTCAGCCCGGACATCACTGAGGCTGCGCTCGCAGCAGTTCAGTCACCAGTAGTTCTCAGCCTGGACTGTCGCATCTTGGCACCGTCCAGGCTGAAAGCTATTTCTTCCCCAGACATGGATTATGGTGTGGGACAGAACAACGGAAAGGTGAGGGTTATTGTTGTTTTATTATTTTTAGCTTTTTACAGGAGAACGAGGACATCAGTGGAATTAGGCAAGGTTGTAAGTATGGTTTAACTAAGATTATTAAAGTAGTCTGTGTCATTTTTTCAATTAAAGGACTTTCTTCTTGTTGTGTGTTTTTATATAATGTGACTATGGGGATAGTAATGGGGGCGTCTTATTGAAGCCTCTCCATTAGTAACCTCGGAGCTTGATGCCACCTGACAATACAAAGGTGACATCAACCATACAAATATGAACCCCACTTGCCACCGCTACAGGGCAAGCGGGAAGAACCGGGCAAAGTGCCAGAATTGGCGCATCTAATAGATGTGCCTTTTCTGGGCAGCTGCGGGCTGCTATTTTTAGGCTGGGGAGGCCTATATCCATTGCTCCTTACCAACCTGGGAATACCAGCCTTCGGCTGTGAGCTTTTAGCAAGGCTGGTTGTCAAAAATGGGGGGATCCCACTCTGTTTTGTTTTTTTTAATTTATTTAAATAATTAAAAATACGGAGCGGGGACCCCTCTATTCTTGATAACCAACCTTGCTGAAGCTGACAGCTGAGGGTTGCAGCTCCCAGCTTTGAGTTTTGCCTGGCTGCTTATCAAAAAAACAGGGGAACCAACGCAGGATTTTTTTTAATTATTTACCAGAAGTAAACTTTATACCTCCGAGCACAGCTGAGCTCTCACGCTGTCTTCTGACAGCATGGGAACTACGGCTATCTGACTGGCGGGGATGATTTCACTGCTGATCAGAAGCGCTACGCCGGTGTTTTCCAAGCTGTCACATAACTTGGGAAACACCGGGTTTTGTGCTGTGTATGTTCGGCTATTTTCGGCAATTTAATCAACGATTAAATTGGCGAATATTGCATATTCGGCAATTGTGAACCGAACATTGAAATATTTGCTCATCTCTAATTATGAATAGCTAATCAGAGCACCACATGAAGACTCCCCCCACAGGCTCCGGGGCACGAGAATCTTATTAACTGCAGACTGCAAATACAGATTAAACAACAACCACAGGACGGATTTAATCAACCAAGGTATCATTTTAATCCGTATAACTGCACCGACCTGACACTGTAGGTTACTCAGCACAATCCTGCTGACAGACTCCCTTTAATCCCTTAGTGACAGAGCCAATTTTTTAAATTCTAAGTTATAAACCTAGCACTCAACTTTAGGATATTCAGAAGAATATTTATTGTAGTACGTAAAAAAAACGTTTTGGCCAAATTTTGACCTTCAGTTACGTACTGTACCAAATACGTGGTAATAGGTATTAAACCTATTGTGAAGATTCATGTGCTCTTAATTGGGGTGATCCGTCCCACTGCCTGTTGTAGTATGCTTATAGAGGCAAGTAGATGAGGCAACATATGCATGTATGCTGTTTACTGGGGAGGTCCGTCCCACAGCCTTGTGTCAGCCAGTAGATGGGGCAGGACGTACCTCCAGACACAGTATCCACTGCATGATTTTCAGGAATTAATGCAAAGTGGTATAGCAGGAATGAAAAAGTGTTTGTTTACCACCTAAATGTCGCTAACTTCTGAACTGACTATAGCCCTCAGACTCTAAGGCCGCTATTTGGCCATGAACTGCTATGGTAAACATCAGGACCACACAATCATGATCTCGGTGTGTTAATTAGATTAAAGCGGAAGCCCCCACAATCTATTAACCATTTATTAGATGTAGTCACTTTTGACAGCAGCAACTAAGCGGTTAAACAGATCTGGATGGTGCCAACACCGATCATTTGTGATACAGCAAGTTGTCAGCTATAGTGTACAGCCGACAGCTACTAGATTGTCACCTGTATGGGGATGATATTCCCTTATATCTCAGATCAGTAAAAAGACATACTGGCTGTCATTAAGGGGTTAATCACATAACTGCTTATTATCACTTCTTTTTCCAGTGACTTATGCTAATAATCCAACGAAGTATAAGCAGCTCTTACGACTGACCTCTTAAAGGGAATCTGTCACCAAGTTTTTGGCACCAAACTTTAGAGCAGCATAATGTAGGAACAGAGACCCTGATTCCAGTGATGTCACTTCCTGCGCTGCTTAGTGTAGTTTTGATAAAATCGCTATTTTATCAGGGGATTACTAGAGGACTAGAAAACCAGCTGCCAATTAGTAAAGCATATACATAAGCTCTGTATAGCCCCACCCACACCATTGATGGGCAGCTTTCTGCTCATGTACAGTGTGTACAGAAATCTGTCAATCAGCGGTGTGGGCGGGGTTATACAGAGCTCAGCATTCAGAGAACTGGTAAATCTGCAGAAGATAAAACAGTGATTTTATCAAAAGGACAGCAAGCAGCTCAGTAAATGACATCAATGGAATCAGGATCTCTGCCCCTACATCATGCTGCTGTCAGATGAGGTAGCAAAAGCCTTGTAGCAGATTCCCTATAATAATGCAACAGACCGAGCCACCTTTCAGTCCTAACTGGTTATCAAAATACAACAAAAAATATTTATTGACGTCAGCATATTCCAACAATAGGTTTTTCTTTAATTTTAAGGCATCATACAAAAAAGTGTGACGTTTCTGCTGACAATCAAGCTTCGTTGTAAGTGAGATGTTCAGTATTGACTGCATGAAAAGTACAGTACATCAAGTCCAAACGGCATCTGCTATTATCATAGTAATGTGATCTAACCGCCTGCCGCCCAGTCCTAGTAATAGATTTCTTCTACAAATTATGCCACTCTTCATTAGGATTTTAACTTCTGTGATGCCTGAAATAGAGCGAGCAAATGTTAGAATTAACTTAATATACAAGCTATATGAGACAGGATGATCACAGACAGGAGGTACCTGCTTGATTTCCGGTCTGGTTATAGAAAGGACCGCCCCTTTCTGCACGCTCTTACTAGGGCATATGGGCATCATAGAGGGTGATCTGCCAATTTATGACCCTCCTCTAAGCCATCGTAGTTGTCTTAACATGCAGTGATCCATGTGGTAAATGGATGGCCATTCATTTGCAATACTTTGTGCAACGCTACATATTTCCTGTAGTGGCCTCTGCAATGGCCCGGGATATCAGGAGCCAAATTTTTCTGCTATCAGCTGATTACTGCAGCAACATTTGTATTAAAGGGGCATTCTGTCATGTTACAGCTTTAGTCGGACTTTTATGTGACGTTCTGTCCTCGTATAAGGGGCACAATACCAAATAAAGCACTAAGTATGTTCCCGTATGGTGCATTTCTAAATATGAAAAGTAAAATGGCGTGTAATGGCACATACTGTGGAAGATAACACCCTGCGAACAAATACACATACAGACAAAAACACAAATGAATTCATCCTTTCCCCCAATTCCATTTTTACCCTTCTATAAATACGATTGTCACTCGACATTTTCCCCAGTGTCCCATACACACTACCTCAGGATGACATAAAGCTGTCCTTAAGGTCACACATCGACCTCTTACCACAACACTCTACATCCACTTACAGGTATTTTTGGATTCTGCTTTTTACTTGGGCTCACAAAAAGCTTTTACATGCCCTCAGCATATTCTGCCTTGATAGCTGCAACATCCCCTATGTTGCTACCTATTCTGACATTTTTGCACCCTTCCAGTCCATCTTTTCTGCTTCCCAGTAAATCTGAATCTACCCTTGTTCCTCCAATGTGTCTGCCATACAGGTCCATTTACTGCTTATCCCATCAATTAGGGACCACATACACATACGAGGCATGCCACAACCTCTTCCCTGAATGCATCACTGGCCCGAATCTGATACTGCTTCAAAGATAACTCTCCAGACCTCTCAAGACTTTCTTAATTCCATCTCCACTGTAGGCAGATCTTTAAGAGAATCTGTCACCCTCAGGACGATTTTGAGCTATTACTATGGGCATACAGGTAATAGAATGGTTAAACCAGTCTTAACTGTATGCCTCGAAGCCGCAGTGTAGATCTTGAGAAATGCAGTTTTAATGTTTTATGTTAATGATTTCTTCCAGGTTCATGGGGCATGCGGTGCCTCCTCTCTTCATTATAATGGTACCTCCCTCCTAAGTACCTCACACTGACCTGTGACTAGCAGCTGCGGCGCTGTAATCCCATCCATGCACCATCCACTTGCACGGTTATGAAAACTTATCCGCCCTTCTATGGGCAGAGTCTTCATCGATCTTCTGTGACAGATTCCCTCTAAGTCATACTAATGGAACCAGGTCTGGAGTTACTGTCATGGCCGAAAGTGTTAACATCCTTAAAATTGTTTAAGAAAATGAAGTATTTCTCCCAGAAAACTAGTGTAATTACACATGTTTACACATAGACGCAAACCCAGCTTTCTGAAACTGGGCACTACATTGTGACCCTAAATCTGTTGGTAATCTTCAGATTTTATGATGCCTTGCACACAGTCAAGGCACCCAGAGCAAGAGGTAGCAAAATAAACACAAACATCTTTGAACCTCCACCATATTTAACTGTAGGTACGGTATTATTTTCTTTGTAGGCCTCATTCTGTTTTCAGTGAACAGTAGAAGGATGTGCTTTTACTGGAAAGCTCTATCTACAGTGTAACTTTATGTCTTTGTCAGGAGTGGGAACCTGGGTCTCCTGCTATAGCGTTTTATTTCATTCAAATGTCGACAGATAGTTTACACTGACTCTGATGCACCCTGAGTCGGCAAGACAGCTTAAATTTCTTTGGATCTTGTTTCGGCTGCTTATGCACAATCTAGACTCTCCTGTGTTGCAACCTTTCATCAATTTTTCTCTGTTGTCCATGTCTAGGGAGATTAGCTACAGTGCCATGGGTTGTGAACTTCTTGATTACGTTGCGCACTGTAGACAAAGGAACATCAAGATCTCTGGAGATGGACTTGTAACCTTGAGATTATTGGTATTGTTCAACAATTTGGGTTCTCAAGTCCTCAGACAGTTCTCTTCTCATTTCTGTTCTCCATGTTTAGTGTGACACACACACAGGTGTGATTTTCATATTACCCACGCCTATTACTTGCCAAAGGTGAGTTTGTGTCAAGCATGTGATGCTCATTCAAAGTTGTTTACCCACAATTTTGGAAAGGTGCCAGCAATTTTGTCTGGCCCATTTTTGGAGGTATATGTGAAATTATTTCCAATTTGCCTTTATCTTTTTTTTTGTTGTTCCAATACACAGAAAGGAAATAAATCTTGTATAACTAAAGATGTGTAATTGCAATAATTTGGGGGGAGAAATACTTCATTTTCTGGAACAATTTCGAGGGTGCCCACGCTTTGGCCCATGACTGTAATAGTATATTTACTTGAAGCTGCCTATACACAGGAAATTATCAACTTACAGCTCGAGATCTATGGAGTCGAACGTCAATCAGCCCATCACTGTAACAGCAGTAAATATTAAAGGGGCTCTCTATGATATGACAAGCCTTTTTAAAGCATTAATTACACCTACAGGTGCTTCTCACAAAATTAGAATATCATCAAAAAATTATTTTATTTTAATTCTGAAACAGACTAAGGGACCTCTTTAACCGCTTAGGAAGCCTTTGCAGGTGTCTTTTGTTAATTATTCTAATTTAGTGAGATAATGACTTTTGGGTTTTCATTGGCTGTAAGCCATAATCTTCAACATTAACAGAAACAAACACTTGAAATAGATCACTCTGTTTGTAATGACTCTATAATAAATGAGTTTCACTTTTTGTATTGAAGAACTGAAATAAATAAATTTTTTGATGATATTCTAATTTTGTGAGAAGCACCTGTATTTGTTAAGTTTAGTCCAAAAAGGGGCACAATACTGATGTTCTTTCAAGAAACAAGACAATGAGGAGTGACTTGCCATGTATAGCTTACCACAGTGAGGTGCCCATTCTTGGCCTTGTACACCTGGGATTCCGCTGCTGTTATGAAATCAATCACTGCAGTCTTGTTTTGAAAGTAAAATTTGATGCTAGGAAGTAAAAAGTAGTAATGCATTATTCTGCAAAACATTTTTATTCTAGTCTAGCAGACAGGATGTGAAATAGTTTGTGATGAACTAGTAGCAACTGCAAAATTTTACCTTATAGGGGGTAGTCTATCTCCACTCACTTCTGCATCAGGAGGTGAGCATACCTTGCGATGGAATATCTACATATACCTGCTGGCTCACCTGTGCCTGGAGCGGGTATCGCACACCTGTCCTCTTGTCTACATAAATGAGCATGAAAGTATATTGTGTAGTGACCACTGTGTCCGCAAGGGGGCGCTGTGTGGATGTCCCAGGATGAGAGTATAAGCATTTCCAGTGTCCTGAATGATTGTAATGTGTCTCAAGCTGAATGACTGTTATGTATCTCAAGGTGGGTGGCCTTGAGATGAAGACATATGTGTGTGTTGATCAGCAGTGATACTGCTGAGGTGCTGTTTCAATTTGTCAGGGACTAGTGACCTATAAACCCACCCAGGGGGTGTGTTTAAAAACGCTAGTATAAAGTGTGTGTATGAGTGGTTCAAGGACCTGTGATGAGGTCATGGCCATGTGACCCAGTGGGTGTGGCTACGGACCATATAAGGTGGCCAGGGTAGGTCACATGAAGTGAATGCTGGGAACTGGTTGGTCCGTTTTGGAAGGTCCCATCTGAGAGAGATGGGGCTGTCTTCCAGACAGCAAGGAACGCTGTGCTGAATGGCTGCACATGCCTGATGATTCCCTGGAGGGAAAAGATGTCTGCAGTGTGATGAAGGAACTATGAGGAAACCCTGATGTGGGTGAGATAACTGAGGCTGAAGAGCCTGTGTATGCATAACCTGTGTGACCACAGGGATTACAGAGCTGAACACTGTCATGGACGCTATGCTGATGTGATGAAGTTTATGTTGCTGCTGTGGGTTTATGATGCTAAATAAACCGCATGGACTATGATTGTTTATGGAAAACCCGTGCCGGATCTGGTTTTGTGGCGGCTAAGCGAGTATCCCCTACTTGAATAACAGCACTACCTTACAATTGGTGGAGAATGCTATGGGCAGTGTTGTAGCCTTTTTGCTAGGAGCAACGGAGAGGACTGCAAAATTTTGGTTGCTAAGGGCAACGGTTTCCAAAGGCACATGGTGCAGTGCTGGCAACGCTGAGCCAGGTGGGCTGACGGTCTGGAAAGCCGTGTGATATGCTGACAGGAGTCAGTGGAAAAGACTTATAGGACAACTCTGCGGTAGAGGGGTCCGAGAACCTGCGCGGCCAGCAGGTGACGGTCGTGAAAGCCGTTTTCTACTGACCAGGGTCAGTGAGAAAGAGACTGGTGATTGCTAGGGTGCCTCTGCGGAAAAGAGGTACCGAGGACCTGTGTGGCCGACACAGGTAACGGACAGGTGTTCGTGTTGTACTGACCTGTGTCAGTGGGAATGACTGTGTACCTGGAGGGTTCAGTGAGCAAGGTCCTGGAGGATCAGTGTTGGGAGGTTCTGGGAGAAGAATCGGATCCCTGGAGCACGTGGTATGACCTTGGACCTGGTGAGGCATGAGTGTTGGGCAGTTTCAGGCAGAGACGGGTGTCCTGAAGTGCACCCGCTGAGCCCCTGGACCTGGTGGGGCTGGTGTGTTGGGAAACCCTGGGAGGAGGGTCGGCTCCCTGAATAGCACTCGGTGCGCCCTGTGTGTTGGACGGTCTCAGGCGGAGACGGAACGTCCTGAATAGCACACAGACAGGACACGTGAGCTTTGTGTGGGGGTTACAAAGGTGACACCAGCAGCTGTGTCTGAACGGCAGCCGGTGGTGTCGAAGATCGGTGACAGCAGAAGCTGTGGTGGTGCCAACAAGGACTTGTGTGGTATCGTAAGAGACATAAACTGTGTGGTGTGAACTGTGGTCTGAGATGACCTACTGTATATAACGGACATGGGGAAATCCCGAAAGGGGGCGGTGGACCAAATTAGGGTGGTAGCCCACAAGGGGGTGGAGTCCCAGAGGGGCACAGTGACCCAAATCGGGGTGGTACCCCAAAAGGGGGTGGAGTCCCAGAAGGGGGCGGTGACCCAAATTGGGGTGGTCCAGAAAGGGGCCGGTGTGTCAAAAGAGGAAATGGCAGCACTGGTTGCCTCAGTGGGTGTGTCTGGGGAACTGCAGTGTGTGTGTATGTCTTTTGAGGAGTGCGGCATGTATTTTCCAGATAATGACGGGCCACAGGTGTGTACTGTGATGCTGCATCAGGAAGGAGTCTCTGGTAGACTGGACACAGAGAGTCTGGTGACTCTGACAGGAACTCCTCTCGTTTTATCCCTGGCCAAGAAAAACATCAGGGTTCGCTGTGAACTATACCGTAGACAGAGTAATGTTCGAGGGGACCAAAGGTGTTGAGTTCCAAGGGGGCGGGATACCATGGGACTTAGTCTATGCCTTGGAGAGGGGCCGGGACTTTGTTTTGTTTGATGATGTGTGGCAGGAGGTTGGGGACGTTTCTACTGTTGCGCTAACAGATATTGAGACAGTGACGGCTCCTGACGTGGACAGGTTAGAGGTAGATGTGACCGGACGAAGGGGTACATCTGCCCAACGGACGGATCTGACTGTTTGTGACAGGACTGATGGTGGCTTGATTGATAAGACGGATGAAGTATTCACACGGTTAGTGGGTAACTGGAAGGAGTACTCGACAGGCCGGGGTGTCCCAGACTCTGGGGGTGACTGTGGCTCTGAGAGAGAAAGGGAGCACAGAATAGAAGGGCTAGAGAAGGAAGTCTCTAGTGTTAAAGGTCACCTGGTAATGTGGCAAAACGTGAATAAAACGCTTAGGGAAGAGATGGAAGAACATGTCAAACGGGAAAGAGTCCTAAGACAACTGGCCGAGAACAGGGTCGAGGAGCTCGAGAAAGAAGTCTTGGAGCTCAAAGAAACTGTAAGTGGTCTTCTGCGGGAAAAGAACTTGGACAGTGATGTACAGCGGCCGGGTCCAATTGGTGGTGGGACGAAGCTGCCGCTGCCGGTCTTGGCAGAGGGTCGTGAAGAGAGGAGATCTCGAGAAGTTGAGGAGCTGAGAACTGAGGAAGACAGTCACTCGATCGGGTCAACTGTAGTGAGGGAAGTGTCTGTGGTAAAGCCAGAGCCTCCTGGCCTGGAAGAAAGTAAGGCCACAACCTTCGAGTTTGTGATTGATATACCAGAAGACATGCAAGAAGCCTGTGCTGAGGAAGGAGTGCATGAGGCTTTCAAAGAGGCGGTCAAAGCGTGTAAGGTGTACTGGGCGCCTGAGACTCGGCAGTTGGTGATAATATCAGCCAGAGAAGATACATCAAACCGAGTAGCTGTCCTGAAAGAAATGTATCTGCAATGTCTTCACCCCAAACAGCAGGTTAGGCGGAGTAATATAAAAGCTGCTCGACGCCTAGAGTTAGCAAGGGAGGCTATGGATCGGCTGGGATTGCGGAAAGATGTAGTTCCGATACCAAAAGGTCTGATTGGGAGAATTATTGGAAGATTCGGGAACGTAATGCAAGACCTTGTGAATATCTCCGGTGTAGTGAGGGGTGAGGATCCCTCCTGATGATGAAGACCAGGTATCCAGTGAAGAGGGTAGGATTCCCATCATGATGGTTGGCTCCGTGGAAAGCCTGAGACATTTTCGGATGCTCTTGGAGTATCGAGTGGGGTACCTGCAAGAGATTGAGCAGTTGAGGCTGGACGAATCAATAAAGAGGTACGGAACACCAGGTGGCGGCCGCCTGCAACAAAAGATGTAAGGACCCGAAGGGTTCCTCCAAGAAGTGACATGGCAGATGGCCGAAGAATGTCAGCGAGTGGCAGTTCGACGGGCCGTACGAGGCTGAGAGACCTTAGTTCCTGTGAGACGCTGAATGGGTCAGACTCAGGCCAGACAGTAGGCTCGATTAAGACTTTTGACCGCACCAACCGGGAGAGCCGGTCAGTGAGAGAAAGGCGTGTGGTGACTAAAGTGTCTGATGACGCAGGCAGACTGTGACTGGAGGGCCAAAGATCAGGGCCGATATTCTGACTGCTGGGGGTGGGGGAGGCCTAACGAAGAGATGAGGCCGTATGACGGACGGAGACAGTTCTCTTGACCTGTGGGGCAAGGTGTAATGAGTGTCCGGTCGCGAGATCCTGGGGTAATGTTGTGTGTTCAACCCCACAAGTTTGAACAGAGGGGGGAGGTATGTGGTGTATTGACCACTGTCCGCTAGGGGGCGCTGTGTTGCTGTCCCGGGACGAGAGTATAAGCATTTCCAGTGTCCTGAATGATTGTAATGTGTCTCAAGCTGAATAACTGTTATGTATCTCAAGGTGGGTGGTCTTGCGATGGAGACATATGTGTGTGTTGATCAGCAGTGATACTGCTGAGGTGCTGTTTCAGTGTGTCAGGGACTAGTGACCTACAAACCCACCCAGGGGGTGTGTTTAAGAACGCTAGTATAAAGTGTGTGTATGAGTGGTTCAAGGACCTGCGATGAGGTCATAGCCATGTGACCCAGTGGGCATGGCTACGGACCATATAAGGTGGCCAGGGTAGGTCACATGAAGTGAATGCTGGGACCTGGTTGGTCTGTTTTGGAAGGTCCCATCTGAGAGAGATGGGGCTGTCTTCCTGACAGCAAGGAACGCTGTGTTGAATGGCTGCATGTGCCTGATGATTCCCTGGAGGGTATGGATGTCTGCAGCGTGATGAAGGAACTATGAGGAAACCCTGACGTGGGTGAGATAACTGAGGCTGAAGAGCCTGTGTATGCATAACCTGTGTGACCACAGGGATTACAGAGCTGAACTCTGTCATGGACGCTATGCTGATGTGATGAAGTTTATGCTGCTGCTGTGGGTTTATGATGCTAAATAAACCGCATGGACTATGATTGTTTATGGAAAACCCGTGCCGGATCTGGTTTTGTGGCGGCTAATCGAGTATCCCATACTTGAATAACAGCGCTACCTTACAATATATAGACAAGAAGTCACCAGCTGCGCTTACCTCCCAATGTGGAGGTGAGTGGAGCCCTTTAACCCACTAAAGATAAAGCCAATTACCGACTTTAAAGGGAACCGGTCATCAACCGAAACACGATATATGCAGATGAAGTGTGGGGGTAGTGATAACAGTGCACTCACTGTGTAGCGCTCTGTGACTTTAACAAGACTATGCACTGCCCGATGACTGGAACTCAGCGGATGCAGGGAAGTAGCCGCTTTTCCTGCTAGGCTGGTTTTACACTTGCCGTGTTTTTTGCGGTCCATTTTTGTGGGCTGTATGGCCGTAATTTCTACATTCTTCCGCAAAAACGGGCAGTATAAAATCTTCACGGATCACCGTTTTTCCCTGTTATAACAAATAGCAGGAGAAAAAACGGCGATCCACAAATACGGTGTTCCGCAAAAACAAGCTAACGTTGTTTTGTGGTACCATTGAAGTGCATTGTGACCTGTCTGTAAGCCGTGAAAAATATATAGAGCAAGCTCGAAATTTTTTCACGGCCGCAAATACGGCCATACGGAGCACAGCCCTCCTACTAATTTTTGCGGCCCCATAGAAATGCATTGGGGCCGCAAAAACAGCCAGCAAAAACACGGCAAGTGTAAAACCAGCCTTACACTGTCAAACGAGATCAAATCATTAAGTCACAATTTGCTTGCAGATTACCAGTATATTTGTGGGTAAATAGAATTTTTGTAGGTGACCAGTTCCCTTTAACTATAATACATAGGTAAATCATTACACTGCGATTACATTATGCCTATAAAATGGATATTTATAAGGGCACCCCTCCAAAAAGCCCTACCAGGCAGTAGTGCAAACATTATTGTTGTTGACCAGGCACCATTTGAATATGTAACCATAATAACACATCAAATTCATCCCGCCCATCAAATTAATCAAAAGGGCAGGCGTTTTGTACGCCAGAAATGCTACTTCAGTCCTAGACTGGAGTACTATTTCTGGCACAGTGCACGTCACTGAGAAGAGGCACCAAATTCTTTAGATGGCGCACACCTCTTAATGAATTCAGTGCCTTCTAGTCAAGCAGGACTGGCGTAACACGAGTGTGCACTATGTCAGTCTTGAATCCATTCCATAGATTGCTTAGAGCTGAGCAGCAAAGACCTCTAAGTAGGGTATCTAAAAGAAAGTCCCATCCAGTCAGCCTTGTTATGTATGTTTTTTTTAATAGAATAAAGCCGTCTTTGAGCTAGTTATAATACAGATATATTTTGACATTTTTTATATATTACCATCCTTTGCATATGTTGACAGCATCTTGTTTAGAAGCCAGCACGGACAGCTTGGTGATCAACTCAAAAATATGATCACATTGTAATACAACATCACCCTGTATTTAAGAAAACAAAAAATAATTGGAATAATTAGACTTTTTTTTGCTTTCACCTTCTACTGAACTTGAGTTCAACTTCACCTTATAATTATATCTTAAAGCAGGGGTGGGGAATGTCCGGCCCGCGGGCCAATGTCATCTGATGCGGCCCGCAGCCACTTTGCCCGTTATTGGCCGTGGGCCCTTTAATTATGCAGAGGTGCGCATGGATGGCTGCTCTGTGGCCCGGCACCGCCCCCATCACTCATTCAACTTATCTGCATTATAGACGCCGATACAGTTGAAAGTAGTGATGGAGGAGAGAGCGTCAGACGCTCCCTTTCCCATCACTCCCCCTCTGCTTGTGACTCAGCGGGTGCGCGATGAAGTCACTTTGTGCGCCGCACTATAACAGCAGTGGAGCCAATGAGACCGGAGCAGCAGAGCCTGGAGCAGCGCGGGGAACAAGGAGGATGGTGAGTATTGTGTAAGTGTGTGTCTGCACTATACTGTATATTGGGGGAGCTGCGCCTGTCCTATACTGTGTTAGGGGGGAACTGCACTGTACTTTGTGTTGGGGGGGAGTTGCACAGTAGTGTGTATTAGGGGGAAGCTGCACTGTACTGTGTGTGGGGGAAGCTGCACTGTACTGCGTGTTAGGGAACAGCAATATACTGTGTGTTGTAAGGGAGCTGCACTATACTGTGTATTGGGGGAGCTGCGCCTGCACTATACTGTGTTGGGGGAGCTGCACTGTAATGTTTATTGTAGAGGAGTTGCACTATACCGTGTATTGGGGAGCTGCACCTGCACTGTAGTGTGTGTTGGGGGGAGTTGCACTGTAGTGTGTGTTGGGGGGAGCTGCACTGTGTGTGGGGGAACTGCACTATACTGTGTATTGGGGGGGCTGCGCCTGCACTATACTGTGTTGGGGGAGCTGCACTGTAATGTTTATTGGGGAGGAGTTGCACTATACTGTGTGTTGGAGGGAGTTGCACTATACTGTGTGTTGGGGGACCTGCACTATACTGTGTTGGGGGAGCTGCACTATACTGTGTTTGGGGCAGAGCTGCACTATACTATGTATTGGGGGAGCTGCGCCTGCACTATACTGTGTGTGGGGGAGAACTGCACTATACTGTGTGTGGGGGGAGCTGTGCCATACTGTGTGTGGGGGGAGCTGTGCCATACTGTGTGTGGGGGGGGGAGCTGCACTTTACTGTGTGTCGTGGGAGCTGTGCTATACTGTGTAGGGGGACCTGCACTATACTGTGTGTTGGGGGGGATCTACACTGTGCTGTGTGTTGGGGAGCTGCAATTTTTTAAAATCTTTGAATCAATATAGTTTGTTAATTTTTAAGTTAATATTTTTATACGGCCCCCGAACGGTATAAAATTCCAAAAGGTTCCCGACCCCTGTCTTAAAGTGAACCTATCACCTCGGAAAA
Source organism: Dendrobates tinctorius (assembly GCF_039654945.1). Lineage (NCBI taxonomy): Eukaryota > Metazoa > Chordata > Amphibia > Anura > Dendrobatidae > Dendrobates > Dendrobates tinctorius. The sequence continues at coordinate 7,506,647 of NW_027361741.1, read as the reverse complement.
CGTGATTTACCTGTAGATACAGGGTAATTTGCAGGTAACTAGTGTTACAATGCTGCCTGGCCACCTTACTGAAAGTGTGGCTACTGGGAGAAAATGAACATATTTTCTCTTGGGAGCCACTGGCTTCCAGTCATAGGGACATGCATGGACCAGCTACAATCACTGCAGTGCTCACTACATTTTGAAAAGCGGCTATACGTACACCCCGGCACTTTCACAACTTGCTTTGCAAAAATATGCTGCAGAGCCAGCTATCAAAGTGCCGGGGCACACTGACAATATAAAGAACCATGACTGTAGCCTCCTTGTGCATGTCCCTATACCAAAAAAGCTGACAGCTCCCAGGCGGAAAAAAATTAACTTTCTTTTGATAGACACACTTTCAGTAAGGCGTCTCGGCAGCATTATAACGCTATTTATTTGCAGATTAACCCTATATCTACAGGTAACTAGCATTATCCTAGGTGACAGGTTCCCTTTAGATTATCATTTAAATATAATTGTTCTGTCCCCATAACCCCTTGCTCATCATCGGCAGCATATCACGTGTTTAAACTAAAAATGTGCTCTCGACAAGTATAATTGCCCACATAAACAATCTAATCAGCAGACAATTTACTAGTTTACTCGTGTAAATGCACAACAAACAGTTATTCTTGAGAACAACACCAGGTAGCATGATACAGTCATATGGTAAAGTTTGGGCACCCCTATTAATGTTAACCTTTTCTCTTTATAACAATTTTGGTTTTTGCAACAGCTATTTCAGTTTCATATATCTAATAACTGATGGACTCAGTTATATTTCTGGATTCAAATGAGGTTTATTGTACTAGCAGAAAATGTGCAATCTGCATTTAAACAAAGTTTGACCGCTGCAAAAGTATGGGCACCTCAACATAAAAGTGACATTAATATTTCGTAGATCCTCCTTTTGCAAAAATAACAGCCTCTAGTTGCTTCCTGTAGCTATTAATGAGTTCCTGGATCCTGGATGAAGGTATTTGTGACCATTCCTGTTTACAAAACAATTCCAGTTCAGTTACGTTTGATGGTCGCCGAGCATGGACAGCCCGCTTCAAATCATCCCACAGATGTTCAATGATATTCAGGTCTGGGGACTGGGATGGCCATTCCAGAACATTGTAATTGTTCCTCTGCACGAATGCCTGAGTAGATTTGGAGCGGTGTTTTGGATCATTGTCTTGCTGAAATATCCATCCCCTGCGTAACTTCAACTTCGTCACTGATTTTGCACATTATTGTCAAGAATCTGCTGATACTGAGTTGAATCCATACGACCCTCAACTTTAACAAGATTCCCAGTGCCGGCATTGGCCACACAGCCCCAAAGCATGATGGAACCTCCACCAAATTTTACTGTGGGTAGCAAGTGTTTTTCTTGGAATGCTGTGTTTTTTAGCCTCCATGCATAACGCCTTTCTGTATGACCAAACAACTCAATCTTTGTTTCATCAGTCCACAGGACCTTCTTCCAAAATGTAACTGGCTTGTCCAAATGTGCTTTTGCATACCTCAGGTGACTCTGTTTGTGGCGTGCTTGCAGAAACGGCTTCTTTCGCATCACTCTCCCATACAGCTTCTCCTTGTGCAAAGTGCGCTGTATTGTTGACCGATGCACAGTGACACCATCTGCAGCAAGATGATGCTGCAAGTCTTTGTAGGTGGTCTGTGGATTGTCCTTGACTGTTCTCACCATTCTTCTTCTCTGCCTTTCTGATATTTTTCTTGACCTGCCACTTCTGGGCTTAACAAGAACTGTACCTGTGTTCTTCCATTTCCTTACTATGTTCCTCACAGTGGAAACTGACAGGTTAAATCTCTGAGACAACTTTTTGTATCCTTCCCCTGAAAAGCTATGTTGAATAATCTTTGTTTTCAGATCATTTGAGAGTTGTTTTGAGGAGCCCATGATGCCACTCTTCATAGGAGAATCAAATAGGAGAACTACTTGCAAGTGGCCACCTAAAATACCTTTTCTCATGATTTGATACACCTGGCTATGAAGTTCAAAGCTCAATGAGGTTACAAAACCAATTTAGTGCTTCAGGAAGTCAGTATAAAGTAGTTAGGAGTGTTCAAATCAAGAAAATGATAAGGGTGCCTATACTTTTGCACCGGTCAAATTTTGTTTAAATGCAGATTGCACATTTTCTGCTAGTACAATAAACCTCATTTGAATCCAGAAATATAACTGAGTCCATCAGTTATTAGATATATGAAACTGAAATCGCTGTTGCAAAAACCAAAATTGTTATAAAGAAAAAAGGTTAACATTAATAGGGGTGCCCAAACTTTAACATATGACTGTATTTTCAGAGGCAAACAATGCACACTGGCACACAAAAACTTAGAAAAAGAGGCTCAAGCTCCATAAACACATGAGAAATAGGAGGACAAGGGAACGTGTTAAATAGCAAAAATTTATTAGCATCATAAATATAACAGCATGTCTAATAGTGAAAAAATTCATACAAAAATTGGCACAGTATAAGATACACAAAGGCTGCTGCCGCTCTCTCGTTTGGTGGGCTGAAATTTTCACATACCGCCAGACCTGAGAACAGACAGGGGGGAGGTGTTGGTTTGCTCCTTTCATCACACTGTGCTTTCCAGGTCATCCCCCGGTTCCCTCACTTACATTTCCCTCCTTTGAAGTCTACGCCGTCAGACTCTTTAAGCCCTTCTCCTTACAAGTGGCGGTTGTTTTTCGCCCTCCAGGCTCCTCCCGCCAGTTTCTAGACCACTTTGCCACCTGGCTTACTCACTTTCTATCCTGTGACATCCCCACCATCATCATGGGAGACTTTAACATCCCCATCAATGATCCCCTCTGCCAATCTGCCTCTCATCTTCTTTCTCTAAGGCCTCTTTCACACATCAGGTTTTCGCCGTCAGGCGCGATCCGGCGCTTTTGACAGAAACCGGATCCGGCGAAATGCAATGCCGGATCCGGTTTCCCCCCCATTGACTTGCATTTGCGCCGGATCGCGCCGGATGGCCATGCGTTTCATCCGGTTATCGCCGGATCCGGCAATGTGTCGCAATGTGTCGCGATCCGGCGTCTGGAAAAAACATCTACTGTAACGTTTTTTGTCTCCGGCGAAAAAGCCGGGCACGCCGGATCCGGCGCGTCCGGCTTTTTCACACAATGAAAGCCTATGAGCGCCGCAATGCGCCGGATCCGGTGGCCGGATCTGGTTTTTTTGGTCTGAGCATGCTCAGTAGCTCTGCCCACAGGAGATATATAAAAGCAAGACAATGGGACCCTCAGCCACACCCAACATGCCACCCAAGACAGCAACCAGGCGCAGGAGAAGGCAGCAGACATCTGCAGCAGCAGCACCATCAGCAGCACCCCAAATGGAGCAGCATGCTGAACGGGAGGGGAGTCCAGAAGCAGATGAGAGACGGTAATTATCAAATCCCCCATTCCTCCAAACTAGGGCCATGGAATATCAAGATATTCATTGGCCCTTTGTTTCTCTTTATTCAACAGCCGCCAAAGAGATGCAGCAGCAGCAGCAGCAGAAATGGCATCACTGGCAGCAGCAATACCCACAGCCATGGAGTCTGGCCATCAACAGGACAGCACATCTTCTTCTGGGAGCCCTCCCTCGCATCGTCAGCGTTTGACGGTAAGTTTTTATTTCCAAAATCCATCATCTCTGTAATATATGTCTATTCATTGCCTTTTATTTCAAAACAGGAATCACAAGATGAAGAGGAGCTCCCAGAAGAAGAAGGAAGGGGTGGACAGACGCTTGGAGTGGGCTCACAATTCGTAAGTTTTTTGCATCAAACGCAGAAACACAACATCACACTACACACAACACATAGAAAACAATGTTCTGCAGACCACACACAGCAAACAAATGCCTACATCCAAACTCATAACATTTTTTGTTTTCTTCTCTAGTCTTCCCAATCTGGTGCTCGGCCAAGAGGTCCTCGCAGTGCCTCCCAGGGTCGTCGGCGACAGCAACGCGGCGGTCACCAGCGTGTAAGTATAAATATTTTTGCTTTGTTTTTTGGCACTTTTTATTTCATTTCTTTTGTGGAGGCTAATTATGTTATTTTTGTCTTTTTCTTTAACAGCCTTCACAGCGTGCTCCCGACTCTGACGGTGAGGATGGAGGGATTGATGTGGACCGCCTCATCGATCTCGTCAGAGAAAGGGAGCCGCTCTGGAATATGGCTGACCGCCGCCACGCTGACCTGATCATTACCCGACGACTCTGGGAGGAAATCTGTTCTCTCCTTGTGGGCCGCTGGGAGGACCTCGAAGCTCGGGACCAGATTAAAGAGCGTAAGTATATACAGTAACGGTTGCTTGATGTAAACCAGTGTTTCCCGAACTCCAGTCCTCGTGGTCCCCACGGATCATGTGTTCAGGATTTCTATTTACTATTGAAATCCTGAAAACATGACCCCTGGGGACCATGAGGACTGGAGTTTGTGAAACACTGATGTTGTATACTAACCACTCCTTTCTCGTTTCAGGGAACAGAATTGTGAATCGGTGGCGGTCTGTGAGGGATCGTTTCAAGAAGGAGTTCAATAAAGAGATGCGGGCCCCGAGTGGATCTGGAGGACGCAGGAGCAAGTACAAGTACGCACAAGCCCTGTCGTTACTCCGGGAAACAATGCTCACCAGAAGGTAAATATTACACACCACATGTGAAAAAGATGTAACTTTTTTTTTTCAGCCAGGGCCATACCATGTCAGTATTTTAATTGTTTTTTTTTCTCTTTATTCCACAGCACGGTGAGCAGCACTCGGGAGCCTGCACGATTGGACCCTTCTGAGGCGATCCCTGAGGAGACCGGCACCGAGGGACACTTCGACCGCCCCGGTACATCTGCACCTTCCCTGCCTTCCCACACATTCGACCCATCTGTCCCATCCACCAGCACAGGAGCATCGTGGCCGCCTACATTACATGAAGCTGCTGGTGAGGAGATCGCTTTCCCTTTACCCCACCCTTCTGCCCCTGCCGCCTCTAGTACACCTGCGGGTACTGGGCGGCAGCGGCAGAGGGGTCAGGAAGAGAGTTATGCGCAAGAGTTATTGCATCTGAATGCATCTTTCCAGAACTGTCTCAAAGTCTTGTCAGAGCAAATCTCCGCAGGCTTTCAGCAGATCAACTCCAGCATTCTGGAGGTGAAGACACTTCTGCAAACCATGCATTCAGAAGCAAGATCTTCGCCAAACCACACCTTTTTCAGGTCTGTTGTGGAGCGCATGGAAACGCTCTCTCCTGCCCAGCAGATGCATGTAATGCATTCGTGCCACGGTGCTCTACAGCAGGTTACCTCCCAACCTCCACCTCCCACCACTGTAGTTCCTCCACCTGCACCCCCTCCAGCCACTTTCCATCCTCCCCCTCCTATTACATCTGCACCCCCTCCAGCCACTTTTCATCCTCCCCCTCCTACTACATAACAGCAACCTGCCCAGTACCAGCAACCTCCCCAGTACCAGCAACCTCCCCAGTACCAGTCATCTCCCCACTTCCAGCAACCTGCCCCGTACCAAACTCCTTCCCCGTACCAAACTCCTTCCCCGTACCAAACTCCTTCCCCATACAACTTTCCATCAACATCATCTGCTCCTACAGTCCCTGCCCAACCCTCCACTCCACCACCCACCACCTCTTCTGCTTCCCACATGTCCACCCATTCTGTAGTTTTTTCCACACCTTCACCTCTAACTGTTCCTTCCCCACCACGATCCCAGTCCTCTCTCCACACACCCAGTGTCGAAGTGTCCCGCAGCCCCTCCAGCAGTATTTCCACCCCACAATACACAGATTTGTAATGTGTGTTTTTTAATAAAAATGCCCATTGGGTTTAAAACCTTTATTAAAAAAGTTTTTTGCACTTTAAAAACATTTTACAAAAAAAAAAAATTTTAAATAAAAGTTAAATTATCGTTTCACAATGGTTGTCTGTCCTTTCTTTCTGCGGCGAACTATGTTTAAAAAAAAGGTTAAATACAGGGAATTTCAAAGGTAAAAAGGTATTCAAAACCAGGTATAACTGTGGGTAAATTTTAGCTTTTTGCCACAGTTGTGTTCCTGGTTGTGTTTGAAGCAAAGTATTTCACCTAAAAAGTTGTGTTTATTGTTGGTGATTTCCTAACAATGTACACAACTTTTGTTAAAAGGTGAAATACTTTGCATAAAACACAACCAGGTACACACCTGTGGCCTAAAGCTAAAAATAGTAGACCATGACAAGATAGCCAACTTTGGTTGGCAAAGGTATATACTGTTGGTCCAGAAGGTACACAAGTTTTGTTAGGGCACAAATCTTTCACACTCTGTCATCCTGCCAGTGTACTCTGCCTTGAGGGGCCACAAGGGTCAATTTTAAAAACCGGATCCGGCGTAATCCGTCGAAAAAACGGATAGAAAAACGGATGAACCGGATGAGACGGATCCGGTTTTGTCTGTCAAGAACAAGACGGATCCGGCAGAAAACCGGATCCGGCACATCAGGTTTTACAAAACATTTGCCGGATCCGGCATTCCGGCACGACGCCGGATCGCGCCTGACGCCGAAAACCTGATGTGTGAAAGTAGCCTAATTTCTTCATTCGGCCTCTCACAGTTTACTAATTCTCCTACACATGAGGACGGGAATACTCTGGATCTGGTTTTCTCCCGTCCCGGCTCACTGCACGACTTTACGAACTCCCCTCTCCCGCTCTCGGACCACAACCTTCTTTCCTTCTCCGTAAAGAATTGTCTCCTCACCCGGGACACCCCCACTTACCACACTTATCAGAATACACGTACCATTAATACCAAGCAGCTTATGGACAATCTCCACACATCTTTAGCCCCCATCTCCACCCTCTCCTGTCCAGACTTAGCATTGTCACACTTCAATAATACACTGAAGAATGCCCTAGATGAAGCAGCACCTTCAACACGCAGAAAGACCCGACACAGACAACGGCAGCCCTGGCACACAGTGCAAACACACTTTCTTCAGTGCTGCTCAAAGTGTGCAGAGCGGCAGTGGAGAAAATCTCTCTTAGCAGAAGACTTCATCCACTATAAGTTCATGCTCAAAACCTATAACTCTGCCCTTCATCTGGCCAAACAATGCTACTTCACCACCCTCATCACCTCACTATCCATCAACCCAAAACGACTTTTTGAAACCTTAAACTCCCTCCTGAAACCTAAAGTACAGGCCCCCATCACCAACCTCAGCGGTGAGGATCTGGCCACTTCCTAGAAAAAAATCAACTACATCCATCAGGATATCTCAGTCCAATCTCCTCAGTGCCTGGATCCCCTTCCCTGCCACACCTCAAGCTCACTAGACATCTTTGAGCCTGTTTCAGAAGAAGAAGTTTCCAAGCTCCTCGCTTCTGCTAGGCCTACAACCTGCAACAGTGACCCCATTCCTTCACATCTCCTGCAGTCTCTCTCACCAGTGGTCACCACTCACCTGACTAAAATATTTAACCTCTCTCTTCCTTCAGGTATATTTCCCTCCTCATTTAAACATGCCATCATAATCCCTTTACTTAAAAAGCCATCCCTGGACCAGAACTTCACTGCTAACTACAGACCTGTCTCTAACCTTTCCTTCATCTCTAAACTCCTGGAACGCTTGGTCCACTCCTGTCTAATCCGCTATCTCTCGGATAACTCTCGTCTCGACCCCTTACAATCTGGTCTCCGCTATTTACACTCCACTGAAACTGCCCTCACTAAAGTCTCTAATGATCTAATAACAGCTAAATCGAAAGGTCATTGCTCCCTGCTGATTGTCCTAGATCTCTCTGCCGCATTTGACACTGTGGATCACCAGCTCCTCCTCACCATGCTCCGCTCTATAGGCCTCAAGGACACAGCCCTCTCCTGGTTCTCCTACCTCTCTGACCGCTCCTTCACTGTATCTTTTGCCGAATCCTCTTCCTCTCCTCGTCCCCTTACTATCGGGGTCCCGCAGGGCTCAGTCCTAGGCCCCCTCCTCTCCTCTCTATACACTGCCCCTATTGGACAAACAATCAGCAGGTTTGGGTTCCAGTATCATCTCTATGCTGATGACACCCAATTATACACTTCTTCCCCTGATATCACCCCTACCCTAATTCAAAATACCAAGGATTGTCTGTCTGCTGTCTCTAATATCATGTCCTCCCTCTATCTGAAACTAAATCTCTCCAAAACTGAACTTCTTGTGTTTCTCCCCTCTACTAACCTCACTCTACCTAACATCGAAATAACCCTGGAGGGTTCAACCATAACTCCTAAGCAGCATGCCCGCTGTCTTGGGGTCATATTCGACACCGAACTTTCCTTTACTCCCTATATCCGATCACTCACTCACTCTTGTCACCTGCATCTTAAAAACATCTCTGGAATCCAACCTTTTCTCACCTTTGAAACTGCTAAGACTCTTACTGTCGCTCTTATTCATTCTCGTCTGGACAACTGCAACTCTCTTCTGATCGGTCTCCCTCTTACCAAACTTTCTCCTCTCCAATCCATCTTGAATGCGGCTGCCAGGGTCATATTTCTGTCCAGCCTCTTCACCGATGCCTCCATCTTGTGCCAGTCATTACACTGGCTACCTATTCGCTACAGGGTCCAGTATAAACTCATCTCTCTCACCCCCAAAGCTCTCCACAGTTCTGCACTGCCTTTTATCTCCTCTCATCTCTGTCTATCACCCTACACGTGCCCTCCGTTCTACAAATGACCTAAGACTAACACCCCACGTAATCCAAACCTCGCACCTCCGTCTCCAAGACTTCTCTCGTGCTGCGCCTGCTCTCTGGAATGCACTTCCCCAGATGATCAGACTGATACCTAGCCCTGACCTATTCAAGCGCTCTTTGAAAACCCATCCCTTCAAACAAGCCTACCACATCAACTACTCAGTAAACTAACTTTGCCCTGTTCCCTCCTTCCAAATATTATTCTGAATCTGCACCCTACTATTTATCTTTCTCCACATCCTCCATGCACAGGATAACTGCACTTGATACTTGACTATTGCACTTAAACACACGGGCTGATGACCGGATCATGCAGCTTTATATGAAAATCCCTATTTATTATAATTGCCAGACCTGAAATAACAAGCACTTTTCACCTACTGTGTCCTCCCCATTTCCTTGTAGATTGTAAGCTTGCGAGCAGGGACCTCACTCCTAATGTCACTGTTTAAATTGTCTTAACTTGTATTGAATTTATTGTCTGTACATGTCCCCGCTTAATTGTAAAGTGCTGCGGAATATGTTGGCGCTATATAAATAAAAATGATTATGATTATTATTATTATAAAGGAGAGGGAGATAATGAAGGTAAGTATCCAGACCACAGCGTTCATAAAAATATGATCAATACTTAGGAATGTATGGACCCCAAAAAATATATATAAATGTAAATAAAGTGCTAATTGCCCTGAACGAAACAGGGCATGTGTACAGTATCAAAATTGTGGGCCAAAATAGCTATGTAAACATCAGTGCTGCGCTCAGGATGAGAACCATAGAGCAAAGACCCCACAGCTGTGGTGTGCCATACTGGTAACAAGTAAAAAAGGTCCCGTCAGTGAACCGCCCAATAAAAGTTACATACTACCCATGCCGGGGGGGAAAAAAGGAACCATGACGGCGCTTACCAGTGAAAGCCAGGTATGGGGCACCAGATATGGATCTGTAGGAGACCCACGATGTGCGTTTCGCCCAGCGTCAGATAGCTTTCTCAAGGGAATATGATAGAAACGCCACAAAGTACCTTCATACAGTTGTGGCCAAAAGTATTGACACCCCTGCAATTCTGTCAGATAATACTCAGTTTCTTCCTGAAAATGACTGCAAACACAAATTCTTTGGTATTATCTTCATTTAATTTGTCTTAAATGAAAAAACACAAAAGAGAATGAAGCAAAAAGCAAAACATTGATCATTTCACACAAAACTCCAAACATGGGCCAGACAAAAGTATTGGCACTCTCAGCCTAATACTTGGTTGCACAACCTTTAGCCAAAATAACTACGACCAACCGCTTCCGGTAACCATCACTGAGTTTCTTAAAATGCTCTGCTGGAATTTTAGACCATTCTTCTTTGGAAAACTGCTCCAGGTCCCTGATATTTGAAGGGTGCCTTCTCCAAACTGCCATTTTTAGATCTCGCCACAGTTGTTCTATGGGATTCAGGTCTGGACTCATTGCTGGCCACCTTAGAAGTCTCCAGTGCTTTCTCTCAAACCATTTTCTAGTGCTTTTTGAAGTGTGTTTTGGGTCATTGTCCTGCTGGAAGACCCATGACCTCTGAGGGAGACCCAGCTTTCTCACACTGGGCCCTACATTATGCTGCAAAATTTGTTGGTAGTTTTCAGACTTCATAATGTCATGCACACGGTCAAGCAGTGCAGTGCCAGAGGCAGCAAAGCAACCCCAAAACATCAGGGAACCTCCACCATGTTTGACTGTAGGGATGGTGTTCTTTTCTTTGAATGCCTCTTTTTTTCTCCTGTAAACTCTATGTTGATGCCTTTGCCCAAAAAGCTCTACTTTTGTCTCATCTGACCAGAGAACATTCTTCCAAAATGTTTTAGGCTTTTTCAGGTAAGTTTTGGCAAACTCCAGCCTGGCTTTTTTATGTCTCGGGGTAAGAAGTGGGGTCTTCCTGGGTCTCCTACCATACAGTCCCTTTTCATTCAGACGCCGACGGATAGTATGGGTTGACACTGTTGTACCCTCGGACTGCAGGGCAGCTTGAACTTGTTTGGATGTTAGTCGAGGTTCTTTATCCAACATCCGCACAATCTTGCGTTGAAATCTCTTGTCAATTTTTCTTTTCCGTTCACATCTAGTGAGGTTAGCCACAGTGCCATGGGCTTTAAACTTCTTGATGACACTGCGCACGGTAGACACAGGAACATTCAGGTCTTTGGAGATGGACTTGTAGCCTTGAGATCGCTCATGCTTCCTAACAACTTGGTTTCTCAAGTCCTCAGACAGTTCTTTGGTCTTCTTTCTTTTCTCCATGCTCAATGTGGTACACACAAGGACACAGGACAGAGGTTGAGTCAACTTTAATCCATGTCAACTGGCTGCAAGTGTGATTTAGTTATTGCCAACACCTGTTAGGTACCACAGGTAAGTTACAGGTGCTGTTAATTACACAAATTAGAGAAGCATCACATGATTTTTCGAACAGTGACAATACTTTTGTCCACCCTCTTTTTTATGTTTGGTGTGGAATTACAGTCATATGTTAAAGTTTGGGCACCCCTATTAATGTTAACCTTTTTTCTTTATAACAATTTTGGTTTTTGCAACAGCTATTTCAGTTTCATATATCTAATAACTGATGGACTCAGTTATATTTCTGGATTCAAATGAGGTTTATTGTACTAACAGAAAATGTGCAATCTGCATTTAAACAAAATTTGACCGGTGCAAAAGTATGGCCACCCTTATCGTTTTCTTGACTTGAACACTCCTAACTACTTTTTACTGACTTCCTGAAGCACTAAATTGGTTTTGTAACCTCATTGAGCTTTGAACTTCATAGCCAGGTGTATCAAATCATGAGAAAAGGTATTTAAGGTGGCCACTTGCAAGTAGTTCTCCTATTTGATTCTCCTATGAAGAGTGGCATCATGGGCTCCTCAAAACAACTCTCAAATGATCTGAAAACAAAGATTATTCAACATAGCTTTTCAGGGGAAGGATACAAAAAGTTGTCTCAGAGATTTAACCTGTCAGTTTCCACTGTGAGGAACATAGTAAGGAAATGGAAGAACACAGGTACAGTTCTTGTTAAGCCCAGAAGTGGCAGGTCAAGAAAAATATCAGAAAGGCAGAGAAGAAGAATGGTGAGAACAGTCAAGGACAATCCACAGACCACCTACAAAGACTTGCAGCATCATCTTGCTGCAGATGGTGTCACTGTGCATCGGTCAACAATACAGCGCACTTTGCACAAGGAGAAGCTGTATGGGAGAGTGATGCGAAAGAAGCCGTTTCTGCAAGCACGCCACAAACAGAGTCGCCTGAGGTATGCAAAAGCACATTTGGACAAGCCAGTTACATTTTGGAAGAAGGTCCTGTGGACTGATGAAACAAAGATTGAGCTGTTTGGTCATACAAAAAGGCGTTATGCAAGGAGGCTAAAAAACACAGCATTCCAAGAAAAACACTTGCTACCCACAGTAAAATTTGGTGGAGGTTCCATCATGCTTTGGGGCTGTGTGGCCAATGCCGGCACCGGGAATCTTGTTAAAGTTGAGGGTCGCATGGATTCAACTCAGTATCAGCAGATTCTTGACAATAATGTGCAAGAATCAGTGACGAAGTTGAAGTTACGCAGGGGATGGATATTTCAGCAAGACAATGATCCAAAACACCGCTCCAAATCTACTCAGGCATTCATGCAGAGGAACAATTACAATGTTCTGGAATGGCCATCCCAGTCCCCAGACCTGAATATCATTGAACATCTGTGGGATGATTTGAAGCGGGCTGTTCATGCTCGGCGACCATCAAACTTAACTGAACTGGAATTGTTTTGTAAACAGGAATGGTCACAAATACCTTCATCCAGGATCCAGGAACTCATTAATAGTGACAGGAAGTGACTAGAGGCTGTTATTTTTGCAAAAGGAGGATCTACGAAATATTAATGTCACTTTTATGTTGAGGTGCCCATACTTTTGCACTGGTCAAATTTTGTTAAAATGCAGATTGCACATTTTCTGTTAGTACAATAAACCTCCTTTGAATCCAGAAATATAACTGAGTCCATCAGTTATTAGATATATGAAACTGAAATAGCTGTTGCAAAAACCAAAATTGTTACAAAGAAAAAAGGTTAACAAAGTGTAACATATGACTGTATATCCAATTTGGCTTTAGGACAATTCTTTGTGTTTTTTCATTTAAGACAAATTAAATGAAGATAATAATACCAAAGCATTTGTGTTTGCAATCATTTTCAGGAAGAAACTGAGTATTATCTGACAGAATTGCAGGGGTGTCAATACTTTTGGCCACAACTGTATATCATTGGTAGTTCAGTCAGGTGACCAGGTCACATGCTTCCATGGACCAATAGCAGCCAGTGAGGGCGGCACATGTGCCGAGAAAACAGCAGGTCCTGCATACATCCTGGCGTCACCTCCTCAACGCACGGAACCAGTGGGGTGTGAATCCCGGACCACGGTCATGTGCGAGAGGAGGCAGCAGACGCCGCTCAGATGCCGGAGCGCCGAAGTCTGACTCACCCGCATGCACACAGCTGCTGGGAAGACACACAGTTGTGTGTCACTAAAGGGGCATACTATTCAAGTAATCCTAGCAGCATATAACTAGTCATTTTAACCCCTGCATGGAATCAAACAGTAGAAATAATACCAAAAACAATAATGATAACAATATATTAAAGGTATATAAATATGCAGGAGAAATGAACATGTCATTCAGAGCACATCCTGAAGGTGCCCGGTCTTCCATCACAAATCGGGTGGCAGAGATATAGGCGTATATAGAATAACTGGAAAATACAAAGACAAAAGAGGTTAAAAATAAGAAAAATAAATAAAAACAGATCCAATATAAACAATGGGGAAGGCCAGTTACAACAAATTCTTCTCAAGGCTGCGGAGGATGGCAACATTGACAAGAAGGTGTTGGAAGGTCTGACAGTCAAGTCCCCAAAGATAGCCACCTTTTATCTCCTCCCTAAGGTCCACAAAGACGCCCTCAACCCTCCGGGGCGTCCAATCGTGTCCGATATTGACAGTCTCTGTAATCCTGTCTGCAGATTTATCAATTACTATCTAAAAACTTTGGTAGAGTCGTTGCCATCTTATGTCCGTGACACGACGGATGTCCTGACACGTGTTGATGGCGTCTTTGTGGATGAAGGGGTCCTCCTGGCCACTGCCGATATTCAAACATTGTACACCTGCATTAACCATCGCCATGGTTTAGATGCAGTTCGCCTCTTCCTTGGGTCCTCCGACCTGGACAGCCCTTTATGTGAGTTAATTCTTGAGCTGCTGGGTTTTGTGCTTTCCCACAACTTCTTTGTATTCAAGAATATTTTTTATTTACAGAAGCGCGGCATAGCTATGGGCGCGGCCTGTGCGCCCTCGTATGCAAATCTCTTCCTGGGTGCCTGGGAAAGATCCATCTTTGACGGCGCGGGCGTACCGGCCGCGGACCATGTACTGTGCTGGCTGAGATATATTGATGACATTTTTATGTTGTGGGGGGGCGCCGCCCAGCAGCTCGAGACTTTTGTGGACCAGCTTAATCAATATCAGCTTGACCTTCCAATATGATCTTTGTAAGATTGATTTTCTGGACGTCAGTCTGTCAATCAATGGCGCCAGAAAACTTCAGACTGACGTTTTCAGAAAATCCACTTTGGTCAATGCATTACTGCATGCTGGATCCGCTCACAATCCATCCACCATTAGGGCTGTCCCAGTCGGATAGTTCCTAAGGATGAGGCGAATATGTTCTACTGATGTGAACTTTTACTCTCAAGCGGCTGACCTGAGGTCTCAATTTGAGCACCGAGGATACAGCTGTAGATGCATCAAACGTGGCTTTGACAGAGCCAGAAGAAAACCCCGAAACGATCTCTTGTATTCCCAACAGGCAGGAATCGACAAAACTAGGGAGGAGACGAAGGTCAGATTTATCACTACATTTAACCATGAGTGGGCGGGTGTGAGGAACATTCTACAGAGACATTGGTCTGTTTTGGCCACTGAACCCTCCTTGAGATCTGTCATTGGAGATTCACCATCCATGACAGCTAAGAGATCCCCCCAATCTGGCCAATTTATTGGTCAGAAGTCATTATGTACCCCCGATTGTGAATCCTTTCACAACCAGGGGTCTAGTAGTGGGCTGTTTTCTCTGTGGGCAATGTGTCGCATGTACCAATGTCCTCAGATGTTCCTCCTTCACTTCTTCGGACGGAGCCAGGCAGTTTGACATCAGACAGCATATCACATGTGGCACCAGTAATGTTAAATACTATGCCACATGTGGTTGCTCCCTGATATATATTGGGTTAATGTCCAGGGAATTCCGTATTAGCGTATGTGAGCACGTGAGGGACATATGTGCCACTGAAAAGGAATCTGATCTTTTGTCTTTGAAGACACTACCACGTAATTTCAAACTTAAACATAATTGTGACGCGGCCTCGCTTCGGGTTAGAGGGATAGAGAAGGTCCAACTTGGCATAAGAGGGGGCGACTATAAAAAACTTCTAGCCCAATGAGAGGCGGGCTGGATAGTACGCCTCAATACGATGACACCCTTTGGCCTCAAAGAGTCTTCAGTTTTTCTTCCTTTTTGTGATATGGTCCCCCTTGTTCAAATTTCACCATTGCTTTTGGCCATTTATAGTATGTTGTATTTGGCCTTCCCCATTGTTTATATTGGATCTGTTTTTATTTATTTTTCTTATTTTTAACCTCTTTTGTCTTTGTATTTTCCAGTTATTCTATATATGCCTATATCTCCTTCATATCTCTGCCACCCGATTTGTGATGGAAGACCAGGCACCTTCAGGATGTCCTCTGAATGACATGTTCATTTCTCCTGCATATTTATATACCTTAAATATATTGTTATCATTATTGTTTTTGGTATTATTTCTACTGTTTGATTCCATGCAGGGGTTAAAATGACTAGTTATATGCTGCTAGGATTACTTGAGTAGTATGCCCCTTTAGTGACACACATACTGTGTGTCTTCCCAGCAGCTGTGCGCATGCGGGTGAGTCAGACTTCGGCGCTCCTGCATCTGATCTGCGTCTGCGGCCTCCTCTCGCACGTGACCGTGGTCCGGGATTCACAATCCGCCCTGCTGGTTCCGTGCGTTGAGGTGGTGACGCCAGGATGTATGCAGGACCTGTCATCTTCTCGGCGTATGCGCAGTCCTCACTGGCTGCTATTGGTCCATGGAAGCATGTGACCTGGTCACCTGACTGAACCACCAATGATATATGAAGGTCCTTTGTGGCGTTTCTATCATATTCCCTTGAGAAAGCTATCTGACGCTGGGCGAAACGCACGTCGGGGGTCTCCTGCAGATCCATATCTGGTGCCCCATACCTGGCTCTCACTGGTAAGCGCCGTCCTGTTTCCTTTTTTCACCCCGGCATGGGTAGTATGCAACTTCTATTGGGCGGTTCACTGCCGGGACCTTTTTTATTTGTTACCAGTATGGTACACCATAGCTATGGGGTCTTTGTTCTATGGTTCTCATCCTGGGCGCAGCACTGATGTTTACATAGAGGCTATTTTGGCCCCCAATTTTGATACTGTACACATGCCCTGTTTCTTTCAGGGCAATTAGCACTTTATTTAAATTTATATATAATTTTTGGGGTCCATACATGCCTAAGTATTTATCATATTTTTATGAGCGCTGTGGCTGGATACTTACCTTCATTATCTCCCTCTCCTTTGTGTATCCTATACTGTGCCAATTTTTGTATGAATTTTTTCACTATTAGACATGCTGTTATATATATGATGCTAATAAATTTTTGCTATTTTACACGCTCCCTTGTCCTCCTATTTCTCAAACAGTTATTCTTTCAGTTTTTATAAATCTGCCTTTAATATTTTCAAAAATACTCCACTTTCTAAAAAAAATGTAAAAAAAGAAAGTTTCCACATGCAAGGTTGTGAGTATATCAAGGTATAAAACCAGAATTGCTTTTTACCTTCTGTTTTTTGTCTTCTGGAGGTACGTGGATCACTAAGAATCCGTCACTCAAGTTACTGACAGATATTTCTAGAAGAATATATATTAGGATTACATTAATCCTTTATATTTAAATTTACATAATTAGTTACCATTATGCCATTGCATACCATCCTATTCTTTATACCACTTATTATGAAGGCAAAATTGTATAATTGTTTTTTTATTACAGTTCAAGCTTTTCTCCTGCTAATAAACTTCTGTCATTTCTTAACTGAAGGCAAGGTTGTTTTATTCAGGTGAGTGAAATACAGTAATTAAATAGGCTTAACGGGGATAACAGAGGCAACTACCTGTCTGTTGTACCCAGGGCCGGTCATTAACCACTCCTGCCAGAGATTCAGCTACTCCCTGGCAACAGAGCAATGGTTTCTATTCCTGTTGACAGGGTGGGACTACTGGTGTCATGCTGATTGACAGCCGACTTCCTACAATTAGGCAGCGGGGAGCCTGCTGTCAATCAGTATAACACCAGTAGTCTTGCCCTGTCAGCAGGAAAAGAAACTGACGCTCTGTTGGTGTCAAGTCAGCAGAAGTTTGTGACCGCTCTGTGCCATTACTAAGACAACCCTTCTTGAACTAAATGTTTGAACATGGTAAAATAAAAAGCCTATACTGTCCTCCCATGCCGACACCATTCCACAGCGGTGTCTGTACCCACTGGAAGCTCTGGTGCATTACAATGCATTATACCAGCGATCAGAGTAAAGAACGTTAAAGTCCCATAGAGTGACAAAGTAAAAAGTTTTAAAAATTAAAAATATATATATATCAATAAATACATATATTTATGTAAAAAAAAATGCACAGTTGGTATCACCACATCTGGAACGACCTGATCTATAAAACTGTTACATTAGTTAACCCCGTAAAAAAATAAATGTGGCAAAAAACTATGCTTTTCATTATATCGCTGAACAAAAGGTGGAATGAAATGCAATTAAAAAGTAAAATGTAAATAAAAATAGTATTGCTGAAAATGCCATCTTGCGTCGCAAAAAAAAAATCCCATTATCGGTAAGTAATTTCGTCTTTTCCTTTGCCCCATGGCTGCACCATACAAGAGATTTACATAGAAACAAATTCACCTTAGGGAGGGACCACTGGCTGTAGAATCCTTTTCCCAAAGGAAAGGTCTGCAGATGTGAACAAACTGAACATGTAGTGCATAAAGAATGTTGAAGGAGAGGACCATGTTGCCGCCTTACATATCGGGTCGATAGACACTTTCACCTTCTCTGCTCAGGAAGTTGCAACAGCTCGAATAGAATGAGCCTCGTCAATGACCTGAAGAGAGTTGGGACCACAGTCTTAAACATTACCATTAGTAACACTACACTGTCATGGATTAAAATCCTTCAGGGCACGCAAATCCCCCTGCTCACGCCAGCACGTCCATGTCTGCTTGAAGTTCGCCAATGACCATCTGGGTGATCCAGAGGAGGCATAGGAGAAGGTCATGGGGTCAGATGATACCAAAATAGAACTTTTTGGTTTCAACTCCACTTGAAGTGTTTGGAGGAAGTTGAAGGATGAGTACAACCAGAAGAGCACCATCCCAACCATGAAACATGATGGGTGAAAAATCATACTTTGGGGGTGCTTTTCTGTCAAGTGGACAGACCAGCTGCACCATGTTGAAGGGAGGATGGATGGGGTTATGTGTCTTAAGATTTTGGTCAACAACTTCCTTCCCTCAGTAAGAGCATTAAAGATGGGTTGTGTATATGTGGTGGTGATGGACTTACAAAAGGGGTAATTTCTAACACCTACAAAGATATATTGCATACACATTTAATGAGGTTCCCACTTAAAGCAAGATTCAAATGGGAGGGAGAGATTGGGGTGATGACTGACGAGGTATGGGACAGCGTCCTAGAATATGTCCCCAAACGCACTATGAGTGAACCAGTTAGGTTGTCCCATCTTTATGTGATCCATCGTGTGTACCGTACCCCCCTTCTGATGTTTAAAATGGGACTGAGGGACAACTCTGACTGTCCTAGGTGTTGGGGGTCTGATGCCGGAATCCTTCATATGATGTGGACTTGTCCCAGGCTATCTGCGTTCTGGTTTAATGTCATTAACAGAATAGAAGGGGCTTACGGAAGTGTTATACCCAAAAACCCACTGGTCTGCATACTGGGATATGTGGAGGAAATTGAAATAGTTAATAGTGCAAAGCTTGCTATAGCCAGACTACTATATGTAGCAAGGAAGCTGATAGCGAGGAACTGGATCAGGAAAGAACCACCTTCTGGGAGAGAGTTTGTGAAACAGATGTCTTGTAACATCCGGCTGGAGGAAAGGATATATGCTAAAAGAGGCAATTCTAAAACCTATGAGAGGTTGTGGAATCCCTGGCTACAATACGGTACAGTTAACTGATGGGAGTGTGCTATATTTTACAATGCTGGTGTTGTGGATAAACCATTAATACCCGGACATAGGAACATTTCTGTTTTGTATGGTTTGATTGACAATATGGGTAAAAAGGATAACTAATGGTAAATTACGGTGTAAGAGGAATCTTATGGAGAAAAGAGTTATATAAGCTGTCTACTTGGGGTTACAGGGATGTTCAATTTGTAAATCTATTGTTTGTGGAAGATTTACTGTATATTCTGTATTTTGAATTCTGATTAATAAAAATCTATTTGATAAAAAAAAAAAAAGATGGGTTGTGGCTGGGTCTTCCAGCATGACAATGACCCCAAACACACAGCCATGGAAACTAAGGAGAGGCTTCGTAAGAAGCATTTCAAGGTCCTGGAGTGGCCTAGCTAGCCTCCAGACCTGAACCCAATAGAAAATCTTTAGAGGGAGCTGAAACTGAATGTCACCCAGCGACAGCCCCAAAACCTGAAAGTTCTGGAAAAGATCTGTATGGAGGAGTGAGTTAAAATCCCTACTGTAGTGTGTGCAAACTTAGTGAAGAACTACAAGAAACGTTTGACCTCTGTAATTGCAAACAAAGTTTCTGTACCAAATATTAAGTTCTGTTTTTATATTGTATCCAATACTTATTTCATGCCATAAAATGCAAATTAATTATGGAAAAATCATACAATGTGATTTTCTAGATTTTTTTTTTATAATATTCTGTGTCTCACAGTTGAAGTGTATCTATGATAAAAAAAAATATAGACTTCTCCACTCTTTGGAGAAAACTTGCAAAATTTGCAGTTTATAAAATATTTATTTTCCACACTGTATATCTTTGTTCTTATCTGTTTCCTGCTCTTCAATAAAGTGGATACTAGACTTGGAAAAAAACTCTCTGAAATAACAACGACCTTTCAAATTCCAGGCTGTTGAGTGAAGCCCAGTTACTTGTGAATGCCAGACTGGACCTTGGATGTGTAGATCTGGGATATCTGTTAAGATCCATGGATTGGGTGATCGACCTCAGCCTCATCCATGTAAACCAAGTTCTTTTGGGTCAAAATGGATCTCCTAGGATTATTCTTGCCTGGTCCTTCCTGATTTCTTTGGTAGCGCTGGAGTCAGCATTACTGGTATAAAGCTATAGGCTAGATCAAAGTTCCATGAAATTTGGAAGGCATCTACTGCATGAGGATTTTCCCTGGGATTTAACGAACAGAACTTTTTTACCCTTCCGCCTGTTCCGCCTGTTTGCGAATAGGTCTATACTCAGAAGTCCCCATAGGTCTACTATTTGTTGGCAGGTCTACTATTTGTTGGCAGGTCTACTGCCGGATTCAGGGACCAATCCCCTTGTCTAAGTCAATTGCGGCTTACATAAAAGGGTACAGTGCTTTCAATGACGAGAGATGTTTTTCTGCCATCGGGAAAATTTCCTCCATAGCCACCATCAGGGAGCAAGATCTTGTTCCCACCCTGATGGGTGATGTAAGCCACCGTTGTTCGATTGTCTGACAGGATACAAACATGACAGCTTTGGAGAGATGAGAGAAATTCATTCACAGCATATTTCAGCCTTTCTATTGAAGGGATCTTTTAGAATTCTCATGTCTTCAAAGGGTAATGTAGATTTTTTGAATGACTTGGCCATTGCTACATCTATCTTTGGTACCTTATCCCACGGTCTGTCTCCTCCTCCTTTTTGAAGATGAGGGTAGCAAACCTTTCTTTCCGGTTTCTGCTAATATTTTTTTAATGAAAGCATGAATTTTCTCATTTATCTGAAAGATTCTTATTCTGCTATAACCCACTCGAACATAATATCCTGTACTGATTTGGGGGTTTTAGCGTCCATGATGCCCATGGTAGCCCTAACATCTTTGACCAATCTATCCTTTTCTTGTTCAGGGAAGTACAGTCTACCTACTGTCCCACCGTCAAAGGATGAAGAGGAATAAGTATCAGATTCACATTCTCCTTCTGACTTCACTGATTCATCCAAATCACATGACAACTTCCTGTCTTTTCTTTTCCCCGTTTTTCACCTGACTTTAAGTCCATGGCAAAATTATGGGATTTCTCACATATAGTCTTTTGGATACAAGCTGAGCAGGATTTCTTCTTCCATTAGCTTGGTAATGTATCCCTGAAAAGTGCACCTTCCTTATCCTTAAGCTTTGCACTACACTTCTTAGGTCTTTCCCAGTAATTAAACAAGAAAAAAGACCTCACTAACATGGTGAACTTTCATGAAAGACAGTCACCACTCAGACGCCTAGTAAGGGTACCAGATTTGGAGGCGGAATCAAATCACCCAGTGTTCTCCCCTGGAGGTGGTGGATCTATCCCAATCCACTCTGCTTCGCTGGCTGGCCTTACAGTCACTTCTGGTGTTTCTTCTATGACTTGTGCAACTGCCACTGCTGTGCCTATTCTGAAGCTGATGTTGCTCCTGTTGCTGATCTTCCATAGCCCCAGAGGAGAGGCAGAGCAAAACTCACTCTCTGGCGGTCCGCACCCTGTTTAAATGAGGGACCAGCCAAACAGCTTCTCCCTCCACGTGGATGCCTACTCCGGGCCAGAAGTCACAGAGTGCACCTCGTCGATGACTAGTGTGCCCTGCAAATGCGCAGACCCGGGACAACTTGGCAGTTGAATGACACATGGAATGTCTCTGACGTTCACATCCGCGCACCAGCAAAAGCCCCCACTGGACCTCCTGCGGCACCTCGAGGACCACTGGCACTGCAGGCACAGACCCACTCTTCCAGACGTCCGTGCCAGTTGTAAGATCTTCACTTCTCGAATCATGAAAACATATCTCAGGGAGCTGATGAGCGCTCCTCTGCCTCTGCCTCAGCATTCATGTCTTCAAATTTTATTGTGTCTGACAGTTGTGTATGCAACCAAATACATTTAGAAGGGATCCGATGTCTACTGGTTCTCCGAGGGTAGTATGTTGTGCAGGCCTGACTTAGAAGATCTTTTGGCTGAACACTGCTTGCTCTCTATCTTGCGCGCGACCACCCTACTCTGATGATATCATGTCCTCCTCACCACAAACTGGGTCCCGTGTCTGGTCCACCATACGATCCACAATTCTCATCACCAGCATCATCATCCTGACTCAAGTGACAGTTGTCTGACTCCCACCTCTGTTTTCTACATTTGACTCAGACAGCTACCTCTGCTGCCAGTGTCTCTACAACCACTGCCAAGGACTGTGCCAAATTCTGAATCACAATTACATTGTCAGAAATGACATTATCCTGCTAAGGCTGAGAGAAGTGATATGCCACAAATTCCATAATGTCCTCCATTTTCTCCCCACTAATACACTTGCTGGAGGCAGAGGAGGCAAATTATGACCTGAGTTGGGTAATACTATTGTTTGGACAGCTGGTGTCTGTTCTGGTGGTGGTGGTAGTGCTGCTGCTGCTTGCTACTCCAACATATTTATTACCAGATGCCACAGTATGGAGTATTTTCTTTCACATTTTTTTTTACCATAGATTTTTTCATACGCTATAATTAACTTTTATCACTGTTTTCAAATACACTTCCATCCTTCCCAAAAAGGATGAACAAGAAATACTACAAACATGTCCAAAAGAAAACAGCAGTGGCAACATGATGCAGTATTTGTGTGATGTGTACAGATGTCAAATGTCACTAAAACAGGTGTGCAAAAAAACATTAGTTTGTGACACCCACACGCTTTGTGAGGAAGACTCTAGCAGCTAAATGTCTGAATTTCTTTTGTATTTTCTTTTGTAATCTTTAACACAATTATTTCCCTCTTCTCAAAAAGGATTGGACAAAAAATGCAAACACTCAGTATAGTAGCATACTTTCTCTGCAGACATTGAGTTTAGATTATTTTCTTTCATATTGAACATACAATGTAACGAGACTGTAGAGGGGAATAAAACATTTTTTGTGCCTTTACAATGTGGAAATATTAGCAATCAAAATATTTGGCACCCAATGGATCAACTTTTATTACGTGGGCGTAGCTTTTATTATGTGACAGTTTTTAATGGCAGCGTGTACTTGTCTCCATGTATGGTGTTGCCCAATCATAAGCAGGCAGCAACATACTAGAGAGAGGACACACCCCTATTGCCTACTTTTATGCAATCTTCTACCTTGTGTAAAATCAAAGCTGGAATTTTTAGAAATTTGCACAAAAGCAAATCGCTAATTTTAGGAAATCACCTTGTGAAGCAAATTTTTTACAAATGTTCCATTAATTATGGCAAGCTATCCTGGCCCAGATGTAGCAAAGCAGGCCCAAACTATGATAATAACACTACCGTGTTTCAGAGATGGCATGAGGTTTTTATGCCATATCGCAGGGTTTTTCTTTCTCCAAATCAAAAAGCTGTGTTTTGGGTGTATCCATTCACAAAACATTGTTCCTATAGTCTTCTGGCTAGTCCAGGTGATCCTTAATATACTGTAAACTGCTAGAAATGTTATTTCTGGAGAGCAGTCACTTTTCTTCTTGCAGTGCTGACATGCACACCATTGTTGTTCAATGTTCTCTTGATGGTAAACTCAAAGATTAACACTAATGTAAGAGAAACCTTTAATTGCTTAGAGGATACCTTGGGTTCCTTTGTGACCTTGCAGGCTATTATACGCCTTGCTCTTGGAAATAAATTTGGAAAATTCTAGCGGGTTCACAAACTTTGCACTCTATTGATCACCTATCCAATGGATCATCAATAATGAGCTGCAAAGTGTAGATCTCTTTATTGTGTTTGGCCGCTGTCCAGTACTGCACAACAGCTCCTATTAAAAGAAGTACACGGCAGTGGCAGCTACAGATTGAACAGTTCTCTGCAGCTCCATTCAAAGTGTTAACATCCTGCAGACTACAAAGCAACAAAAAAAAACAAAAAACAGCTGATTGGTGGAAGTGCGGGTGTCAGAACCCCACTGATATGATATTGATGACCTATCCTATGTTCCGGTTGTTAGGTCTCAATATGTTGTGTCTGAACACCCCCTTTAACTTTGTAACTGACATCTCAGAGAGTTATTTCAACTGATGAACTCTTATTTCCTTTACCTTTCACGTTTGTATATTCTATCTTCTGCTTGATCTTGACTTGCTCTGTAACATATAGTGTTGTCTGTGTCAACACGAGATTCCGTGGCCGAGTTTTAAATCCGTTTCTGTCATACTTTATTACTGCAATGCCATACTAGGATATAGGGACAAAATGTTATCTCTACAAAAAAGGAAATCTTTAATATTGAGCAAAGTTAATTTCTAATAATTTGTTTGCAGATGAAAAGAAACAAGTCAAACAGGAATAACTGTTTTCTTCACGTAACAATACACTTTAATAAGAGCTTAAAGGGGTTGTCCAGGCTTTTCACATAATCTCAGTACATATCTGGGCTGCAGAATTATGACAATAAGTAATTTACTTTCTGTCACTAGTTTGCACAGTTTTCTAGATATTCTGAACAAAACGTCCAAGGGGGGGGGTGTTATGGCATTGCAATGAGAACTAGTCGTAACCTCCTACTCTACTCCAAACATGTCCTCTATAGCAACAACCCCACCCTCCATAGCTACAGGCCCTCCCCGTCCACATGAAGAATCGTCCTTTATTCTGGGACAGGCTGTTCCCATCAGTATTTGTGTCATTAGAGACACAGTGCTCACACATACACTGCACCAAATCTGCTGCTGTGTGAAGACATCAGTGATAGAGCTGTCTCAGTCACACAGCAGAGGCTTTGTCACACAACAGAATACATCAGTGACTGCCATCCCCTGTGCAGATTAGAAGCTGCAGACCCCCATCACTGGCCATCACACAGTCTGTTCTCACTGCTGCCAGCAGCCTGGGACACTGAGGGAAAAAATTACTGATAATGAGTTATGTATTGTAATCATGGAGTGGCCCAGAATACAGGACGATTTTCCCTCCTCAGTAGTTTCACTTTCCATAGATCAGTGTTCAGCTGTGTCTGGGGGAGGAGCAGCTGCTCTCTGCAGTGAGGCTGCTAGAGGGGGAGGATTTGTTACTGTGTGATGAGGGCTTCTTCATGTGGACGGAAAGTAAATTACTTATTGTCATAATTCTGCAGCCCAGATATGTACTGAGATTATGTGAAAAGCCCGGACAACCCCTTTAAACTCTACAGTACAGTAGGTACATTTCCACTCTTCATTCTGTAGGCCCTGGTCGTTTTTTAGCTTGCAGTCTACAGAATGACAGGGTGATGCAATGGCTGAGTCCTAAATGGGGGTAGAGCGACGTGATGATCTCACTGCGCATGGAATCAAGAGATTCAACTGACTTTGAAAAGTCAAAAAGTGTTACAAGAATTACAGATGCAGCACTCTTGAAATTGCTAAGATATTGTGGCATGATCACAGAACCATCAAAAGTTTTGTTGCAAAAAATGTGCTGAGAAAAAAAGATCCACATTAACTGACAAAGATTTGAGAAATTCTCTAAGGTGAAATGACCAGGAGCCCATTATCCTCCAGGGCTGCCATATTCCAGAGCTGCAGACACTCTGGAGAGCCCAGAAGTACAAGGTGTTCAGTGCTCGGAGACATGGGCAAGATAAGGAGGGCTGAAACCCGACCAGCATTGAACACAACGCATAAATTAAAACGCCAAGACTGGGCCAAGAAATATCTGAAGACAGATTTTTTTAAAGGTTTTATAGACTGATGAGATGAGAGTGACTCTTCACAGATCACATTTATGGGCTTGTGGCTGAATCAGTTATATGCAGTGGTTATATGCAGTGACCTCGACTTTGATTCCAACACCAGCAAGGTGGAGGTGGCGTACTGCTATGGACTGGTATTGCTTAAAAAAAAAAAAAAAAAAAATCAACTCAATAAACCAACTGGCAGTGTTTAGAAGACACTTTCAAGCTATGGTGCAGGAAAAAGTCTGACATTTTCAAGAAAACAATGATTTGTATACAGGACAATGCTCTATTGCATGTATCTCAGTACTCTACTGCTTGGCTAGTAAAGGCCTTAGAGATTAAAGAATAATGAAGCCAGTAAAAGCCTTAGAGATGAAAGAATAATGATATGGCCCCCCTCTTCACCTGACTTAAACCCTACAGAAAACTTGTGAGCCCTTCTTAAAGGGAATCTGTCACCTATTTTTTTGCATATAAGATGCGGCCACCGCCATCGGGGGGGGGCTTATCTACAGTATTCTGTAATACTGTAGATAAGCCCCGATGGAGGTGGCCGCATCTTATATGTGAAAAAAATAGGTGACAGATTCCCTTTAAATGGGAGACTTACAGTGAAGGAAAACTGCTCTGAACAGTGTCTGGGAGGCTGTGGTTAGTGCTACACAAAAAGATGATCGTCAACAGATTAAGAAATGGATAGGTTCCATAGATGGAATGCTTATGACTTTGAAATGTAGGTGAAATGACCAGGAGCCCATTATCCTCCAGGGCTGCCATATTCCAGAGCTGCAGACACTCTGGAGAGCCCAGAATATGTTTTTGCATATTGTGAGTTGTTTGGTTATTATTCTCACTTTAACAGATGAAAACAAACAATTGAGATAGGAAAATACTTCTGCACACCATTAGGTGCCTAATAATTATGCCCACATAGATATTCTCCTAAGAAAGACAAAACCTCACTTTCTTAAATATTCTGGTTTCAGGTATATTAACTTTGTTTTTGTTCAATACTGAAATTAATCATGAAAAATACAAATGGCCTAATAACTGTGTTGGTCTTTGTATAAAGATTTATTTTCTGTAACGGGATGGCAATCTGCTTAGGTTGCCCTATACCCATGATTAGAGTGTGTGACTGTAGTTGTATACATAGATACCTGGTTAGGGGTCCACTCGGATGTGTTTCGCCGGTGCTGATCCCTTAGCTACACCTTTGTTGATGCGCAAATATGTGATGATGAGTAATGCATTTGAACAACTTACCTTCATCTTGTCAAACAACATGAGCTGATGGACTTTTGGACTGATATCTTGATCAGCTACGACATACAACATAAATACAACATTCAGCATGATGGCATTAAGTTCTTAGTGGTATTAGTATGCACATAGTGAAATCCCCAATAATCTGATGGCATCCCACAGAGCCCACAGTGGCCTCTACACTAGATATGCTCTTTAATAACATCTGGAATTAGGAGAATGTATCAATGACACATACAGTAGATTATGAACTTTGTCACTTACTTAATCGAGATTCTTCAAATGGCTCACTGACGCTTTGCTCGTAGCCTTCCTTCTTCCCTAGAAAAAGATCACTAGCCACAACTTTTAGCCGCATCTGCAGACATAGAAAATGAATCTATTCTATTGTCCAAATAAAACAAGAAATGATTGTTATTAACATATTGCAAATTTTAAAGACATAAAAACAGGGCGAATATCTGAAACTCAGATCTCTTTGCAAAGGTTGCAATGTACAATACAAAATAATATTGTGGTACCGTGTTAGCCAGAAAAAGGTTGCAAAAAGCTTTGGTGCGTGGGTAACTAAAAAAAAATGTGACACCAAGTTCTTTGTCTCTTTTGCAGAATTTTTCATCATTGATGAGAAATAAAAGCGCAGGCATGGAGAATGGATTTTCTTGTCAAAATTAATGACACCTGTGGGCGCAGTCAGACAGCCGTATTAATAGGTCTGAAATAAGACCGCAATGCTCGTACTGGCCTCGGCTCTCCCGACCCGAGCATGACAGCTGCACAGAAATATATGAAGCTGTCACGCTAGGGTTGGAAGAGCCAAATAATAAAAGACTGACTGGCACTTCCAAATCAGAAAACTTGGGTATACAGGTGCGAACTAGGAGCAGCCATCTCTATACATACCAAACAAATAAAGTTGCACTTTGCAGTGCTAAAGTATGTAAATATGTAATATATGAAATATGAATAGCATTACTGCTCTAGATAATAAGAAAAAATGGAGATACTTAGCACATAATTTGGCCAATTCAAGCATGCCCAGCAGCCAATAACAATGTGATCTCCGGTTTGCTGAGAACCTAGCTAGTGTGAACACCTCTGTTAGGCTAAATCCTGAATTTATGGGTAGGTAGGATTCTGTTGCAATTAATACCACCACAGGCTGGAGGGCGGAGTGCTCGGTCAGTGAGAGAGGACCCTGTCCGCGACGGCTCACAGCCTATACATGATACAAGAAATCCACAATGCAGAATTGAACAGAAACTGGAGGAGTGTCCAAAAAATGTGAATGGCTTTAAAATACACTAAAAATAAAAATTGAATGGCATGAAATAGCAGAAAGATTTAAAGGACAACTGCAGTGATGTAACCCATTCACCACTAGAGGTCAGGTTTTGTCCATGAAATGTCTCAGGCTAGTTTCACACTTGCTTTTTTTTGCAGCGCGTTTTTCCCGCAAAAAAACGCATTGAAAAAACGCATACATAAGCATACAACTGCTGCGTTTTTTTCAAGCATTTTTATGAGCATGCATGAAAAAAACGCAGCGTTTTTATGCGTTTGTATGCGTTTTTAGCGCGTTTTTACCGCGTTTGCGTTTTTTTCCAACATTTTTAGGTGGCCCCTCACACTACCCAAACCATGACTTTACTAACCCTAACCCTGACCCTAACCCTAACCCTGACCCTAACCCTAACCCTAACCCTGACCCTAACCCTTAACCAAATCATACTTAACCCTAACCCAAACCCTAAACCCTAACTAACCCTAACCCTAACCCTAACCCTAACCCTGACCCTAACCCTAACCCTAACCCTAACCCTAACCCTGACCCTAACCCTTAACAAAACCATACTTAACCCTAACCCTGACCCTAACCCTAACCCTAACCCTGACCCTAACCCTTAACCAAACCATACTTAACCCTAATCCTGACCCTAACCCTGACCCTAACCCTAACCCTAACCCTAACCCTGACCCTAACCCTTAACAAAACCATACTAACCCTAATCCTGACCCTAACCCTGACCCTAATCCTTAACAAAACCATACTTAACCCTAACCCTGACCCTAACCCTAACCCTGACCCTAACCCTAACCCTAACCCTAACCCTGACCCTAACCCTTAACAAAACCATACTTAACCCTAATCCTGACCCTAACCATGACCCTAATCCTTAACAAAACCATACTTAACCCTAATCCTGACCCTAACCCTGACCCTAACCCTAACCCTAACCCTGACCCTAACCCTAACCCTAACCCTGACCCTAACCCTTAACAAAACCATACTTAACCCTAATCCTGACCCTAACCATGACCCTAATCCTTAACAAAACCATACTTAACCCTAACCCTGACCCAAACCCCAACCCTAACCCTGACCCTGACCATAACCCTAACCCTAAACCCCCTTAACTAACCCTAACTCTAACCCAAACCCCTAAATTCCATGGTTTAAAAAAAAAAACGCATATGCAAAAAAAATGCATACATGAGCATGCCAGTGCGCACATATGCGCATCCATAATGGCCATTTTTAGCGCAAAACGTGCGCATATGTGCGCATGCGCTTTTTTGCAGGGCCAAAAAATGCAACATGCTGCGTCTGGAAAATCCCAACGCACACCCCAAAAAAACGCAGCGCATGAAAATCGCATACATGCGCTTACCAGCGCGCAGGTATGCGCACCCATGTTAAATATAGGGGAAAAAACGCATGCGCAGGTGTGCGTTTTTTTCCAGCGCTAAAAAACGCAAATGTGAAACCAGCCTCAATAATACAACTCACAGGAAACTGCTAAGCACAAACCTCTACACAATTACAAGTAAAACTGCTCAAAGTAAAGTCACAGGACCTTCAGCGCATAACGTAGCTGCAAACCAATTATTGATCTGGTTAGGAGCAAACCCAGATAGCTGTGTTCTCCTTGAAGGTACTATTTTCTGAAATACTACCTGTACCACTTGCCACACCAGAGAGTATGCGGGAGATTATTACTATTTATTTTTACAGCACCAGAGAATATCCTCATAAAGCAAATAGATGAAGCTGCGACTCAAGGAGAAGTCATTATTATGGGGGACTTCAACTACCCTGAAATACATTGGGGAACCGAAACCTGCAGTTCCAGCAAAGGTAATAGGTTTCTGACAACGATGAGAGACAATTACCTTTCACAACTGGTTCAGGACCCAACAAGAGGGGGGGACCCCTAGACCTAATATTAACCAACAGGCCAGACCGCATATCAAATTTAAGGGTTGAGGGTCACTTGGGTAATAGTGATCACAAATTAATAAGTTTTCATGCATCCTTTAATAAGATGTGTAGTAGAGGGGTTACAAGGACACTAAACTTCAGGAAGGCAAATTTGCAACAGATGAGAGATGATCTTGGTGCAATTAACTGGGACGATATCCTGAGACATAAAAATACACAAAGAAAATGGGAGACGTTTATTAGCATCCTGAATAGGACCTGTGCACAATATATACCGTATGGGAATAAACATGCTAGAAATAGGAGGAAACCACTATGGCTAAATAGAGCTGTAAGGGGTGCAATAAGAGATAAAAATAAAGCATTTAGAGATTTAAAGCAAGTAGGTAGTGATGAGGCATTAAATAAATACAGAAAATTAAATAAATTCTGTAAAAAGCAAATCAAGACAGCAAAGATTGAGACAGAGAGACTCATTGCCAGAGAAAGTAAAAATAATCCCAAAATATTCTTTAACTACATAAATAGTAAGAAGCTAAAAAATGATAGTGTTGGCCTCCTTAAAAATAGTCTGGGTGAAATGGTGGATGAGGAAAAAGCCAATATGCTAAATGACTTTTTTTTCAACAGTATTTACACAAGTAAAATCCCATGACGGATGACATGATCAGGGATAAAAATTCTCCATTAAATGTCACCTGCTTAACCCAGCAGGAGGTACGGCGGCGTCTAAAAATCACTAAAATTGACAAATCCCTGGGCTCGGATGGGATACACCCCCGAGTACTGCAGGAATTAAGCACAGTCATAGATAGACCATTATTTTTAATCTTTAAAGATTCCATAATAACAGGGTCTGTACCACAGGACTGGCGTATAGCAAACGTGGTGCCAATATTCAAAAAGGGGACAAAAGCTGAACTTGGAAATTATAGGCCAGTAAGTTTAACCTCAACTGTGGGTAACATCCTGGAGGATTTTCTAATAGATACTATACTGGAGTATCTAGAGAAGAATAACCTCATGACCCACTATCAACATGGGTTTACAAGGGACCGTTCCTGTCAGACTAATCTGATAAGCTTTTATGAAGAGGTAAGTTCAGGACTGGACCAAGGGAATGCAGTGGACGTGGTGTACATGGACTTTTCAAAACCTTTTGATACGGTGCCACACAAAAGGTTGATACATAAAATGAGAACAATGGGGATAGGGGAAAATATGTGTAGGTGGGTTAAGAGCTGGCTCAGGGATAGGAAACAAAGGGTGGTTATTAATGGAGCACACTCGGACTGGGTCACGGTTAGCAGTGGGGTACCACAGGGGTCAGTTTTGGGCCTGCTTCTTTTTAACATATTTATTAATGACCTTGTAGGGGGCATAGAGAGTAGAATTTCAATATTTGCAGATGACACTAAACTCTGCAGGGTAATCAATACAGAGGAGGACAATTTTATATTACAGGAGGATTTATGTAAACTAGAAGCTTGGGCTGATAAATGGCAAATGAGCTTTAATGGGGATAAATGTAAGGTCATGCACTTGGGTAGAACGAACAAGATGTATAATTATGTGCTTAATTGTAAAACACTGGGCAAAACTGTCACTGAAAAAGACCTGGGTGTATGGGTGGACGGCAAACTCACATTTAGTGGCCAGCGTCAGGCAGATGCTGCAAAGGCAAATAAAATAATGGGCTGCATTAAAAGAGGCATAGATGCTCATGAGGAGAAAATAATTTTACCTCTATATAAGTCACTAGTGCGACCACACTTAGAATACTGTGTACAGTTCTGGTCTCCGGTGTATAAGAAAGACATAGCTGAACTGGAGCGGGTGCAGAAAAGAGCGACCAAGGTTATTAGGGAACTAGGGGGTCTGCAATACCAAGACAGGTTATTACACTTGGGGTTATTTAGTTTGGAAAATTGAAGGCTTAGGGGTGATCTTATTACAATGTATAAATATATGCGGGGACAATACAAAGACCTTTCTAATGATCTTTTTACTCTTAGACCTGTGACGGGGACAAGGGGGCATCCTCTACGTCTGGAGGAAAGAAGGTTTAAGCATACTCACAGATGCGGATTCTTTACTGTAAGAGCAGTGAGACTATGGAACTCTGTGCCATTTGATGTTGTAATGAGTGATTCCCTACTAAAATTTAAGAAGGGACTGGATGCCTTTCTTGAAAAGTATAATATTACCGGGTATATACACTAGTTTCCTTAATATTGCGTTGATCCAGGGAGCTAGTCTGATTGCCGTATGTGGAGTCGGGAAGGAATTTTTTCCCCAATGTGAAGCTTACTGTTTGCCACATGGTTTTTTTTTTGCCTTCCTCTGGATCAACATGTTAGGGCAAGTTAGGATAGGATATGGGTTGAACTAGATGGACTTAAAGTCTTCCTTCAACCTTAATAACTATGTTACTATGTTACCATTGATTTCATGATGCTGCACATTAGAAGGGGTTACACGCAAATATAAATTAAAGTACAAACTAACAATGACAGACTGGTACAGAAGAGGGCCCTTCTCTTGCGGCCTTACACTCTACAGGATGATGTAGACAGTAGTTGGTGGGTGTGCAGCAGTTGCAGTGGTGGTGAGATGGCAGTGGGGTCATTGCAGGTTGAATGAATAAGTGGTTCAGGAATTGGTGTAGGAAGACGGGTTTTGGGTCCCTGAAGAACTGGGCTGACATTTCTGTTGGCTACAGGCGTTACACTAAGGATGAGCTGCACCACAATGGGGAGGGTGCAGCTGTGCTGGGGAAAGAATGGCTAAAAATTTGAAGGAATCAGGCTCCACAATCATGGGGAAGACTGCTGACTTGACAGATGTCCAGAAGGCAGTCATTTCCACACTCCACAAGGAGGATGAGCTACAAAAGGTCAATGCTAAAGAAGCTGGCTGTTCACAGAGAGCTGTATCCAAGCATATTAATAAAAAATTGAGTGGAAGGAAAAAGTTTGGTAGAAAAAGGTGCACAAGCAACTGGGATAACTGCAGTGTTGAAAGGATGGTTAAGAAAAGGCCATTCAAAAGTTTGGGGATTCACAATGAGTGGACTGCTGCTGGAGTCATTGCTTCAAGAGCCATCACACAGAGAACTGTCCAGCACATGGGCTACAAGTGTCGCGTTCCTTGTGTCAAGCCACTCATGACCAATAGACAGTGCCAGAAGCATCTACCCTGGTTCAAGGAGAAAAAGAATTGGATTGTTGCTCAGTGGTCCAAGGTGTTGCTTTCAGATGAAAGTAAGTTTTGCATTTCATTTGGAATTCAAGGTCCCAGAGTCTGGAGGAAGAGTGGAGAGGTACACAATCCAAGCTGCTTGAAGTCTGTTTTGAAGTTTCCACAATCAGTGATGGTTTGGGGAGCCATGTCATCTGATAGTGTAGGTCCACTGAGTTTTATCAAGACCAAAATCAGCGCAGCCGTCTACCAGGAAGTTTTACAGCACTTCATGCTTCCCTCTGCCGACAAGCTTTTTGGAGATGGAAATTTCATTCTCCAGCAGGACTTGGCACCTGTCCACACTGTCAAAAGTACCAATACCTGGTTTAAAAACAATAGTATCACTATGCTTGATTGGCCAGCAAACTCACCTGACCTTAACCCCATATAGAATCTATGGGGAATTGTCAAGAGGAAGATGAGAGACACCAGACCTAACAACGCAGATGAGCTGAAGGCTGCTATCAAAGCAACCTGGGCTTCCATAACACCTCAGCAGTGCCACAGGCTGATCGCCTCCATGTCACACCGCATTGATGCAGTAATTGATGCAAAAGGAGCACCAACCAAATATTGAGTGCATTTACTGAACATACATTTCAGTAAGCCAACATTTCGGATTTTAAAATAATTTTTCAAGCTGGTCTTATAAAGTATTCGAATTTAATGAGATAATGACTTTTATGTTTTCATTGGCTGTAAGCCATAATCTTCAAAATTGAAACAACAAAAAACTGACTGGCACATCCAAACTAGTCTAAATAGGTGCATACCAAGAGCAGCTACCTCCATATACAATATAAGAAAAAAAGTAGCACTCTGTCGTGCACTGCTAAAGCATGTCAATGTGAAATACATGAAATATGAATAGCAATATGGCTTTTGTATATTAGGAAAAAAATGAATGCGATGCTTTGTACAAAATTTGGCCAAATAGTGTCTGCCCATCAACCATTGTAAAGGTGGTCTCAAAGACTGATGGATTCCTAACCAATGTGAATACTTCTCTTAGGCTGATGTCTGAATTCCTGATGACTGGGTAACGGGAACTTCTGACTGGATATAAGGCAGCCGACGCCCTTCTGAGTCGCTGGTGATTTCTCTGCCGGATTCTTGGAGACCAGTCTGATTCCTGCTTCCCAAAGATAAGTTTTTGCTCTGCTATTGAACTTATTAGTTTTGGTTTTGTGTACTTTGTTTTTTGGAGTTCAGCCATCCCCGGCCGGGGGTGTGCTGGATTCTTTTTCCTTGATCAGTGTTCTCTTTTGCTCTGCTTCCAGAATATTCTGAGTGCTGATATAGAGTTTGAAGTCTAGTGACTTCAGGGTCCTTTTTGCTTATCAGTTGTGTTGGTAATATTTTTAGCAGGGTTTTCTCGGATTGCAGACAGCAGCTTTTCTGTCCTGTCCTTTTTAGTTAGCTTGGGCCCCATCGTTTGCTCATCCTATCTTTCTATCTGCGTTTGTGCTTTCATCTTGCTTCACCGTCATTATATGTTGGGGGCTGCCTATTGCTTTGGGGTCTGCTCTGGGGAAGTCAGTTTTTCCCTTTTCTCTCTTTAGGCTTATGTAGATCTCCGGCTGTGACGATGTGTCTAGGATCACCATAGGAACACTCCACGGCTACTGCTAGTTGTGTGATAGGATTAGGGGTCTGCAATCCGCTAGTTTCCAACCTCTCTGATTTTCTGGGCTGAGCTTGTGTTTTGTTTTTTCCTCCTCGGTGACTCAATCATAACAGGCGGAGTTCAATGAGGGCCTAGATGCCTTTCTTGAAAAATTTAATATTACAGGTTATGAATACTAGATTCTGTGATGGGGCGTTAATCCAGGGAACTACTCTGATTGCCATATGTAAAATCAGGAAGGAATTTCCTTCTAATATGCTGCTATTAGCATCTACATCATGGATTTTTTGCCTTCCTCTGGACCAACATGTTAGGCTATAGATT
Organism: Dendrobates tinctorius; assembly: GCF_039654945.1. Classification (NCBI taxonomy): domain Eukaryota; kingdom Metazoa; phylum Chordata; class Amphibia; order Anura; family Dendrobatidae; genus Dendrobates; species Dendrobates tinctorius. The sequence goes on along the minus strand of NW_027361741.1, from coordinate 7,471,082 downwards.
TAACTTGACAGATTTATGTCTACCTTCAACCTAAAAAACTATGAAACTTTTCCAAGGACAGGTTTGCTGACCGATTGGTGTCCAATTACTGGGACCCAAACCGATCATCAAATTTTACCTATGTTACAAAATAGTGCAGCATCTCTGACAGTCGACTACTACTCCGTTCATTCTCTATGGGGCTGCGGAAAGAGGGCAGTCCCATAGGCATTGGGTAGAGCGCAGGTTGCACATTTTGCTGCTCCATTCTGAAGGGGATAAAAAGTTCCCTGTTCTGGGGTTAGGAGGGCTGTGGAGTCTGAGTCGTGGAGTCAGAGTCGGACTCAGTGCTCATTTTGGTGGAGTCGGAGTCGGTATAAAATGGACCGACTCCTAAAATATATAATAAATTGGATACAGTAGTTCAATGCAGAATGTGCTGAATATTTTTTTCATAGGAATTTGGGAAGGTTATGAAATGTCCTATAAATGGCTGTTCTATTTCTGATCTAAGGCTACATTCACACAACAACAGGTTCTTGCTATTGTAACAGACAATGCTTCAAACATGATAAGTACAATTAAACTGATGAATGAGAGTAATGAACAACAGCTAGAAGAAAATTTAGGATTCAGTGTGTTTGAGATGAAAGGCCACAGTGCTGTTAATGTAACGGAGGAACAAACAGATATTACAACAGAAGAACAGCAAAATTATACTTTAGAAATAGATGATCTTGTTGAAGGTGCTTCAAAACAATTTCATATTCATCACATGCGCTGTGTTGTGCACACGCTGCAGCTGGCAATAAGAGATAGTCTGCAAGAGGGACATGCTGGAAATCTGATTGGAAAAGTGAGAAAATTGGTTATTGCCGCCACAACCCCTAAAATTGATTCTATCTTGAAGAGACATGCTGGGAAAGGGCCAATTGTTGATCAAGCCACTCGGAGGGGCAGCACTTATTGAGTGATTGCTTGAACTAAAACCGTTTCTTATAGATATGACAAACCCTCAGGTAACCCTAACTGAAGGTTAATGGACACAGGTGGCTGAATTGAAGGAATTGCTTAATCACCCATTTACAGTGACTAAAAAATTACAAGCTGAAGATTTAACTCCTGGCATTTTCATAAGGGAGTGGAAGAACTTGCTATTTTGCCTGTCCCAAAGAGGAGGTTTAATTGTAGATGGCATTTCTGCTTCAATGAAATGGAGAGAGACACAGCTATTGGAAAATAAAATTTTTCTGACAGCTGTTTATGTGGACCCAACAGCTTACTAAAGGAAAAGAAGCTCTGACTGAGGTAGCAGTTAGGATGAGTGGCCTACAGGAGGACTGCCAGGCGCAAGAGGACTTGGGTCCTGACAGTGTTACTGCTGCCATATCTTCATCCTCATCAGATGAGGCGTTTGACTTTGACAAGTATTTGGATGACATGGAGCATGCAAAGCGTTGCCGCAAGGAAAAAGATTTCACTCCGTCTCCTATAGCAAGCAGATTAGCCATATTTCAGCAAAATGTTTCACTTGCCCTCAAAGAAATAGAAAAATTCAACTGTTCATCAAAACTGACTGTGCATGAGGCAATTAATTTACACCCGGAAATTGTTAGAGATGTTGCCCACGTGGTTACGGCTTTGCCTCCAACCCAAGTTAGTGTAGAGAGGTTGTTCTCTGGCCTTAAAATTATTAGGTCAGATTTGAGGTCATCTATGAAGGAGGATCTGATGAAGGCAATTCTATTTCTTAGAACAAATTCATAGACTGCGCAAATGTTATTTAGTATGTTTTTGTTGAAAACTGTTTTTTGCCACTTACATAGTTTATTGCATAGTATTATCTATACTGTATATATACAATATATATATATATGTAATTGATATTACATAGTGTATTACATATTTACAATTTATTAGAGTTTTTGTTTTCTAAAGTTGTATTCCAATAAATATATATTATGTTCTATCTAAATATCTTGATTATTTTATCATAAAAATGATTAAATGTCTGATGTTCACATTGTACTACAATAAATGTTTCACTTAAATATAAGCAATATATGTCGGAGTCGGAGTCGGCGTAAAGGAAATTGAGGAGTCAGAGTCGCAGGTTTGGCTTACCGACTCCACAGCCCTGGTTAGGACAGCAAGAGAGTTAATAATAACTTTTCAGGTAGTCAAAGGAACTAAAGTGATTGACTCCCTGTTAAGCCACTAACTACTGAAATCTGCAAGTTAACTTCTCCCCCCCTCATTCTGTAGGCTATTGAGACATGAAAATATTGTATCATCTGCTATTTCAAAGGGAAGACAATCATAAGTAAATGACTTTGCTGTCTGGGATGATGCAGGGTCATTGTAATGTAGAAAAGCTATAGTAAGCAAGCAAACAAGCCATCCTGTGGTCATAGGGTGTCCCTTTCCCCTTCTGAGCCCTTTTGCCCCAGGTCTGGTTACCTTACCTGTTCTGTTCTTTGAGGAGTAATTGATCTGCAGTATTTCCTCACCAAGTTTCTGATGCAAAGTTTATGCAGCAATTCTGAGGTCTGTAACGAGGGGGAAAACTTTCACGAAAAATGTTTTGGGAATATGACTCGCTCCAGTTTTTCAATTTACCCACTATAGTTCTGACCACCCAACTGTAGATATCCTTGATCTTCCCCTATTTTGAGTGCCCTATGTAACACAATAGAAGTCTACATATTCATTGTCAGCTTCTTCACAGTCCCTGTTGTCCCTGTTTCATTTAGCGGTTTCCAGAATTCTTTTTGAAATTACGTTGTTGCCTTGGCTCTCTATAGACTCATCTCAACAATATGTCTATAATTTTATGATTTTTTTCCTACCTTTTTCATAGCAATTGGTGGTTGTAGCCAAGTCTTGTCAAGGACATTTTTAGGCACGTGGTCTTTTAGCCTCACGAGGTAGTTGTAATGCATCATGGAACTATATTCTTTGCTTTTAATGCTGGGCTTTTTATTCCGGTTTATGAAACCACTTATGAATCTAAAAATTAAGGACAAGCCTATTTACAAAGCTCTGTATGTTGCATGAAGCTGATGCGTACAATTAGCATTTGGCTTTAAAGTGGCTCTGTCACCAGAATATTGCCATATTTAAGGGCAACATATTATAGGGACAGGTAAGGTAAAGCTGCCCAAAACATATTGTGCTGTTTGGCAAATGAAAGTGTTGGCCTCTGTATTCAAGAGAAGATCGCTCTACCTGCGGTGACGATGGAAGAGCGGTTCCAATCCTGGAGGTATTTTTTTTATTTTCTCACCTCCATGGGACAATTAATGAGGGGTTGTCTAGTAATGGAAGCCCCTTTAAAATGTCAAATGCTTTAATGCCAACTCATTGATAAATTCAGTGATGAACAATATACAATAACCAGAATGCTGACCTAACATTTAATTTAATTATCTTTTATGTTTCTTACTTCCGTATTACTTGTGCAGCCCATGCCCGCTTCTTGGCAGCCTTGCGGGCCATAGCTCCTCTCCATAGTGATTCCAGTTTGATGGCTATAAGAAGTAATAGAAATAGGTGAAGCAATAATTACACTGTACAGATCCAGAAGTGATAGAATTCAAGGCTGTAAATGTGTCATTGCATTACCTTCAGTACCCATGGATTTATTTAGTGAACAGCTATATTATTTCATTAAGTCAATAGTTTACCTAAAATCATAAAAGTATCAATAAATATAATTTTTATTTAATGTTTTTAATGGGTTACTGTCCTACCATAAAACTTTGGACATGTCACAAAAATGTTGATTTATTGAAGGTCAAAGTCCTAAAATCTGAGACTGTGGGCAAAACATTCTACAAAATTTCAGCACAAATTTCTGGCACAATGGGACATTACTAAAAGTAAGACTCAGACTTTATGGGTTGGGTGTGTAGTAAGGGCCAGATTGTGGGGTGGTCCACTGCTTACCACGCACAGACGACACAGAGACGAGACGGAGGCAGATTTTCGGGTACAAAAGGTCCGAGTTTATTGGCCGTCCTCCTGACGACCGTAGCAATACACCGCAGCACCTTTACAGTTCTCCATATTCAGGCCCGAGTACCTGCACCTTCCTTCTGTCGTACTGATGTTCTCTCGCAGCTCTTTCACTGGGGCTGCCATAGGCCTATCTACCACCAGCGCTTCACCAGTCCGAGGTCGTCGTCAATTTGGTACCCCCGGGGCCTCATCTGTTCTGCGGTTCTTCGTGTGGGGCCACCCCCCTGATTTCTTTTCTCCTCAGTCCCCTGGTCGAGCTCTCCACTGCTGTTCGTTCTCCTTCACTGTCTCTTCTCCTCCTGAGCTCCTCCTCCCGGGACTGGAACCCTCTCCTGTCCTATTTATCTCCCTCCTCGGGAATTTCCCTCCTGGGTTCCTATCTCTCCACCCCCCATGACTAAGCGTTTTTGTAGCCTTAAGCTGCTGTCAAGGCCTGTTCTCATGCTCCCCCTGCCATCTTGTGGTCAAACTTCGGTACTGCACTCCTATTCCATTTTCCCCAGCTGTTTCCCTTCTATTATGACAAACGTCCATCTATAGTGCACCAACTGTCCCTCCTCCCTACAGATAAGTCCGTCCGTCAGGTCACCTTCCCTACACTCCCCCTTCCTTTTGTCTATTGTCATCCTCGACAATCGTATTCCCTACCTTCATCGTCCTGAAGCTTGTCTACTGTCTGTTATCAGACCGGTTGTTGGGCCAAACCCGCCCTACGCGGGGGGCCGAACCAAACCGGGAGCACCATGCTCCGAGCAGCCTACAGCTACCCGCCGGCATGCACGCCACATGACAACTTCTTTCAGGTTGACTAGGTCCCGGACTACTCTACAGCGTGAACCTCCCACTACTCTCCCCTTCTGTCACCTTCAACTGTCCGGAACGCCATGACCGAGGCCGTACGCCTAGCAGGTCATCGTCAGCGTCCGCCTATACTTCTGGGGTGTCCGTGGTATCGGGAACCTGACTGAAGGACCACTGTCTGGTTCAATACCTTTCGTCTCTCTGTCCTTTAATTTAAAAAAGTCATGGTCGGCGTCTTCGTTACACCTCGTACCCGGGACCTGTTGAACATTTTCCACAGACAACATTTTTCACAGATAACATTTTAAACCAACTGTATACACTAGACATAGCATTAACTATCCATGCAAAGAGAAAAGGTCGCACTCATCGAGATGGAAGTTTCACTGATTTATTGACATATCATAAACATGTCAAGTCGGGGGAGTGACATAAGGAGTGCAAGAAAGGCTGACAACGGCCATTTCGCGCTGCTCGAGCGCTTCAACGGGTCAAACAGTGGGGGGAAGTGCCGGGTTCATATGCAAATCACATCACTCCGTACCTCCTCCCTCCACAGCTGCTGTCTAAATGACATTGGTGAATTAAAAACATGCTGAGATGCATTACAACATACAAAAGTATAAATACAACTTACTGCACAAGCAGAAAAAATGGTTACATCGAGAGATAAATTACAATGCATATTCATATATCGAAGACTACTGTTATTTTCATATGTCGAAAACTACTATTTCTTTCTTTTTTTTTTTCTTATGGAAAACATCTACAATCATATGTATTCAGAGACCAAACTGTCTCACTATTATTATAATGAACTATTAATATAATCACAGAAAGAAAAAAGAAAAAAAAAAAAAATTTTCAAAAAAATTCTCCCAAAAAAATTTCTTTCAAAAAATTTTTTTTTCAAAATTTTTTTTTCTTTCCTGAAATAAAAAATACAAATTGTGTGCAACTTAATATCTGTTTTTTCATAAACGACTATGTACATGCATAGCTGTGTCTTGTTATGGATAAACACAAAAATGGACTATCAATGACAAATCTCAATCCTAGCTGACAGAAACCGCTGCACTGAAAACGCACAGTGTATATGTGCACATATACTAAACAAACAAAAAACAAGTCACTAAACGATTCAAATGTTACGGGAAAGAAAACCCACCAAATTCAAAAAGATGTCTTTGCCTCAAATATGTGAAAGTTCATCAAACTGCGATAAGAGACTCCAGAAAAAAGGTACCAGCCAGAAAAGCCACATGTATACATATGTGACCTAGTTCTCCTATCAACATCAAGGGAAATGAGGGAAAATATAAACTCCTTCATAAAAAAACAGCCATGTCTATTCTATCATTAAAGCCCAGCGGACCTGTCGCCTGTGTATTCATAATCCACCTGGATTCTCGTTTTAATAAAATTTTGTTTAAATGCCCTCCCTGCGGCGGTAAAACCACCTTCTCGATTCCTGCAAAGGAGAGAACATTAGGGTCATTTCCATGTGCATCTCTTACATGGTTAATTAAACGTGGGACTCCTTTTCCCGTTCTAATGGACTTAAAATGCTCACGAAAACGAATGTATAGCGGACGTATGGTTTTACCTATGTAGAAAAACCGACAAGTGCAAAAAATCACATAGACTACATGGTCTGTCTTGCATGTGATCAAATCTGTTACTGTATGCGTGACCGCGCCCATGTGTAGTGTACGATCAGTACGATGAAATTTACAATAAGGACAATGGCCACACCTATAATTCCCTTGTGGTGTTCCTTTACTCAGCCAAGTGTCACGCTTAGTGACGATCCGATTCTTAACCAAAATATCTCTAATTCTTGTACTCCGCTTGCATGAGACGAGGGGCCCTCTAGATACTATGTCGCTGTGGCTGTTTTTTTATGAAGGAGTTTATATTTTCCCTCATTTCCCTTGATGTTGATAGGAGAACTAGGTCACATATGTATACATGTGGCTTTTCTGGCTGGTACCTTTTTTCTGGAGTCTCTTATCGCAGTTTGATGAACTTTCACATATTTGAGGCAAAGACATCTTTTTGAATTTGGTGGGTTTTCTTTCCCGTAACATTTGAATCGTTTAGTGACTTGTTTTTTGTTTGTTTAGTATATGTGCACATATACATTGTGCGTTTTCAGTGCAGCGGTTTCTGTCCGCTAGGATTGAGATTTGTCATTGATAGTCCATTTTTGTGTTTATCCATAACAAGACACAGCTATGCATGTACATAGTCGTTTATGAAAAAACAGATATTAAGTTGCACACAATTTGTATTTTTTATTTCAGGAAAGAAAAAATTTTTTTGAAAGAAATTTTTTTGGGAGAATTTTTTTGAAAAATTTTTTTTTTTTTTTTCTTTCTGTGAGTATATTAATAGTTCATTATAATAATAGTGAGACAGTTTGGTCTCTGAATACATATGATTGTAGATGTTTTCCATAAGAAAAAAGAAAAGAAAGAAATAGTAGTTTTCGACATATGAAAATAACAGTAGTCTTCGATATATGAATATGCATTGTAATTTATCTCTCGATGTAACCATTTTTTCTGCTTGTGCAGTAAGTTGTATTTATGCTTTTGTATGTTGTAATGCATCTCAGCATGTTTTTAATTCACCAATGTCATTTAGACAGCAGCTGTGGAGGGAGGAGGTACGGAGTGATGTGATTTGCATATGAACCCGGCACTTCCCCCCACAGTTTGACCCGTTGAAGCGCTCGAGCAGCGCGAAACGGCCTTTGTCAGCCTTTCTTGCACTCCTTATGTCACTCCCCCGACTTGACATGTTTATGATATGTCAATAAATCAGTGAAACTTCCATCTCGATGAGTGCGACCTTTTCTCTTTGCATGGATTCCCGGGATTGACTGTTTCCAGGTCTGGCACCCGAGATTCCCAGCTGCTGGGCTTCTGTATGCCGCACATCATTTGAAGTCACACGGTAACAGCGGTGCCGTCCGCTTTTTTCTTGAGTTTTGTGATTTAATATTGGACTAGTTCCAGAACTGTGCACGCTTGTTTTGCCTTTTACAGTGATGTTTTAACGGCTTGAACATTATATATAACCATGTCAGTTAACATGGAGTCAGAATTAACCACACTGGGCAGTAACCTGCAAGCAGGTCGGGAGGATGTGGACAATTATTTTAAGGAGTGCGAAACTTGTGATGAGGTGCAAACTTTAAGCACAAAATCATTAGAGTTTAAACTCATGAATTTTGCTGAGAGAGAGATAAAATTGTTTTGGACTAATAATTCATTAAAGTCATACAGCGATTGTGGACGAGTACCACGAGGACTACGAGTATGGAAAGATATTTCTAATTTTAGTGATAACACTTCGTTCCGTACAGAATGGGAGAAGATTTTATTGAAATGCTCACAGGATTTGTTGCAACTAGTTTTGGCCACGAATTTACATAATTATGAGACAGTAAAACATGATCTTGTTAAAGCACAAGAGGAATTAAAATCCAGACTGACAGACAATCAGTGGACATTGTTTAATAAAAAGATGGACAGTAAACTTCTACCGATACAGGCGGAAATTAAATCAAGAAAACGTGATAAATTTCTACGGGACAAAAATGATTTCGCCAGTGGTCAGATTTTTAATTGGAATAAACAACGATCCAATATTAATACTAACTTTGGGCATTTTGGTAAAGGGAAAAATAAACGTTTCTATCACAAACAGAAACGGGCACCAGTAAAAAAGGATTACCTCACTACAGATTCAGATTCCAGCGTGGGGGAGGGGGTCAGTTACAATACTACCTCACCCGACCAGCAATCAGCATGTGTAGTAGCCCGAGCTGGATCTAATGTCCCTTTAGGCGGAGAATCAGAAGAGGAAGGAGAAAGAGTTTACGGTCGGTAGCGCAAGAGGAAACAGGTCTCGTGGAGACAGAAGTAATAACGAACTCTCAACCATTTTCAGTGATCAATTTGACAGGACATGTTTTGAATGATTCCCATTTTGCATTATTATCTAAAGGTCTTAATTTTTGCATACCACAGCCTTTCGATATGACTGAATTTAGAAATGATTTATTTAAGTCTATCAGGAAGATCCATTTGCATAAACACTTTACAGCAAAACCCCCCATTGATAGTAAATTATCCGGGGAAGCACAATGTAGGGTGGGCCCTTTAGGTTTCATGGCTGGCACAGGAGCATTAGCTGATTTACATGAAGATGCCAATTTACTACTCAGTATCACAGGCTCAGATAGGGCAACTATTAATGAATCACAGTTGATCAATAGACCGTTTACAGGGGGGGTTGCTTCACAATACATGCCTCCCATATCCCCGGGTAACCTTATTGATGTGTTTGAAATGCAAGTTATAAAGGACATTGAATCATTGGTATATCCTGTAGTGCCTTCTAATCTGACAGACTCAGAAAGGAAGGCCATGGTGGAGATCAGAGAATGGTCTGATACCATAGTGAAACCCTCAGATAAAGGCGGCAACACGGTTTTGTTGCCCAGGGATATGTATTTTTCTGAGGCACACCGACAGCTATCTGATACAGTAACATATACCAGATTGAAGACTGATCCCACTCCCAGGTACATCAGGGAATTAAGGTCGTTACTCAGGAAATATGTCATGATGGATGTTATTTCTGAGAAAAAGGCAGAGAAATTGCTGCCGGAGTTTCCCACGCGCCCCCACTGGTACCACGTACCCAAAATCCACAAGTCTGCTTCTTGTCCCCCAGGACGCCCAATCGTATCTGGGATAGGATCCGTCACGGAATCCCTGTCCCAGTATATTGATTGGTTGCTGCGCCCTTTGTTAGGAGAGATCCCGTCGTATATAAAGGACACCAATGCTTTTCTGCATGTGATACGGGACTTTGCTTGGCAACCCGGCTTTATGCTGGCATCCATAGATGTGGAGAGTTTATATACACGAATTCCCCAGAAGTTGGGTGTGAATACTATTAGAGAAATATTGAACTCCACAGGCAAAGAACAGGGCTTTGTGGATTTTGTTTGTGAAGCTTTGAATTTCATACTTACTCACAATGCATTCACTTTTGATTGTACGTGGTACCGTCAAAATGTGGGTACCGCGATGGGTACCCCGGCAGCATGTACATTCGCCAATCTCTTTTTGGGTGCCCTGGAAGAAAAATATGTCTACAATGCCAAACAATTTTTTCAACATATCAGACTGTATCTTAGGTATGTGGACGACGTGTTCATTGTCTGGGATGGCACCAGAGATTCTTTTGACAAGTTTGTCAGTCACCTAAATGAGGTGAACCAGATGAAAATGCTGTTCACACACAATTTTGGAGGGACACGACTGGAATTTCTTGATGTCTTGCTGGAAGTAAAGGATAATGAAATCTGCACGTCAGTTTAAAGGAAACCTTTGGCTACCAATTCCATATTGCGTTATGATAGTTTCCATCCATCACATACCATTAATTCATTGCCATATGGCCAATTTTTGAGAGTCCACCGTTTAAATAATACCTTGGATGGCTTTGAAACACAATCTAGAGAGTTATATAATAGGTTCAGACAACGGGGATATCCTAAGGTTCTATTAGATACCACACTTGAAAAAGTAAAATCTCAGTACAGTAATAAAGTTAGAGGAGTTGTGCCTCTAAAAAATAAGAGTCGAAAATGATAAGAGATTTACCTTTTGTTTTCGATATAGTCCCATGGATCGTCAGATACGAGCAGCAATTAGAAAAAATTGGCATATTTTGGAACAAGATAGGGATTTAAGTGACATAGTATCTAGAGGGCCCCTTATCTCATGTAAGCGGAGTACAAAAATTAGAGATATTTTGGTTAAGAATCGGATTGTCACTAAGCGTGACACTTGGCTGAGTAAAGGAACACCACAAGGGAATTATAGGTGTGGCCATTGTCCTTATTGTAAATTTCATCGTACTGATCGTACATTACACATGGGCGCGGTCACGCACACAGTAACAGATTTGATCACATGCAAGACAGACCATGTAGTCTATGTGATTTTTTGCACATGTCGGTTTTTCTACATAGGTAAAACCATACGTCCGCTATACATTCGTTTTCGTGAGCATTTTAAGTCCATTAGAACGGGAAAAGGAGTCCCACGTTTAATTAACCATGTAAGAGATGCACATGGAAATGACCCTAATGTTCTCTCCTTTGCAGGAATCGAGAAGGTGGTTTTACCGCCGCAGGGAGGGCATTTAAACAAAATTTTATTAAAACGAGAATCCAGGTGGATTATGAATACACAGGCGACAGGTCCGCTGGGCTTTAATGATAGAATAGACATGGCTGTTTTTTTATGAAGGAGTTTATATTTTCCCTCATTTCCCTTGATGTTGATAGGAGAACTAGGTCACATATGTATACATGTGGCTTTTCTGGCTGGTACCTTTTTTCTGGAGTCTCTTATCGCAGTTTGATGAACTTTCACATATTTGAGGCAAAGACATCTTTTTGAATTTAGTGGGTTTTCTTTCCCGTAACATTTGAATCGTTTAGTGACTTGACAAATATACACGGGCGCTACCTGATACAAGTAATGGTGGATATGTGCAATACAGCCGCTGCTGGCGAATACCCAGGGTCTGTGCACACCCAAGGGAAAGTCAATGACAAAAAATAAAAAATATTACACCTGCGCTAGCTGACTGAATCCTACATGAAGAAGGTCCGTAGACCATAGAAACGCGTTGGCTTCTAGTTTGGCCTGTAAGCGCCCCCTTCCTTCTTTTTCCCGGTGACGTCACCTGGTTCTCCTCCCTCCTTGCCGCTGCACGCCGGCGGCGCCTCTCGGCCGGAGCGCGCCGCCATCTTTTCAGCGTGTCCAGCGGCTGTCAGCTGAAGGGACGCTCCTGCACCACCGTCTACAGGAGGGACGCCTCCTTGGTGCTGCGTCTCCGGTTTCCATCGGGGTACAGCCATTTTCATATATGGCACACGCTGGATCCATCTGCAGCCCCACAGTTTACAGGAAGTAAGTACACTACTCATTCATGACCTACTTAGGTGGTCATTGTAGGATTCAGTCAGCCAGCGCAGGTGTAATATTTTTTATTTTTTGTCGTTTAGTGACTTGTTTTTTGTTTGTTTAGTATATGTGCACATATACATTGTGCGTTTTCAGTGCAGCGGTTTCTGTCCGCTAGGATTGAGATTTGTCATTGATAGTCCATTTTTGTGTTTATCCATAACAAGACACAGCTATGCATGTACATAGTTGTTTATGAAAAAACAGATATTAAGTTGCACACAATTTGTATTTTTTATTTCAGGAAAGAAAAACATTTTTTGAAAAAAAATTTTTTTGAAAGAAATTTTTTGGGGAGAATTTTTTTGAAAATTTTTTTTTTTTTTTCTTTCTGTGAGTATATTAATAGTTCATTATAATAATGGTGAGACAGTTTGGTCTCTGAATACATATGATTGTAGATGTTTTCCATAAGAAAAAAGAAAAGAAAGAAATAGTAGTTTTCGACATATGAAAATAACAGTAGTCTTCGATATATGAATATGCATTGTAATTTATCTCTCGATGTAACCATTTTTTCTGCTTGTGCAGTAAGTTGTATTTATGCTTTTGTATGTTGTAATGCATCTCAGCATGTTTTTAATTCACCAATGTCATTTAGACAGCAGCTGTGGAGGGAGGAGGTACGGAGTGATGTGATTTGCATATGAACCCGGCACTTCCCCCCCACTGTTTGACCCGTTGAAGCGCTCGAGCAGCGCGAAATGGCCGTTGTCAGCCTTTCTTGCACTCCTTATGTCACTCCCCCGACTTGACATGTTTATGATACTGTATGTCAATAAATCAGTGAAACTTCCATCTCGATGAGTGCGACCTTTTCTCTTTGCATGGATTCCCAGGATTCACTGTTTCCAGGTCTGGCACCCGAGATTCCCAGCTGCTGGGCTTCTGTATGCCGCACATCATTTGAAGTCACACGGTAACAGCGGTGCCGTCCGCTTTTTTCTTGAGTTTTGTGATAGCATTAACTATACTATTTGTAATAGGTACAATGATTACCCATTTTTCCTACAACATTCTACCTTAATTATCATCCTGACATGCTACTAATAACTTACTATATATTTTCCATGTAAATTATTCTCTACATCATATCTACATCTATCAGTATTATACAACACTCCAAACATTATCAAAACATTTTCCTTTTTGTTAACAACGGTGCGCCCCCTTCCTTTGTGGGAAGTACTCCCATACATCCCTGCTACAACAAGAGGTGGGGTCTCTTACCCCAAAGGGACGCGGAACAGTCCCTTATGCTGCACAACAGCGCACAGCTGTCCCGGTAGTCCGTGTTCAGCGGTGCTCCCTGCCGTCTCCTGATGGCCGATGTTCCGCCAATAGCAAGGAACTCCACAGCCGTGGAGTTCCCGGGATGTCTTGACTGCTCCTGGGCCCCGACTGTTCTTTTTGTCCAGGGCTCAGGGGTCATCTCTCTCCTGAGAGATGCGTCAAAAGGGGTAGAAGGGGCCGAAGGTGGTTCCACAGCGCGCGTTCCGCACTATTTCTCTGCTTGGGAACCAGGCCCTGGCACGGGCCGAAGGGAACTCCGCCACCACAGCATCGTTAAATGGCTTAAAAGTCTCAGAGGCACAGCCGGCCTCAGTTACCCCTGCGCAGGGATTGGCACCTTCTCCACAGGGCCCAGTGACCCCTGGGGGTGCCCAGCACAGATGTTCAGTGACAGGAGCCTTAGGTTCCATGTCCCCACTGGGGGACAGCGCAGGGGCCCAGCAGTCCACCACCGCTGGTGGTATAGGCGCTCTCATCTCCGGTGATGCGATGGCTTCGCTCCATCCGGCCCCAAGCTCCTGCAGTTCCAACCGCAGGCAGGGGACCGAGGTTGTTGACCGGCGAGACGCGGAGCGGAGAAGCTGGGGCCTGCTATTGGAGACAGCAGATGGCTCTGCAGAGGCGGCGAAGCCCAGCGACCCGGCCGGAGCCGCAATCTGGAGTGGGGGCCGGCGCAGCCGCGGACCTTGATGGGCAGGCCGCATCCACAGTATGGAGTGCGGGAGAGGCGGCCACGGGTACCGGTGAGCAGGCCACTGCTGGAACCGTGAGCGAGGCAGTGGCCAATAGATGAAGAGTCGCCCCCAAGTGTGGATTCATTTTGCCAAACAATCTTCAAGATTTTCAAAATTTTTGAATTTTTTATTTTATTTTCAATAAATCAAATAGTGTAACACCGCAGACAAAAGAAGTATCCAAGATGTGGGTATAATATAGTTATCCATTTTTTATTTATTTTTTTTAATTTCTATTGTTTTTTTATTTTAATTATCTCTTTTTTTCATTTTTTCAATTTTTATTTTTCTATTATCTTTCATTTATTTTATTTTTTTATTCCCCAATTTTTCATATTTTTCACTTTTCCTTTGCGGTCTTGATTTTCCTTTTTTCCTTTTGTTTTTATTTTTAAATTCTCTCTTCTCATTCACTCTCCCGTTTCCCCCCCCCACTTTTCCTTCATTCTCTTTGTTCTATATTTCATCATTCACTTTCTCTTTACCTTTTCTTCATTTACTGACATATCCTTGGCATCGTTCAATTCATTTCTTTCTCTCTATCCTTCTTCCCTCCTCTCTCTCATCTATTCTAATCCATTCTCTCTCTTTCTCTCCTTTCCCCCCACTGCTGAGTCCCTTCTCCCACAGCGCAGACGCTGCTTTGAGCTATCGCGCGCCTCCTCCCTACACTCACATTCCTCAGCTGCGCAGGCGCCCTGTTTCACTTCAGCCTGACCTTCCACAGCGCATGCTCCCCCTGCTCTTTTCCTCCTTATGCGTCGCAAGCCTCATACAGGCGCCAGGACACTCTAGCCACACTGTTACCCCTGATGCATAATATGTTAAAATTGACTTGTTGCCAATAGTCTCTAATGCCCTTGATTACTTTATTATTTTTTATTTTTTATACGACATTCTCCTAGCTGCCCTAGGGATCTCTATGTTGTCATGTTTAAATTTGTATAAATATGTGCCTCCTTTTTTAGGGCCTTATACCACCATTTTTCCCTTTTTCTTTCTTCGATTATTATTTTTTCTCATGTTCAGTATGTCCGTTTTTTCAGCTTTTTTCTTTTTTTCTGTGAGTCTGTTGTCTATATTCAGTGTTGTAATTGCTCTTTATTTTATTTTGCAGTATGGTTTGAGAAAGGCCTCTTAGTAGGTCGAAACGTAACCATATTATACTCACATCCTGGATAACCATATTATACCCACATCTTGGATACTTCTTTTGTCTGCGGTGTTACACTATTTGATTTATTGAAAATAAAATAAAAAATTCAAAAATTTCGAAAATCTTGAAGATTGTTTGGCAAGATTAATCCACACTTGAGTGCGACTGTATTGACTATTGTTTGTGGACCTTCCACGTACAGTCAGCACCTTTCTCCATAGCAAGAGTGCACGTCTTTTCTCTTCAGCTAGGCAGAGGCGGCCGCGGGTGCTGCTGGGTAGGCCGCGGCCGACGCCGCGAGCGGACCAGAGGCGGCTGCAGCCGGGGATGAAATAGCGGCGGCCGCGGTGTTACGGGACAGGGTCGAAGTAGCGACAGGTCTCGATGGATAGACCGCCGCTGGAAGATGGAGTGTGGCAGGAGTGGCCATAGGTGGGTTCCGCGCCGGCGACGCGGGACGTGGCGCCGTCGAGCGGGGCGGCTTAGGATCACTGGCCAAGGCGTTGGTCGGCCCGGCGAGGGCCGTGGAGTCATCCGGAGCCAGGGACACTGGAGAGCGGGAGGCCGAGCGGGGAGGCTGAGGGCCGGTGTCGGGGCCCTGGAACCGGTCTCGTGCTCGGGACGTAGGGGCATGACCTGCCTTCAGTGCCACCGGCTGTGCCAGAGGTACTCTCACCTTTCCCGGCACCGCGGCTTTCTGCAGGCTGTTCCTCCACCCTCTCAGAGGTCGGTCTGGGGTGTCACCGGCCTCCACTGCTCCTCCGCAGCTCCCGCTCCCGTCATCTGGCGTCAGCCGCTGCTCTTCATCCCGGCCTTCGGCAGGACCAGCCTCCAGGTGGGATAGTTCCGCAGGGACGGCCGACAACAGTTCCTCCAGCAGCCGCCCCGGGTAATCCACTTCAGCGCCAACTCCCTCCTGCTCACAGGTCACCAGCGTTGCAGGGGCACAGAGTCTCTTTCGGGTTTTCTTTTGCTGGCTCTAAACACAGTCCCGATTTGTATTCCACTCGGGCACCATCTTGCAAAAGATATTTTTCTTCTTCTTCTGTTCCGGATCCGCCTGAGGAAAACCAGCAATCCACAGTCCAGTTTTTGTACCGCCCCGGATCCTCTGATGACAGCCAATGATCCAGAACAAGGTCTCAAATTTTTCATCCACAAGTAATGCAACTCGAGTCCTTTTGGGTTCTTCTGATGCAGGCTTGCCGCTGAAGTTGGCGTATTGGCGGAAGTGATCCTGCCGACTACGCCAAATGTAGTAAGGGCCAGATTGGGGGGTGGTCCACTGCTTACCGTGCACAGACGACACAGAGACGAGACGGAGGAAGATTTTCGGGTACAACAGGTCTGAGTTTATTGTCCGTCCTCCTGATGACCGTAGAAATACACCTCAGCACCTTTACAGCTCTCTGTATTCAGGCCCGGGTACCTGCACCTTCCTTCTGTCATAGTGACATTCCTTGTGGCTCTTTCACTGGGGCTGCCCTAGGCCTATCTACCGCCAGCACTTCACCAGTCCGAGGTTGTTGTCAATTTGGTACCCCCGGGGCCTCATCTGTTCTGCGGTTCTTCGTGTCGGGGCCACCCCCTTGACTTCTTTTCTCCTCAGTCCTCTGGTCGAGCTCTCCACTGCTGTTCATTCTCCTTCACTGTCTCTTCTCCTCCTGAGCTCCTCCCTGGACTGGAACCCTCTGGAACCCTCTCCTGTCCTATTTATCTCCCTCCTCGGGAATTTCCCTCCTGGGTTCCTATCTCTCCGCCCCCCATGACTAAGCGTTTTCGTAGCCTTAAGCTGCTGTCAAGGCCTGTTCTCACGCTCCCCCCTGCCATCTTGTGGTCAAACTTCGGTACTGCACTCCTATTCCATTTTCCCCAGCTGTTTCCCTTTTATTATGACAAACGTCCATCAATAGTGCACCAACCGTCCCTCCTCCCTACAGACAAGTCAGTCCGTCAGGTCACCTTCCCTGCAGGTGCACAGGACTTTTTTAAACTGTTTAGTGTTTACACTTTTTGGCAATTTGGAGCATATTTTGGCTCATTTGCACAATAGTTCATGTCCCTTTCCCGATGAGCCACTTCCCTTTAGGCCTCTTTCACACGTATGTTTATTTCCACTACCGGAAAAAACGGTACCGGAGATATCCGTGCCCATGTGTCTGTGTGTGTGTACTACGTGTGGAACACGTGTGGCAACTGTGTGCCGCTTCAGAACCACATGGACAGCCACCTGGGTAGAAGTGCTACAGTAAGCTCTGTTCCCCGGCGGCAGGTGCTGAAGTCGGCTATCATCATTCTCCCCTGCTCTGCCAGCGAGCAGAGGAGAATGATGAGCGTTATATTAAAGTCCGAACGACAGCAGGTGGGGGCTGTGGAATACCCTGATCATCTGCACCTACTGTCACTGTTATTAGCGGCAGCAGGTGTCTGATGATGGGGGTAAGAGTCATAAAAGCCCCCACCTGCTGTCGTTTGGCCTTTAATATAACGCTCATCATTCTCCTCTGCTCGCTGGTGCTGACTTTTACATGCGGTTTTTCTCTATAGAATTGCATTAAATGCGATAAAAAATGCAGATGTAAAAAATACACACATTTTTATCGCATTTCCAATGTAGAAACTCCTTGAAAACACTTGTAATCCACACATGACTGTATGAATAAAGTTTTTATCAAAGCCAAACATCTGAAGTATCAAAAACAAAACAGCTTTATTTAATACATGACACACCAAAAAGAGATAAAAACTGCAGCATCAAAATCACATGTAAAAAAACACCATCAAAATCACAATGAAAAAATACAAGTAACCTAATTTGCCTGAAAGGTGCAGAAATGTTGCAGTATGTCCGAAACGCACCAATTATTCATTGTGGGAATGTAGCCTAATAAATTTCAGTCCAAGGTCTCATTCAGACGATAATGATTTTTCTCTTTCTCGTATGCAAAAATTGGTTTGAGGTCCAACAGTATTTTTGATCATAGTTGGTCAATGTGTTAGTTTTTACTATCAGAGTTTCATAAGTTTTTCTCAAATGAAAAAAAAAGCTGATGGAGGTTTCTCAAGCTTCTCATATGGCCGTGTTCACATGGCAGTATTTCTAAGCCAAAACCAGGAGTGGGTGATAAATACAGAAGTGGTGACGTGTTTCTATTATACTTTTCCTCTGATTGTTAAAATCCTGGTTTTGGTTTATAAATACTGAGGTAAAATAATCACCAAATACTGATGTGTCAACGTGAACTATCAAGCAGTCTGTGAAAAATGAACTGCACATTGATGGCCTCGGAGTGCTAGACATTTTGTCATGGACCCATAGACAAGCATTGACAAGTTTGATCTGACACTCGGATCAAAATTGGACAGGACAGGTCTCTATGGTCTTGTGCAGCCCAATCAGTCCATAAGAATATATGGACATGTGAACAGCCCCATAGATTATAATAGATATGAGTTCTGTCCGTGAAAAAAACGGATAGAACTCATCAGTGAAAAACTGACGTCTGAATAAGCCTAAAAATGTCTAAAAATGCTACAGTAAATGTACCCCAATGTTTTCACAATTTTGTCCAGTATTTAAAAACTTCCCTCCCTAAGCAATTTTATAGAGCAAAAGTGTTTAAAGCTCAGAAAAGTGTCCCAAGCAATAACACTTTTACTATAAAGTTACAAATTATTCTATTACTTATTAATTACCTCGGCTTGAAAATAAGAATAATTCATATTCTGCAATGGTCATGACCACAAAAATACTAAAACCTTTAAAGGGAATGTTTCATATGTCGGTTTTGGTTTTCATTTTTTTTTTTTGGAGCTGTTGGTACATTTATGACAATGAATGCTACATTGTTTGCAATCAGTTTGGATTTTATGTGAAACTGGGAAAATTAGAGTGACACGACCAACACTTTTTAAAGAGTTGCAAACCATAAATTTGAAAGACTCGCTCCACGCAAACCACGGGACAAGAAAATGACAAGAAAAGACACAAATTGCTCTGACGTGCCTCAGAAAATTGTCAGCCCTTATAAAGTACTGGAAACAAGCTAAATTTATGACAAAAAGTTGGGATAACGACAATTTTTCCCTTCATGGTGCCAATTACTTCATCTGTAAAAAAAAATATCATATTTTCATAGTTTTAAGACTTCCATTTATATCCTTGCCCTTATCTCCAGGCTTACCGACACCAAAATATAGACATCTTTAAAGCAAATAAGTTACTGGAGTAAGGAAATAAGAGCAGAATCCATGGGTCACTGTACCTGCTTTCTTCTTTTTCAAAAAAACTCTCTTCTCTAAACAACCTTTGTATTTGGCTTGGATTTTAGAAACTAAAAATTAAAGAAATAAGTAAATTTAATTGAAAAGTACAAACAACTAAAAAGAAACCATGAAATGTATAATACATGTTCTAGTAATGGGGCAATACAGCCTATAACACCAATATGGGTGACACGTTAATAATAATGAATATTACCTAACTGATGCTTCCTCAGTTCAAAAGCATCCACAGTGGAAAATAAAGTTCGAGGGAAACGTATGAACAACTTAGTCCTGAAAAAAAAAGTAAAGGAAAACAACAAATTTTGTTAAAAATGTAGGAAAGATGTATATAACCGCCTCTTGTTTGTTTGTATCCTGTTACCAAGGAGACACATAGGTCTGCATAAGTGGCTATGTACACAGAGCATTAAGATAATGAAAAAAATATCATTTGAAAATGTGCTTCATTTTCTAATTTAAGGGGCAAACTAAAGCTTACTGTAGTAAGGCGCACCAAAATTAAGCTCGCTTCTTAATAATATTGCTACCATTTTGGGTTTCTGGAGCACCATATAGAGAAATCTACACTAGCCATCAGATGGCACAGATTTCAGTTTTCCAGCATAGTAACTTTGTTGCACTGTGATACACCAATGTCCCTTTGCTATGCCCTGCCATTTTTTATTTTAATTGTCAGGGCCAGCACACAAGGGAAAAAGTTGCTAAATTTTGACAAGTACTGAGAATTTGTGGCGTTGGTTTGTAAAGTTCTTTGACTCAGTTATGGAAACCCATAAAAAAAACCAGTTGGTTAAAATTACCTTCCAAGTTTGTACTCATTTGATTGATATCCAATATGCTTCACCAATCTCTCAACTCCTTCTCGCGCAGAACCAGCCCAGTGTGGCCATGTTTCTGGAGACAATGATTTATATCTATATTGCAAAAATAATTTTTAAAAAATCAGGTTATTTTGTGTAATGAAAGTTCACAGTTCATTTTGGAAAATGTGCCAGTTTGTGATTCGTGAGCCTTAGGACAAAGTAGAGTAAACTTTGCCATGTATTTCTAAAAAGAGCCATAATGCAGATTTTATGGAATTATACTAACGCTCAATGGGCACTTTAACTTATCACTATATATGTATTTGCTGCTTGTATAAGTTAAAGGGGTTGTCTGGCCTTGGGGTACTAGTCTGCAGACCTGTGAGTCCTCATAGCTCACACATTGCTCGATGTCAGGATTGCCAGACTCGGGAGCGGCAGGCATGTGACTGCAAGTAATAAATTTGCATACATGCCTGCCAACTAGACATATACAGCCTTGCTCAATGCAATTGTATTGAGCAAGGCCAGACATGTCTAGTGGGAAGGTGGCCAGGAGTATGCAAATCAGATACCTGCAGTTACAAGCCCTCCACTCCCGGCGCTGGTAGTGGAGAAGCCTCACAGCATGTAGTACATGCAGGGAGAATTCACAAGTTCACAGTTACATAGAGTGACTGCAGATTTGTACCCTAATGCCTGACAACCTCTTTAACTCTTAACAGGGTGGCCAATGGTGGATTCACATATGGGTCATTTGGTTGGCTGCCCTAGGACAAATCCCTTGGACAGGCATGGTTGCCAAGATGGCAAAAGATTTGTTGCACAATGCAAAATCACAAATCTTAGAAAAACTATGACAAAACAATAGTGCGCGGGCACAAGTCTAGTTATCACTAGTCTAACCTATCTATTTTGCCTTCATCACCCTGTGATAGGGTTCTTGGTTCCATACTCTAAGAAATCTGGATACATACGGTTTGATTCTATGTATACAATGCATTACACCTTGGCGTCTGTATTGGATACATGTTCATCTACTGTAAATTATTATACAATTCCTAATTAAAATCTTTACCTATGTGTCCATTATCTATGGTTCTAGTGAGTCAGAACACTTCTAACAATTGTGTTGTTGCTTAGTGGCAAAGATAAATTAAAAGTGTGGCGATGCATAGGACAAATTACACATGTTGAGGGAAAAAAAATATTTTTGTAAATTTCTTTTTCCCAATGAGCATTCTGTTTGTATTATGGAGACATAATTAATTAAAAGGTAACTAAACATTTGACAATTTTTAAAATATTTTTTGTAGCTCCATTAATTATCTGCAAATTAAAGAGGTCTGCATCCTGAAACCCCCAGCAATTACTCAAACTGCTGAGAAGTGTGCAGCTCAGGAGGCTGAAGTGCACCGCTCCTGCCTGAGCACATGTGCAGAGCAGAGTTTGCATTCTACAGAAGATCGATGAGCAGAATATGGAAGGCAGTATAGATCTAATAGAAAGTCTATGACTCAATACTCTGCTCTGGGCTAGTGCTCAGGCTATGTGCTTCTGCCGGCTGAGCTATTAGTTGGTTCTCAGGACACGAACCCCATAGATCTGGTGAGACATAGTGAAGGGCCTAAAAATATTACAAAATATTACAAAATTGGTTCTTTAGGATTAATTTTTGGGGTATGGACTGGTTCATGATCAATAAAAGGCTCACTTGAATCCTTTTCTGGTCCCCTATTTTTCCTGGATTTCTGCTCCAGTCCTTCCCTAATTCCTATTCTGTTCCCCCTCTCAAGGATTTATGTGTTACAATGTATTTCCATAACCACAGCCATAATGGTTACTTAACATATTGACTGCTGGCATCATTATAGCCCCCAATCAGTGACTATCTGCTGAAGACATTACTGAGACGCTAAGGGAAAGTCCCTACGACGCTAATATTGTTCATATAATACCGTATAATTTTGATTAATTGGGGTACGTGTATATCTGTAGGCAGCACTGAAAGAACAAACTCAGCTACTGATATATAAGGCTATGTGCACACATTGCAGATTTTGTTGCAGATCCGCAGCATTTTTGAAGCGCGGAATTGCACCAAATCCACAATGTAGTGCCCAACCAATGTTAATCAATGGGAATCCAGACTTGGTGTGCACATGCTATGGAAAAATGTGCACGGATTTGCAGCGTTTTATTTTCCACAGCATGTCAATTCTTTTTGCGGATTTGCAGTGTTTCTGCACCCATTAACTTCCATTGAGTCAGTCAAATCCACAGCAAAATCGCAGGTGTAAAAAGGTTTGCAGATTTGCTGCGGATGTGCGTTCGAAGGCAGGAGGAAGAGTGTGTGAGCAGAGAATATGTGCGTATCTGTCTGCGGGTGTCTGTGTGTATGGCCGGGGTCACACTAGCGATGAATACGGACGAGTGCTATGCGATAAAACATCGCATAGCACTCAGACCAGTATTCATCTCTAGAGCAGCTCCCATCAGCGTTTTTTTTTAAGCCTATGGGTGCGAGTGAGACAACGCACATCACTCAGATATCATCCCAGTGCCGTGCGATATACGCTGATCCCGGCAATGGAGGAGATGGAGAAATTAATTTCTCTGCCTCCTCAGCAGCTGTGCTCCGAGCCTATCTCTGCGAGAAACTAGGAGCACAGACGCATGACACTCGACTCCTGCTCACAGCATCGGATGCCATACACTAGTGTGACCCCGGCCTATCTGTGTGTGTCTGCGGGGATCAGCGGGTATGCGCACGGCTGTGTGTGGGTCTGTGTAATGTGTGTGGGTGTCTGTGTGTAGGCAGGCATCGTCTGATGGGACTTCTACTCCCATCCGGCTATGTCTGCTGTGACATATACAGTGACAGCATGAGGCGATGAAGGGATAGTTGTCCCATCATCCGGCGACTGTGTTGAATAGTAGAATAAAAAAACATTCATACTTACCAAACAGCTAATCCTGACTTCCTTGATCTCCTGCAACAAAAATAAAATAATAAACCAACATATACTTACCTTTCCGCCATAGTCCATTTAGTAACGATTGTCCAGCGGGGATCTCATGTGTAGAATAGTCACATCGGGAGATGTGACTGCTCTACAGGGTCTCCGGTGATAAAATGACAGGAGATAATCCTCCCGCAGTGTATCACTCCGCCACCGTGAGTTCACTGGAGTTCATGCTGTCACTTGCGGCACCGCAGCGTGAGAAAATTCTCACGCAGCGGTAGTGCCATAAAGTGAGAGCACGAACTCTGATGAACTCTGATACACTGCAGGAGTGATTATCTCCTGTCAGTGTGTCACCGGAGCCATGTGGAGCGGTCACATCTCCCGATGTGACTGTTCTACACGTGAGATCGTCGTGGGACACGCATTATTAAATGGACTACGTTGGACAGGAAGTATTTGTGTTGGTTTATTGATTTATTTTTGTTGCAGGAAATCGAGCGAGTCGGGGATTAGGCGATGCAGTAAGTATGGTCAATTAAGATTAATAAAGGACTTTATTCTGGCTGTGTTTTTATTTACCATATAACTATAGGATTAGTAATGGATAGGTGCCTTATAGATGCTTCTCCATTACTAAGCCGTGGGCTTGATGTCACCGGACAATACAAAAGTGACTTCAACCCCTACAAATATTACCCCACTTGCCACAGCTACAGGGCAAGTGGGAAGAGTGAGGCTAAGTGCCAGAATTGGCGCATCTATATGATGTGCCATTCCTGGGGCAGCTGAGAGTTGATGTTTTTAGCCAAGAGGGGCCAATATCAGCCCACAGCTGTCTACATAGCCTTTGCTGGTTATTAATTATAGGGGGACCCCACGCAGTTTTTTACGGGGCTCCCTATTTTAATAGCCAGTAAAGGCTAAGTATGTGTGAGCTGATCATTAATAACCTGGGAAGATCCATGGGTATTACCCCTTCCCAGGCTATAAACTTCTGCCCCCAGTCATCAGCTTTCCCTCTGCTGGTCAAAAAAATTACGAGAGCCCACGCAAATTTTTTATCAAAATTTTTTGAAAATTAAACAGATATTGCGTTTCATGCATATTTCGTGTGTGTGTCTTTATTTAAATTTTTATTACCAGTTTATTATGTTCATTAATAAACCTCAGAGTTGGTAATATATATATATATATACATATACATTGCTCAAAAATATAAAGGGAACACTTAAACAACAGAATATAACTCCAAGTAGATCAAACTTGGCAGTGGGTCAGTAATGGTGTGGGATGGCATTTCTTTGGAGGGCCGCACAGCCCTCCATGTGCTCGCCAGAGGTAGCCTGACTGCCATTAGGTACCGAGATGAGATCATCCTTTTGAGACCATATGTTGGTGCGGTTGTCACTGAGTTTCTCCTAATGCAGAATAATGCCAGACCTCATGTGGCTAAAGTGTGTCAGCAGTTCCTGCAAGATGAAGGCATTGAAGTTATGGACTGGCCCGCCCGTTCCCCAGACCAGCATCCAATTGAACACATCTGGGACATCATGTCTCGCTCCATCCACCAACGTCTCATTGCACCACAGACTGTCCAGGAGTTGGAGGATGCTTTATTCCGGGTCTGGGAGGAGATCCCTCAGGAGACCATCCGCTGCCTCATCAGCAGCATGCCCAGGCATTGTAGGGAGGTCATACAAGCACGTGGAGGCCACACACACAATACTGAGCATCATTTTGACTTGTTTTAAGGACATTACATTTCAGATGGGGTCCACACACTCTCAACAATCCACTTTAATTTTGTGTGGGACTCCAAATCCAGGCCTCCATTGGTTAATATGAAAAGGAGGATGATTGAATTCATGGAGATCAACATCCGACACTGCGGAGACACCATCACGTGTTTCTCAACGCAGTGATTCTAGAGCACTGCCCCCATCCCTTATGGGAAATATGTAAAACATGCAAAACAGAAGCCGCGGAGACACCATCACGTGTTTCTCAATGCAAGCAATGACCAGCCAGGTCTTTGCCCGGTAAGGAACAACCACGGGAAGGGCAGTCTCCAATGAAGGAAACCACGTATGCCAAAACATGGTATCCATCCACATACAGCTGTTTCGGGGTATTGCCCCTCATCAGTGTGGAGTAGGAAACTGGCTGGTAGGAGCAATGCCTAGTAAAAAGACTATGAAAAGGAGGATGAATGAACTCATGGAGATCAACATCCGACACTGCGGAGACACCATCACGTGTTTCTCAACGCAGTGATTCTAGAGCACTGCCCCCATCCCTTATGGGAAATATGTAAAACATGCAAAACAGAAGCCGCGGAGACACCATCACGTGTTTCTCAACGCAAGCAATGACCAGCCAGGTCTTTGCCCGGTAAGGAACAACCACGGGAAGGGCAGTCTCCAATGAAGGAAACCACCTATGCCAAAACATGGTATCCATCCACATACAGCTGTTTCGGGGTATTGCCCCTCATCAGTGTGGAGTAGGAAACTGGCTGGTAGGAGCAATGCCTAGTAAAAAGACTATGAAAAGGAGGATGAATGAACTCATGGAGATCAACATCCGACACTGCGGAGACACCATCACGTGTTTCTCAACGCAGTGATTCTAGAGCACTGCCCCCATCCCTTATGGGAAATATGTAAAACATGCAAAACAGAAGCCGCGGAGACACCATCACGTGTTTCTCAACGCAAGCAATGACCAGCCAGGTCTTTGCCCGGGAAGGAACAACCACGGGAAGGGCAGTCTCCAATGAAGGAAACCACCTATGCCAAAACATGGTATCCATCCACATACAGCTGTTTCAGGGTATTGCCCATCATCAGTGTGGAGTAGGAAACTGGCTGGTAGGAGCAATGCCTAGTAAAAAGACTATGAAAAGGAGGATGAATGAACTCATGGAGATCAACATCCGACACTGCGGAGACACCATCACGTGTTTCTCAACGCAGTGATTCTAGAGCACTGCCCCCATCCCTTATGGGAAATATGTAAAACATGCAAAACAGAAGCCGCGGAGACACCATCACGTGTTTCTCAACGCAAGCAATGACCAGCCAGGTCTTTGCCAGGTCTTTTCATAGTCTTTTTACTAGGCATTGCTCCTACCAGCCAGTTTCCTACTCCACACTGATGAGGGGCAATACCCCGAAACAGCTGTATGTGGATGGATACCATGTTTTGGCATAGGTGGTTTCCTTCATTGGAGACTGCCCTTCCCGTGGTTGTTCCTTCCCGGGCAAAGACCTGGCTGGTCATTGCTTGCGTTGAGAAACACGTGATGGTGTCTCCGCGGCTTCTGTTTTGCATGTTTTACATATTTCCCATAAGGGATGGGGGCAGTGCTCTAGAATCACTGCGTTGAGAAACACGTGATGGTGTCTCTGCAGTGTCGGATGTTGATCTCCATGAGTTCATTCATCCTCCTTTTCATAGTCTTTTTACTAGGCATTGCTCCTACCAGCCAGTTTCCTACTCCACACTGATGAGGGGCAATACCCCGAAACAGCTGTATGTGGATGGATACCATGTTTTGGCATACGTGGTTTCCTTCATTGGAGACTGCCCTTCCCGTGGTTGTTCCTTCCCAGGCAAAGACCTGGCTGGTCATTGCTTGCGTTGAGAAACACGTGATGGTGTCTCCGCGGCTTCTGTTTTGCATGTTTTCCATTGGTTAATAAACTTGATTCCTATTGATGATTTTTGTGTGATTTTGTTGTCAGCACATTCAACTTTGTACAGAACAAAGTATTCAATGAAAATATTTCATTCATTCAGATCTAGGATGTGTTATTTGAGTATTCCCTTTATTTTTTTTGAGCAGTGTACATATATACTGTATACATATATATTTATACAATATTCACTTATATTTGTTTGTGTGTGTAAACATTATATTTGAACATGGTATGTAATGATATTATGGTCTTCAATGGAGTATGTAAAAGAAGAGGTTGGACAAGGATATGACATCACAATTCTTTTTTTTTGTTAAATAATATATCTTTATTTAGCTTACAAATTCGCATGAAAAATCAACATGGAAATCTGCATAAAAATGCATCAAATCTGAGCGGATTTTCTTCTGCGTTTTCTGCCAAGAGAGGAACAATCCACGCAGGTTTTTACAAAAGCAAATCCACAACATGTGTGGGTCACCCGCCAGGGCAGTGGGGTACTCGGTACCGGGCTGGTATCTCAGAGGGAAGTGTCACAGTAGCGGTGACTCGGTCTGTGGCCCTGGGCGTCCATGTAAAAGGGGTTAAGCATGGCTGATTAAAGTTTATAAGTGAATGATACGTGACGCCACCTGTGGTGCTCGGCAATGAAGGGGTTAAGCCGACGCTGCAGGCAGATCCTCTGGGACAGATGGTATAAGGCAGCAAGATGTAATAGCTCCCCACAAGTAGAGCTGTAGTCCCAGGGCAGTAGTAATAGGTGTTGAGGGAGAGGGTGCAGTGTTAGGCACAGAGATGTAGCAGTGCTGAAGGGGTTGCAGGAAGAAGGCAATGACACAACAGGGTGCAGTTTCCTTTACCTTTACTTTGCTTTGCAAGTGCAGTCCAGGATCCAGATTACAAATGGAACAGGAGTTGGCCAGCCTGGAAGCAGCTCAGGAATCTCTCTATGCAGATGGGTTGTGTAGTCTCCTTTCTAGCGCTTACCTGAGGTACATGCAGTACTGAGTTACACTGAAGTTCCTCTTGCTCTCTTTTGGGACTCCCTCGTATGGCAGACAGCTGTAGCCTCCTTCTTCTGGCTCACACGTTGCTGTTGTACCTCTGAGTCTTATGTGGGAACAGAGCATTTACAGCTTCCTATTCCTCTGGTTTCTGCTGCAGGAACATCAGTATCCATACAACCTCGGAGACTGGACTCCGAACCATGCGCTACGCTAGAAGTGAGCCTGAACTCTGCTCAATCCTCCAGCTCTTCTCCTCTCGTCCACACACTTCGCCCTCCTCACACAAACTAACCTAACTTCCCCTTCCTGGCCCCCAGAGAGCAGTTCCTCCCCCCAGCTTTGGTTCAGAGCTCCCTCTGCTGGCCTGGAGTGGGAACCGTGCTGTGTGTTGTGCTTAACTGACAGAGAGACCCTTTATTGCTTCCAAGCATGATATCACACTCCCTAGGAGGAAGATAATGCCACTGTGGCGACCATACGCCTGGGGGCGCCACACTCCCCCCTAGTGCAATTCAGTACTCCCGGACTGATGAAAACATGCAAAATATATTAACAAATAAACAATTGTAAATGTAACAAGATTTTAAAAATGAAAAATTACAAAAACCAAAGCTCTAAAATAGGCCTGATGACAATTAGTCCATGCGTCAATGTCCATGGTCCATTTCCTGAGCAGTTGGCGTCAATGTCCATGGTCCATTTGCTGAGCAGATGGTAACTATGTACAAGATAGTTTTTGGCCACACATAGTCCTGTGGCCCAACTGTCCATCAAAAACAAACTGATATTTTCAAAAGGTTCTTACAGAGTCTCTGTAGGCACATAAGCTTGAAAAGGTTGCATATTTACAGTTTACCATTTACATAACTTATTTATATACGAAACCTTAGGGGTGGTATACCTTGGGTACTACGGACAGACCTACGTAGCACTGGTGTTATTGGGGACCTTACTGGATGCCTTGTGTTAACTACTGGTGTAGTGTGTGTTGTACTGGCTACACTACTGGTGATTCTGCGTAGCACAGGGATACTAGATTTCCTAGGACAACTTCTACTCACTGTGGGCATGACAGATTCACCACTGGCAGGGTGAGAATTCTCTTGTTCCACTGCTGGTGTGGCATCCGCTGCCTGTACTTGCTGGTTTTCAGGGTGGTCTTGAGTCACTTCTTCTTGCACTACCAGTTGGGGAAAGGTCAAAACTGGCACCACTATGGCTTGATTCGCTCTAGTCCAATTTGCAGGGAATTCTCCGAGTACAGTACTGACCTTTTCTTCTTCTTCTTCTATGGGCTGAAGGTTGTTTTGCTCTTCCATTCTGTCCTTTAGTTGGTCAGGACACAGTTTCAGATGATCCCTCGACACTGCTGATGAGGTTTCTCCTCCATCCTTACTGATAAGGCACACTTTGGTGTTGTCAGAGTTTGATGGTAGGACGGTGTAGGGTTCAGCTTCCCATTGGTCATCCAATTTATGCATCCTTCTTTTCCTCTTTAGGACTTGTTCTCCTGGTGACAAGGGAACTGCAGGTGCATGTTGATTGTAGTTCTTTTCCTGTTTTTGTCTCGCCTGAGCTAGACTCTTTTCCATGCACTCTTGTACTCTACGGTACTGCTGCTGCCTCTCTGTGTTCCAGTCAGCATCTGGTGATGTCACCTCAGGTGTAAGGACTCCCATATCCAAATCAATAGGCAACTTACCAGGCCTCGCTCTCATTAGGTAGGCTGGAGTGCAGTTGGTGGAATTCACAGGAATGTGATTGTAGAGGTCTACCAGATCTGGCAACTTCTCTGGCCACAGATTCCTTTCTTCCAAAGGCAAGGTCTTCAGTAGATCGATCACCACCTGATTCATCTTTTCACACATGCCATTGGTCTGTGGATGGTAAGGTGTTGTCCTGATCTTCTTGCAACCGTCCAAATTACAGAATTCCTGGAACACCTCTGCCTCAAAGGCTGTATCTTGATCTGTAAGCACTCGCTCGGGATATCCGTGTGGTCAACAAAAGTGCTGTTGGAATGCTCTGGCTGCTGTCCTGGCTGTTTGATCCTTGACAGGCACGACTACAAGGAATCTCGATGTCGAGTAGTGGTCAACGATGGTAAGAGCATAAACGTAGCCAGAACGACTTGGGACCAGCTTCACATGGTCCAGGGTGACCAACTCAAGTGGCTGTTTGGTTATTATTGGCTGCAAAGGAGCTCGCTGGCTGTTATGGTCCTTCGTGCGCAGGTTGCCTTGTCCACACTCCCGGCACCAATTTTCAATGGCCTTCCTCATACCAGCCCAATAGAATCTCTCATGGAGCAAGGCCACCAACTTCTTCCATCTGAAGTGTCCAGCTCCATTGTGATATGCTTCCAAGACCATTGATGCCTCCCTCTTTGGGACTACCACTTGCCAGACCAACTCATGAGTGCATGCATTGATACTCTCCCTCATAGAGGAACAGCCTGCCTCTTTCCTTCCACAACTGCTGGATTTCTTCAGGAGCATCTGGACCTGGGCATGAGTCAGCCTGTGACAGTAGCTCCTTTACCAGGCGGACTGCGGGGTCACTATCCTGCGTTTCTGCCCAGTCATGAGGAGGCAATGGATTTAGGGTGGCCTCTTTCATGATAGACTGTCTGTTTCTCACTCCTTGGGCACGTTGGGCCGCATTTGACCGGTGGAAGGCAGGTAACTATTTCTTCGAGCGCCTCAGGGTCTTCTCCTGCATCTGGCAGATTGGGCATTCTGGACAGCGCATCAGCACTGGCATTCTTGTGCCCCGCTCGGTACTTGATGGTGAATTCATAGTTAAGACAGCCAGGCCATCCATCACTGCTCCAGTGCACCTAGTTTGGCAGTTTCCAAGGGAGTCAACGGGTTGTTGTCCGTGAAGATGGTAAACTTGGCTGAAGCTAGGTAATGCTTGAATCGTTCAGTCACAGCCCAGACTATGGCGAGGAACTCCAGTTTGAAGGAACTGTAGTTGTCAGGGTTCCTTTCAGTGGGACGAAGCTTCCTGCTGGCGTAGGAGATCACTCTTTCTTTGCCATTCTGTACCTGTGACAGTACTGCTCCCGGTATATAGGGCATGGACAGCGGCATTATGGGGACTGCAGTGATGGGCGCTTGTTCCTGCTGCGCTCTGGAAGTTGCGCTAGCAGCTGGATTCTGCGGTGCCATTGGGGACGCAGCTGCGCTGGCCCCTGCATCTTGCGGTGCTGTGGGGGGTGCAGTGGCGTTCACCGCTGCATCTTCTCTGGCCTCTGACATTCTCCCCCCCAGTTAACGTTGGCCAGGCCCTGGGTTGCGCTGGCTTACCGGTTGCCGCTCCACAGGCTGGATGATCGGGGAACGCTGGGACTGCAGGCCTCTGCTTCTCCTTCCTGCGCGCTGGTCTCTTCCCACGCAGCACTTCACTTTTTCGCGCTCTCCGGCTGGCTCCACCCACAATGGCCCGCCCCTTTGGCTTCCCGCATGCGCCAAGTGGCAGGGTAATGGCGGCAATGGCGCAATAGGCCTATGGCACACAACACAGTCTCTGGCACACAGGACCCGGGGACACCGGGCTTCCTAAATCCTGTTTGTGACGCCAAAATGGGTCCCCCGCCAGGGCAGTGGGGTACTCGGTACCGGGCCGGTATCTCAGAGGGAAGTGTCACAGTAGCGGTGACCCAGTCCGTGGCCCTGGACATCCATGTAAAAGGGGTTAAGCGTGCCTGATTAAAGTTTATAAGTGAATGATACGTGACGCCACCTGTGGTGCTCGACAATGAAGGGGTTAAGCCGACGCTGCAGGCAGATCCTCTGGGACAGATGGTATAAGGCAGCAAGATGTAATAGCTCCCCACAGGTAGAGCTGTAGTCCCAGGGCAGTAGTAATAGGTGTTGAGGAAGAGGGTGCAGTGTTAGGCACAGAGATGTAGCAGTGCTGAAGGGGTTGCAGGAAGAAGGCAATGACACAACAGGGTGCAGTTTCCTTTACCTTTACTTTGCAAGTGCAGTCCAGGATCCAGATTACAGATGGAACAGGAGTTGGCCAGACTGGAAGCAGCTCAGGAATCTCTCTATGCAGATGGGTTGTGTAGTCTCCTTTCTAGCGCTTATCTGAGGTACATGCAGTACTGAGTTACACTGAAGTTCCTCTTGCTTGCTCTCTTTTAGAACCCCCTCGTATGGCAGACAGCTGTAGCCTCCATCTGGCTCACACGCTGCTGTTGTGCCTCCGAGTCTTATGTGGGAACAGAGAATTTACAGCTTCCCATTCCTCCGGTTTCTGCTGCAGGAACATCAGTTACCATACAACCTCGGAGACCGGACTCCGGACCATGCGCTACGCTAGAAGTGAGCCTGAACTCTGCTCAATCCTCCAGCTCTTCTCCTCTCGTCCACACACTTCGCCCTCCTCACACGAACTAACCTAACTTCCCCTTCCTGGCCCCCAGAGAGCAGCTCCTCTCCCAGCTTTGGTTCAGAGCTCCCTCTGCTGGCCTGGAGTGGGAACCGTGCTGTGTGTTGTGCTTAACTGACAGAGAGACCCTTTATTGCTTCCAAGCATGACATCACACTCCCTAGGAGGAAGGTAATGCCACTGTGGCGACCATACTCCTGGGGGCGCCACATGTGCACATACCCTAAGGGAGCAGCGGCCAATGTGTTATGTTCTTAATAGCTTTTCACACTTTGTTGTACTTTGTTGAGTATGACTAATGATTCTCTTTTATTTTTCTTTATTTGACCTAATATACTGTAGACTACAATTTGGTTATGTCTATTCCAATTTTATTCCAAAATTAATACACAGAAATTAATCAAAAAAAGTGTCAGAGGTCAGAAATAAATTACCTTTGTAAGAATGTCTCATATTTCCTACGGTACGCAAATCCTGCTCTTCGGACTCGTAAATGCTCCATTAAACCTAAGTACTTTACCTGGTGGCGAACCAACATGTCATCAAATTTTCCTGTGGAAAACAGATCAAGTTTTCAGATTAAGAAAGTAAATAAAGATATAAATTATCATGGGGGGCAGTGAGCTCATCAAATACCCCTTTCAATATAAATTAGGCCTTATTCACTTAAATGTATAAAAAATAAATCGCCAGTTTTTCATACAGTAAAAATATTTTTCATCTGCATTGTCATCCATATGCCATCTACATGCCTGTGTTTTACATCCGTATGATATCCTTCTGAGATCCGTTTTATGCATCAACAATTTAAAAAGGATACAATTCAAATAAAGTTTTCTCTGTTAACAATTAAAATGGATGTGTTAAAAATGAATGGCATATGGCATTGATTCATGTGTATAAGTGTTCAGATGAACTACATCATTGGCATCCATAGGTCCGTGTACTCCGTTTTTCTTAAGAACAGTATATGACCATATAACAGGCCTGTCTGAACCAGTATAGGAAAAGCTGTAATAAAATTAATAAAATTGCCCGTTGGCATTGTGTGGAGCATTACACAAGTGTAGGTAAATATGCCCTATGGAGACCGCAAACGATGCATGTCAAATTACATAGTGGAAAAAGTGAGATAAGTAATATCATAAAGCAGCATTGAGATAATACAATTTGTAGGTTGTATCCATACTCAAAACCAGAATCTTTTGCGGCCAGCATATACTAGTAAGATTTTTTAATGCTTGCTGTTGTCTGGCCAAATAGTGGCATAAGTTGTCCGCTTTTGATTGCTTGTGCTAAATTAATACCAATACAGTACAATGTATGCATTTTGCGTTAGTCTTCTGTATAGAAAAACTATCAGTCCATAAAGCAAAAATAAGTTATGTTGTGGTATATACAGTACATACCACCACAACGGAGGCCAGGTGGACACTATTTTGGTTTTCAGTTTTGGGCTGGAAAATATACATGTACGTACTGTAATAGCCACTGATTAAGAATCAATGTACAATGGTAGTCCAGATAGTATTCTTTATGGGTAAGATGTCCACATTTCACAATGCGGTTTTCGTTTCCCATACGCGCATACACGGTAATAGGTGAAATGTCAGGGGGAGGCCCTACACCATTTGTGTATTTTACCATAGTTGTGATCTCAAAATTTAAAAAAAATTAGTTTACTTCCTATTTATTGTCACCCATCCTAGGCTTTGGTCTGTTCTGAGCTATTATCATGGCTGTGTTATAGTGTTATATACAACATGCTCTTCTTACCTGGCTCCTTGCCGTTGTTTGGTTTGATACATCTAATATATGCAGATTCCTTGGACATAAGAATTTCTATTAGACTTGTCAAACTATTCTTGAACTGGGTGGTCACCTAAAAGAGTGTTGTAAGTAGTGTGAAGTGAGTAGATTCTCAATAGCTTTATTTTTTTTTAGGCTTCAAGTTTATGTGGGCTCTTTGGTGACTGAGTCACACTGGGCCCCTCTTTGCTTTAACATTTATAAAAATAAAACAATTAATTAGAACAAACTTATGGACATATTTACAAAGAAATGTTACATAAATATCAACACAGTTCTAGCTTTGGCAATTATTCCTGTTGATTGTATGATCACGGGGTCATGTAAGAGGATTAAAAAATGGATCTGCCAGAATCATACAAAAATTGAGGACTCGTGCCAAGTAATGTTCTGAAGTATCACATGCTTTGCTAATGAAGATGCAAGGCAATGGCCACGGGCTTGTCAGGCGTTCCTGTAGGGTGAGCCCATAGAGTCTATTCTCCCTGTGGGTCCAGACACACCAGTCTGACCCTGGTCACAGTAACTGGATGAATATGCAGCAGGAGTTCACAAGATTGCCAGAAACGATTCAACAGCTCTTGGAAAAAGAGGTAACAGAAAGAGGGGCTAAATTTAAAAAAAAAAAAGAGTGTGCTCCATTTAATGACACATAGACTATGCTGGTATAGAGGAGAGAGTGACAGCAAGCTGTATAAACTGTTATTGCAAGCCTGTACAGTAAATACCAAATATTTATCTCAGCTCAATCCATTACATCTTGTGAGAATATTTGTGACTGGTAAGCTCGTTACCGCTGTGTAAAGTAGTTTCTCTGTAAGGCTATGTGCACACGCTGCGGTTTTTGCTGCGGATCTGCAGCCGTTCTGCAGACAGTGTACAGTAGCATGTAAATCTATGTGATTTACAATCTGCGGATTTTTAACTGCGGAAAAGAAAATGACATGTCAATTATTTTCTGTGGATTCTGCTGCGGTTTACCATCTCCTCCATTGTAGAGGTGATAAACCGCAGGGGAAAACCGCAGGCCAATCCGCAGGTAAAACCGCAGGTCATTTTACCTGCGGTTTTACTTGCGGTTCCGCAGATACAAATCCGCAGACCAATCCGCAGCGTGTGCACATAGCCTTACGGTCTCTTGTGTACCTCTGCATTCCTTCTACCACTAAGAATCACTGTACCCTAAATATAGTTAAGGGCTCACACCACCATACAAGCAAAACCACTCCTAACAGACATGCATTAAGAATACCTATTACATATGATAGAAGAATAAATCTTACAGTCTCAGGCCTTTTCCTGTTGTCCAGTTCCGACGTGTGGAAACAGTCCCTTATAATATAGTTTTTAGATTTTATAAGCACCTGAAAAATAAGAGTTGGTGTAATAAATATGCACAAGACATACTGAGCAGATAGAGTAAAAAAAAGACGTCCTATATTCTTCTTCCTGTCCAAAAACATATTGCAAATGAAAAGTAAACTGATTCTCTACACAGAAAAAAAATTACAAGTATGATTCAGAGACTATCATATATTAGGGAAGCATTTGCATTATCTCTACAACAAACAGTGGAACAATTTTGTTGACTAATGGGATGACTCTATACCAAATCCTTATAAATGCATTAGGTGACTTATTCATACTTAGAAACTACCTGTCTCTTTTCTTATTGTCTGATTTAAAGGATGTTTCAGGTTTATTGTGGTACACCGTTGGGACTTTGGCTTTGCCAACCAACTTCCTAAATGTTGTTCAGGTTTAGAAAATCATGGCTGCTTTTACCAGAAACAGCACCATACCTGCCCGAGGGTTGTCTGCTCCTGCATCTCACCTTACTGATGTTAAAGGGCTGAACTACCATACAACATAATCTGTAGATAGGTATTGTCACGGATGTGTCATTTGCTGCAAACTGTTGCACTGCATCTGTCTGCAGAAGTTATCGGTTATTTGCTTTGCAGACTAGTGGCCACATCCCCCTCTCCAAACTAATGACCACACCTGGACCTGGGTGTTACCTTCCTACTTCCTGTTGGGAGGTCCGGGTGTTATTTCCTGTTTGCACTTCTCTGTTGAGACTTGGAGCAGTAGCAGTCTACTAGTGGCCTCTTGGAGTTTGGAGGGCGTTGGTGTGTCAATCTGAGTCTATTCAAGCTAAGTGTCCCCTTTGTTGAATTTATCCTTGCTGACTTTAGCGTTAGTAGGATTGACTATCGTTCATCCTGTCCTTCCCGATGCATGGCTCATTGCGAAGGTAACACAGTGATTAGGTATCCTGCTTGGCGATAGGTGCGGAACCTATATAGGGATCGTAGGACAGACAGGGTGATGTTAGAACAGTTCAGGGGTCTCCACTTCCCCCTTCACTATTGTTTGGTTCCCTTTGCCTTATCCCTTTGTGTTGCACTTAGTCTGTCCAATACTGTGCGTGACAGGTATGGTGCTGTTTTAACAAGGAAACATCCATGTTTTTCTAAACCTAGACAACTCGTTTAAGACTTCTCTACCTGTTTGTTTTATGTCTCATCATCATATATAAGTGCACAATTTTGGTACTGTAAGTTTAACAACTGGTATGTTCATGCTTCAAATCTAGTTTATAATGCACAAAACCTCAGTATATCAATGCTTACCTCTTTTAGATTCCTGTAAAGCAAGTCATTATTTTTCTCCAAAAATCCTAAACAAGTAAAATAAAATTAGGGACACAAAATATCTTTGTTTTGAAATTCTTACACAAAGTTGCAATCCACTGACAACAGACTACCAATCATACATAGAATATTTAGAAATCATAATGGAAAATAGTAGCACTGCAGCCTTGAAGCGCTGGGGTCCTGGGTTCAAATCCCACCAAGGACATCTGCAAGGAGTTTTCATGTTTTCCCCATGTTTGCGTGAGTTTCCTCCGGGTACTCCGGTTTCCGCCCACACTCCAATGACATACTGATAGGGATTCTAGATTGTGAGCCCCAATGGGGACAGTGCCAATAATGTTTGTAAAGCATTGTGGAATTAATGGCGCTATATAAATGAGTAAAATAAATAAGTAAATCTTACACAAAAATGTTATCTTACCATTTTCTGCCATCTAAAGTATAGAAGAGACTCACATAATCCCTACGGGCATATGGTGAATACTTTTGCTTGAATACTTTTCTCAATTTTTTTTTTGGGGACTTAAGTATTTACATCTATAGTGTTAATACAAAATGTAAAGTGAATGTGTGGCGCCCCTGAGGCTCAGTCGCCACAGAGGTACTGCACCTTCTCCTAAGGTGTAGTGCCCCACCATCCTGGTAAGTTGGGAGCTCCTTTCCACACTCCAACACCTACACCCGCACACAGGATAGTTCAGCAAAGGACCAGATTGCAGCTCCATGCTTAGAGGGTAGCAGAGCACCTTTCGTGGGTCCTTGCTTCGTAACACGAGATGTGCTGGGAGATGGGTGGAGTTTAGATCCATATAAAAGGTTGGCAAGGTTTAGAATTACAGATCAGTCTGACGGGAGGTCAGTCCCTTAGGGGAGAGTCTGACAGAAGGTCAGTCTGGGGAGAGTCACAGAGATGTCAGTCCGACAGAGGGTCGGCGGAGTAGGAAGAGAGCCACTCAGAGAGGAGTGAGGATCCCTGGAAGAAGGGATGGAGGAAGGAGTGCTGCAGCTGCCTCAGTGACCTGAGCCAGCTGGCACGGGAAAGTAAGGAAGGTGGAAGGACGTAGAACTGTAACCTAAGCATCCATAAGAAGGAGAGACAAGTACGGAACGAAGGAGTAAAGAGAACAGAGAGGAGGAGTGGGTTGGATAGGATCCCTGCCTATAGGTTCTCAGCGCAAGGCCGGGGCCCGGTCCCCGAGGTTGTATGGACACTTATGCTTCTGCAGCAGACACCGGTGGAGAAGTTGGCTGTAAATGCACTACTCCAATCCAAGACTTGGGACACAACAGCAACACGGATAGAGAGCCGGGATCCAGGAGCCTCCCTGAGCAGACTACAGCTGTCTGTCATACAAGTAGAGTTCTAGGAACATCTAGACAGGAGGTATTCCTGGGTAACTAAGTACTGGAGTGCTTCACACCACAAGGCGCATTGGAGGAGTCGTTCAGGAAAGGTACATGTTGGCGGAGTGTTGGAGAGGAGAGCCCTGACTTGCTCGAGAGGTTGATTGAGTCTTTACCCCGGAGGACACAGCACGGAGGCAGGCACCAGTGTGTACCACGAACTGTGAGTAAAGCTTTGAAACTGCAAGCTCTGGTGGCCTCCATTCCTTCGTCGCTAACACCTTCAGCACCACTACATCTGGGTACCAGCATCCACACCATCCTGCACTTCTCCAGATCCATTGCAACTACACTGCCCTGGGACTACAGCTCCACCTGTGGGGAGCTACACCATCTTTGCTGCATCACACCATCAGTCCCAGCGGATCTGCATGCAGCGTTGGCTTAACATCTTACATGCCAAACACCACAGGTGGCGTCACGAACTATTCACATAAACTACATTAAAAACCACCATTTACTTGGGCGCCCAGGGCCACGGACCGGGTCACCGCTGCTGTGACGCATCCCCCTGACACTGGCCCGGTACCGAGTACCCCACAGCCCTGGGAGGGCGACCCAATTTGGCGTCACGAACAGGATGGCGAGACCCGACACCATCGGGTTCTGTGCGCCTGAGATTTATTGGACTTTATGCTTTTGAAGATGTGCAGAAGACCTGATTTGATAGACTGTAAAATAGACATTAGAAATGGCCGCTGGCGCGGAGAAGAAGGGCGTGAAGAGATGGGAGGTCCTAGGAAAAGACTGCGAAGAGTCTTGGGCCTCCCCTGCCTGAATTACTGTATGACAGCTACATGGCCCACCCCCGAGGGGTTCGTATACTGGCTTGGTATGGAGGCGCTGGGAGAAGACGCCGCCCCTGGAAGGAGGGGCAGAAGAAGCTAGATTCGGGAAAGGGGCCGAGGCAGGAAGAAGAACGCCAGAACGCCATTTTGGAGAGAGAGGGAAGGAGGCCTGTGGAGCGCGGGGAAACGGATCTCCCTGGCGCCATGGCTGAAGGCTCCAACCCGACTTCCGAGATGATCCGCCGGCAGCTGGCAGAAGAGATAGCCGAGCTGACCACCCGGTTATGGCTGAGGTGGGAGGCCTTGGAGAGGCTGAACCGGCAGCAAGCCCAAGAAGGGCCTACACCTGCGGTACCCGTTCCACCGGTACCTGCTACCACTGCACCGGCCTGTCCTCAGGCAGCGTTGGTTTACACCTCCACGCTGTCCGTGCAGCTGAGTGCCGCTCACCCGGAAAAGCCAACGGAGACCCCGGGAGCTGAGACTGTGCTCCCGCCTGGACCTGTCGCGGCCGCGCATGTCCCTACTGAAGCCCTTGCGGTTCTGGAGCCGCCGTCTGCTCCACCACCGCCAGCACCCGGACCCGCCATTCCGGTGGGTGTCCCCAAAACGCCCCACTGCCTTGGGCCTGTACCGGAGCCGGAGCACCGCCAGGAGGTCCCAGGTATGACTGCAGCCCTTGCACTTGGGAAGGCCCTGGGGTGCGCGCCCATAGTGGAGGCGGGACAGGTCGTGTTGGACCTCGTCTGGGACCGGGATGCTAGCCCCAAGGGGGAAACATCTGAACCCCTAACGGTGGTGCTGTGGGCCCCAGTGGGTGAGAACGGGTCCCGGGAGGAGGAAGAGGAGACTGAGGCCCGGTGTCAGGCTACCTTACGGCAACTGGCAGCTGAATACCGGGAGAGGGAGCAGAGAAGGATGGCTGTACGGGGCCCTGATTTAGACCATAAAGAGAGAGCCCGTGCTGGTCACTTTGGTCCCCGGGACGCAGCTGGATGTGGGCAAGTTTTGAATGTGAACCAGGAGAGAGGTTTCGGGTTCATTGCAGACCCCAAGAGAATCAGTGATCTCTTCTTCAGTCGGCGGGATGTGGAGTCGCATCTGAGGAAGGGACACTCTGATAGAGACCTGCGGCCTGGAGAGTACGTAATCTTCACCCGGCATGAGGGGCTCAGGGGGTGGTATGCCCTGAATGTACGCCGTATTCCAGAGGAGCTTATTGAGAGGTATAAGCCGAAGCGACCTGTTGCTGCCCCGCTACCCACCGTTGCCATCCAGACTGTTCCGGTACCGACTCCTAGGAACCCAGCTGCCCCTACATCAGCACCAGCCTGGAAGCTTACGTCAAAGTTCTCCAATTTGACACCATGGGAGGAACCATACCTGAAGATTGACAATGAATGCCTTACATCTGGTAGTAGTTCCAGTTCAGCTTCCAGAACCCCAGGAGGGGACCACAATTAGAACATTTCCAGAATTTCTCATTACCCAGGAGGGTTAGTTTGCACCAGTTGTGCCTTTTTGTTCATCATGTTCTATTTTTTTGCTGGTAGCACTTTTTGTTGCCTAAACTTATTGGCAGCGTTGTTTTCTGATTGGAACTGAGGAGATCATGGACGCTGTATGATTCAAAACTTTCTTGTAAATAGTTTGCACCTCTTTAGGTGCCCTTTTTTGGTTTTACATAAATGGACACTTTGCGAAGATGATGTTCTGCATGGACACTTTTCAAAGATGATGTCTACCTCTAAGGACACTGCAAGAAATCCCGGCTGGGAGCGGTGTCCAGCACTTACAAGAATCTTTGCACTGTTTTATTGAAAAGTATTTGATAATGTGTTTTATAAGAGTATTAGTAATTGAGAGATAGCTTTTATAGAAGAATTAGGAATGTCTGGTATAGAGATGAGCAATTTGAATAAAGAATTGAAAGTGACAAGTGACGGACCAGGTATCTGCGGTCAGCGTCTTGCGTTTAGAAGAGAGAGAGAAAAGAAAGATGAGAATGGAATGTGTTACAGAGCATAGCACTTTGAAATTGAGAACTCCACTTAGAATTAAAAATTTTAGATAGTTAGATAAGAATTGTTGGTAACGTTCAAGATGAGTACCTCCTATACTAGGAAGCTTAGTATAAGAAAAGTTTGTTCTGCATTGCAAAATTTTTGCATGTTTCTTTGCTGTCTACTTTGTTTACCTTGCAGCCCGCGGATGTGTTGTGTTTAACGGGGGGGTATGTGGCGCCCCTGAGGCTCAGTCGCCACAGAGGTACTGCACCTTCTCCTAAGGTGTAGTGCCCCACCATCCTGGTAAGTTGGGAGCTCCTTTCCACACTCCAACACCTACACCCGCACACAAGATAGTTCAGCAAAGGACCAGATTGCAGCTCCATGCTTAGAGGGTAGCAGAGCACCTTTCGTGGGTCCTTGCTTCGTAACACGAGATGTGCTGGGAGGTGGGTGGAGTTTAGATCCATATAAAAGGTTGGCAAGGTTTAGAATTACAGATCAGTCTGACGGAAGGTCAGTCCCTTAGGGGAGAGTCTGACAGAAGGTCAGTCTGGGGCGAGTCCCAGAGAGGTCAGACTGACAGAGGGTCGGCGGAGTAGGAAGAGAGCCACTCAGAGAGGAGTGAAGATCCCTGGAAGAAGGGATGGAGGAAGGAGTGCTGCAGCTGCCTCAGTGACCTGAGCCAGCTGGCACAGGAAAGTAAGGAAGGTGGAAGGACGTAGAACTGTAACCTAAGCATCCATAAGAAGGAGAGACAAGTACG
The DNA here is from genome assembly GCF_039654945.1 of Dendrobates tinctorius. Taxonomy (NCBI): domain Eukaryota; kingdom Metazoa; phylum Chordata; class Amphibia; order Anura; family Dendrobatidae; genus Dendrobates; species Dendrobates tinctorius. The sequence goes on along the minus strand of NW_027361741.1, from coordinate 7,429,437 downwards.
GAATGAAGGAGTAAAGAGAACAGAGAGGAGGAGTGGGTTGGATAGGAACCCTGCCTATAGGTTCTCAGCGCAAGGCTGGGGCCCGGTCCCCGAGGTTGTATGGATACTTATGGTTCTGCAGCAGACACCGGTGGAGTAGTTGGCTGTAAATGCACTACTCCAATCCAAGACTTGGGACACAACAGCAACACGGATAGAGAGCCGGGATCCAGGAGCATCCCTGAGCAGGCTACAGCTGTCTGTCATACAAGTAGAGTTCTAGGAACATCTAGACAGGAGGTGTTCCTGGGTATCTAAGTACTGGAGTGCTTCACACCACAAGACGCATTGGAGAAGTCATTCAGGAAAGGTACATGTTGGCGGAGTGTTGGAAAGGAGAGCCCTGACTTGTCCGGGAGGTTGATTGAGTCTTTACCCCGGAGGACACGGCACGGAGGCGGGCACCAGTGTGTACCACGAACTGTGAGTAAAGCTTTGAAACTGCAAGCTCTGGTGGCCTCCATTCCTTCGTCGCTAACACTTTCAGCACCGCTACATCTGGGTACCAGCATCCACACCATCCTGCACTTCTCCAGATCAATTGCAACTACACTGCCCTGGGACTACAGCTCCACCTGTGGGCAGCTACACCATCTTTGCTGCATCACACCATCAGTCCCAGGGAATCTGCACGCAGCGTTGGCTTAACATCTTACATGCCAAACACCACAGGTGGCATCACGAACTATTCACATAAACTATATTAAAAACCACCACTTACTTGGCCGCCCAAGGCCACGGACCGGGTCACCGCTGCTGTGACGCATCGCCCTGACACCGGCCCGGTACCGAGTACCCCACAGCCCTGGGAGGGCGACCCAAATGCACAAAAAAGAAATCTAAGTCAAATCAGTATTTGGTGTGACCACCCTTTGGATGCTTTCACATAGCATTCTGTGTCCCTGTCCGAGCATATGTCTGAAATCCCCCACAAAACAGGGTCCGTACATATGCGCCGACGAGGCCATAGACTGTAATGGTGACGGTAGAGCAAAAGTGCGCTGTGACATGCACCATTTTTGTGAGTGTACGCCTACTGGAGGCGGACACTCAGACGCAGTCTATTATGCCTGAGTGTCCACCTCGTATAGGCGTACAGTAGACTACTGAAAATAGTGCACGTCAGAGCGCACATTCGCTCTGCCATCACCATTACAGTCTATTGCCCCGTCAGCGCATACAACCCGACTTCGATTTGTGGGGGATTTCAGATGTTTGCCCCGACTAGGACTCAAAGTGTAATGTAAAAGCACCCTAAGCCTTCACAAGAGCAAGAAAGCATCAATTCTTGTAGATATACTTGCACACAGGAACTTAGCAGTGATGTTGTTCCAAACCTCTTGGAGAAATAACTTCAGAACTTCTGAGGATGTACGCCTATGCAAATCCTTTTATCTTTCATGTAATCCCAGACTTGATGTTGAGATCAGGACACCATGGGGGCCATATAATCACTTCCAGGACTCCTTGTTCTTCCTTACGCTGAAGATACTTACAGTGGGGCAAAAAAGTATTGTCAGTCAGCAATAGTGCAAGTTCCACCACTTAAAAAGATGAGAGGCGTCTGTAATTTACATCATAGGTAGACCTCAACTATGGGAGACAAACTGAGAAAAAAAAATCCAGAAAATCACATTGTCTGTTTTTTTTTTTCATTTCATTTGCATATTATGGTGGAAAATAAGTATTTGGTCAGAAACAAGCAATCAAGATTTCTGGCTCTCACAGACCTGTAACTTCTCCTTTAAGAGTCTCCTCTTTCCTCCACTCATTACCTGTAGTAATGGCACCTGTTTAAACTTGTTATCAGTATAAAAAGACACCTGTGCACACCCTCAAACAGTCTGACTCCAAACTCCACTATGGTGAAGACCAAAGAGCTGTCAAAGGACACCAGAAACAAAATTGTAGCCCTGCACCAGGCTGGGAAGACTGAATCTGCAATAGCCAACCAGCTTGGAGTGAAGAAATCAACTGTGGGAGCAATAATTAGAAAATGGAAGACATACAAGACCACTGATAATCTCCCTCGATCTGGTGCTCCACGCAAAATCCCACCCCGTGGGGTCAGAATGATCACAAGAACGGTGAGCAAAAATCCCAGAACCACGCGGGGGGACCTAGTGAATGAACTGCAGAGAGCTGGGACCAATGTAACAAGGCCTACCATAAGTAACACACTACGCCAATGGACTCAGATCCTGCAGTGCCAGAAGTGTCCCACTGCTTAAGCCTGTACATGTCCGGGCCCGTCTGAAGTTTGCTAGAGAGCATTTGGATGATCCAGAGGAGTTTTGGGAGAATGTCCTATGGTCTGATGAAACCAAACTGGAACTGTTTGGTAGAAACACAACTTGTCGTGTTTGGAGGAAAAAGAATACTGAGTTGCATCCATCAAACACCATACCTACTGTAAAGCATGGTGGTGGAAACATCATGCTTTGGGGCTGTTTCTCTGCAAAGGGGCCAGGACGACTGATCCGGGTACATGAAAGAATGAATGGGGCCATGTATCGTGAGATTTTGAGTGCAAACCTCCTTCCATCAGCAAGGGCATTGAAGATGAAACGTGGCTGGGTCTTTCAACATGACAATGATCCAAAGCACACCGCCAGGGCAACGAAGGAGTGGCTTCGTAAGAAGCATTTCAAGGTCCTGGAGTGGCCTAGCCAGTCTCCAGATCTCAACCCTATAGAAAACCTTTGGAGGGAGTTGAAAGTCCGTGTTGCCAAGCGAAAAGCCAAAAACATCACTGCTCTAGAGGAGATCTGCATGGAGGAATGGGCCAACATACCAACAACAGTGTGTGGCAACCTTGTGAAGACTTACAGAAAACTTTTGACCTCTGTCATTGCCAACAAAGGATATATCACAAAGTATTGAGATGAAATTTTGTTTCTGACCAAATACTTATTTTCCACCATAATATGCAAATAAAATGAAAAAAAAAACAGACAATGTGATTTTCTGGATTTTTTTTTCTCAGTTTGTCTCCCATAGTTGAGGTCTACCTATGATGTAAATTACAGACGCCTCTCATCTTTTTAAGTGGTGGAACTTGCACTATTGCTGGCTGACTAAATACTTTTTTGCCCCACTGTACATTGGCTGTATGTATGGGATCAGAATAGACTTGCCCTGCTGCAGAATAAATCTGGAGCCAATCAAATGCCTCACTGATGGTATTGCATGATAAATATGCTTGCATTACTCAGCTTTGAGGACCGCAAAAAATGTGCTATGCTGAGTCCTGCAGCAGATGAAAGATAAATCATGCTTCCTTCTCTTCAAAATCAGGTAAATGTTCAGCTCAAAACTGGACAACCAGTTGGCAACAACCAATGGAATTCAGCTACAGATATCTACTGTACTTGTTAGGCATCGGGTTCCTGCAGCTGCTCAGCAGGAATCCAGAGCCTCACATTCTGCGATCTCTCATTGTCTATTGACCACAGAGGAGATTGCGCAGCAGTCTCAGCGTCCCAGACGCTCTGCCCAGACCTGCTCTGTGGGTCTGACTGTTGCTGCCACCTTTGGGTCAACAATAGCAATGCAGGCTGCTTTGCAGCAAAACGCTCCAGAGGCCAAGTCCTCTCGTCACGCTACTGGGCATGCTCACGAGAGGATCTCCCATTGGAGATCGGGAGTCACATGCTCAGGTCCTTCTCCTGATCTCATTGGTCCATCTCAGAGATTTGGAAGGTCCCGGAAGCGCACGGCTATAAAAGGTCCACATGGCCGCTCGGCCATGCGCTAGTATAGTCTCTAGTTGCTACTGTGTGAATGATGATGGATGCATGAACCTGCGAATGACTCATTAAGATCCCCTTCCTCTGATATTACGAGTGTGTATAGGGACTTAAGTTTAGAGTCTGCGCCAGCCAGTGGCAAGCTTCAAGCCACAACAGCATCCTCCACAGTGCTAGCGTCCGACAGTGCGCCTGCTATCGGGCATTGTTGATTAGCGGCAGTGTCTGTCGCCGCACTGCAGTCTGCAGCTCCTCTTGGTGTCCGCAGTTGCGACGCCATACGCACGGTAGGTCTAGACGGACTCTGACCCTCTGCCTAGGGTTCAGCTCCTGTGACCTTATACCGTGCGTGCACTTCTCTGAGACTTGTGAGTCCAACAGGCTCAGCATTTATGTTAATACCTTAGGCGTCTCTGTGAAGCTAACAGAGTATGCTCAGCGAACACCAGGTGACTTCCAACCCGCGTGCAATAATACCGCCATATTTAGTGTTCGCCATTATTTAGCAGCAGTGTTAACACCTTCTGCACGGTGGACCCCGAGCGGCGAACGCACTTTATTATTTATTTATTTAGTGCGTTCCGCTGTTCCTAACATTATACTAGCACCAGGGTCTGGCTAATAATGGCGGACCAGCAGCAACTACAGCGGTACATTCGACAGCTGGAGGGCAGGTTAGCAGCCCTCGAGAGTTCCACCTTGGCTGCGGATGCTGCTGCGGTCGCTGCCCAGACAATTGCAGAGGCTGTCTCCCGTGCGCCCATGTCCACGCCCACGCCGACAATTTCCCGCTTCCCGTTGCCCAATAAATTTTCTGGTGACAGCGCCACCTGTAGGGGTTTCGTGATCCAGTGCTCTATCCAGCTCGAGTTACTGGCCACGCGATTCCCTACTGAGCGGGCTCTCCCATAGTAGTTGGTGGGGATCTACCTAATATGAAAAATTTCTCCTCCAAACTGGTATTCTGAGGGACGTTAGACAGTGGAGCTTCCAGCTGAGAGGTAGAAGTCATGGTGGACTCTGGGGCAGAAGGAAATTTTATGCCTTCAGCCTTCGCCCAAAAGCATGCTATTCCACTGGTACCACTTCCTCACCACCTGACCGTCAGGGTGGTCAATGGATCTACCTTACCATCTCAGATTACCCACCAGACAGCGCCCCTGGGGTTTTCAATCTCCCCGTCTCATCACGAGACGTTGTCCCTGCTCATTATGCCAAACGGCATCGACCAGGTGCTTCTTGGACTTCCCTGGCTCCGTTGCCATTCCCCTCATATAGAGTGGTCCTCGGGGAGTACACTGGGCTGGAGCAAGGACTGTATGGGAAGGTGCTTGAGGGGCAGTGTCCAGGTAGCCTCTGTGGAAGTGCCCGTGGCTCTTTCCGCGCCCTCCACAGGGAATCAGAGGTCCACAGTTATGGCCGCCCTAGAATCAGTGCCGTTGGCCAAGACCTTTGTCCCGCCTCACTTGCGCTCCAAGGTTCTCGCGTGGGCACACGCGTCCAAGATGGGTGCTCACTTTGGTTACAAGCGGACCACAAAACTCCTGGCTAGGTCTTACTGGTGGCCGCACAGGGCTCGGGACACTAAAAAATACATTCAGGCATGTGCCTCTTGTGCTCGGAGCAGCTCCTCTAAACAGAGGCCGGCTGGGTTACTGTATCACTTGCCGGTGGCAGACCGGGCAATGGAGGTTCGCGACTGTTTGGGTCGCTCCCCGCATGTCACTCAAGCCTCTAAAGAGAGAATGAAGATGCCCGCCGACACATATCAGCGCCCCGCTACAACTTTTGCTCATGGCGACTTTGCCATCCCTGACGCCTTCCACATGTCCCTTCTCAAACCTGTTCACATGTCCCGGTTTTCCAAGTCATCTGCTGGGACATCAGACTTGTCTTCGGATGAGTCTGAGGCCTATGCCTCTATGGGACATAAGGTGGTACGTGGCAAAAAAATTTTTTTGATGGATTGGAAGGCTCAGGGGCCCTAGGAGGGGGGGTAATGTAGGCGGTGGGTTCCTGCAGGCTCAGCTCAGCAGGAATCCAGAGCCTCACATTCTGCAGTCTCTCATTGTCTATCGACCGCAGAGGAGATTGCTCAGCAGTCTCAGCATCCCAGACGCTCTGCCCAGACCTGCTCTGTGGGTCTGGCTGTTGCTGCCATCTTTGGGTCAGCAATAGCAATGCAGGCTGCTTTGCAGCAAACGCTCCAGAGGCTTAGTCCTCTCGTCGCGCTACTGGGCATGCTCATGAGACGATCTCCCATTGGAAATCAGGGGTCACATGCTCTGGTCCTTCTCCTGATCTCATTGGTCCATCTCAGAGATCTGGAAAGTCCTGGAAGTGCACAGCTATAAAAGGTCCGCATGGCCGCTCAGCCATGCGCTAGTATAGTCTCTAGTTGCTACTGTGTGAATGATGATGGATGCATGAACCTGCGAATGACTCATTAAGATCCCCTTCCTCTGATATTACGAGTGTGTATAGGAACTTAGGTTTAGAGTCTGCGCCAGCCAGTGGCAAGCTTCAATCCACAACAGCATCCTCCACAGTGCTAGCATCCGACAGTGCGCCTGCTATCGGGCATTGTTGATTAGCGGCAGTGTCTGTCGCCGTGCTGCAGTCTGCAGCTCCTCTTGGCGTCCGCAGTTGAGACGCCGCACGCACGGTAGGTCTAGATGGACTCTGACCCTCTGCCTAGGGTTCAGCTCCTGTGACCTTATACCGTCCGTGCACTTCTCTGAGACCTGTGAGTCCAACAGGCTCAGCATTTATGTTAATACCTTAAGCGTCTCTGTGAAGCTAACAGAGTACGCTCAGCGCACACCGGGTGACGTCCAACCCGCGTGCAATAATACCGCCATATTAGTGTTCGCCATTATTTAGCAGCAGTGTTAACACCTTCTGCACGGTGGACCCCGAGCGGCGAACGCACTTTATTATTTATTTAGTGCGTTCCGCCGTTCCTAACACTACTGTTTAGAGAAGTCTGGCACAGAAGTGGTCTTCATGGAAAAATTTGTGACCAGTAAACAAACCATAGAAACAAGGTCAAGCAACTCAACTGTGCAAGAAAACATAGGAACTGGGGTAAAGAAAAATGGCAGAAAGTGCTGTAGGTTAGATGAGTCAAAATGTGAAATATTTGGCTGTAGCAGAAGGCACCGAAGAGCTGGAGGAAATTACAATTATGAGTGTCTGCAGACAACAGTGAAGCATGGTGGAGGTTTCTTACAACTTGAAGGCTGCATTTCAACAAATGGAGTTGGCTGTTTAGTTAGATTTAATAATATTTGCAATACTTAGAAATATAGGCAGATGCTCATACATCATGCAATACCATAAAGGGGCATCTGACTGCAAATTCATTCTGCAGCAGGACAATGTCCCCAAACATACAATTGATGTCATAAAGAACTATCTTCAGTATATAGAAGAACAATGAGTCCTAAAGTAATTACATGGCCCCCACAGAGTTCTGATCTCAACATCATCAAGTCTGTCTGTATTACATTAAGACGGGAGGATTTGCGAAAGCCTACATCCACATAAGACCTGTAGTTTGTTCTCTAAAATGTTTGGAACAATTTCCCTGCTGAGTTCATTCATAAACTGTTTACAAGTGAGGCAAAGGGTGGTCACACCAAATATTGATTTGATTTAGATTTCTCTTTTGTTCACTCACTTTTCATTTTGTTAGTGATATAAACTAACATGTCTATTTTTAAAGCATTATTACTCTGCAGTATTTTTTCACAGTGCTATATTCGTTTACAGGATAGCAGCTTGCATTGAAGTATTCAGCAGTGGTAGATCAAGTGATCTACAACTTCTACAACATATCAAACAGATGTAAAATATATTATTACTTATTTTTCTTCTACCAACAAAGAAAGCACAAATATTAATATTTTAAAACTTGATTCTTTTCTGCTCTCCAATTAGATTATTATCCCCTTTCTGCCATCCGACGTACTATCCCGTCCATGGGACCTGGGCCCCTATGCCCATGGACGGGATAGTACGTCGGCGCGATCAGCGGCGCCCACGTGGTGAGCGCCGCTGATCGCGGCCGGGTGTCAGCTGATTATCACAGCTGACACCCGGCACAATGTGTCAGGGGCGGTCATGGACCGCCCCCGACACGTTAACCCCTTGCACACCGCGATCAAACATGATCGCGGTGTACCGGGGGTTAAAGGGAAGCATCGGCAGGGAGGGGGCTCCCTCCGTGCTTCCCTGAGCCCCCCACGGCAGCGCAATGTGCAGCGCTGCTGCGGGGGGCTCCTTTCCTCCAGGCCCCCGAATCCAAGATGGCGACGGGGGCCTTAGGGGGCCTGAGGAAGCTGGCTTCCTCAGTGCCTGCAAAGCGCAGGCATGAGGAAGCCTTCTGCAGTGCCAGTGTCAGATCGCTGATCTGTCACAGTGATCTGTGATGTGACAGATCAGCGATCTGTCACAGGACAGTGATGTCCCACCTGGGACTATTTAATAAAGTAAAAAAATAAATAAAAAAAAGTGTTAAAATAATTAAAAAAAAATCGCCAAATAAATTAGGAAAAAAAAAAAAATATTCCCCCAATAAATCCATTTTTTGGAAATAATAAAAAAAAAAACAATTAAAGTACACATATTAGGTATCGCCGCGTCCGTAATGACCCGCCTTATAAAACTGTCCCATTAGTTAACCCCTTTAGCGAACCCCTTAAAAAATAAAAATAAAAAACGAAGCAAAAAATAATGATTTATTATCATACCGCCAAACAAAAAGTGTAATAACGTGCGATCAAAAAGACACATATAAATATCCATGGTACCGCTGAAAACGTCATCTTGTCCCGCAAAAAACGAGCCACCACACAGCATCATCAGCGAAAATATAAAAAAGTTATAGCTCGCAGAATAAAGCGATGCAAAAATAATTATTTTTTATATAAAATAGTTTTCATTGCATAAAACCGACAAAAACATAAAAAAAGACCTAAATCAGGTATCGCTGTAACCGTACTGACCCGAAGAATAAAACCGCTTTATCAATTTTACCGCACGCAGAACGGTGTAAACGCACCCCCCCAAAAGAAATTCATGAAACGCTGGTTTTTGTTCATTCTGCGTCCCAAAAATAGGAATAAAAAGCGATCAAAAAAGTCACGTGCCCGAAAATGGTACCAATAAAAACGTCAACTCGTCCCGCAAAAAATAAGACCTCACATGACTCGGTGGGTCAAAATACGGAAAACTTATAGCTCTCAATATGTGGTGATGCAAAAACTATTTTTACAATAAAAAGCGTCTTTTAGCGTGCGACAGCTGCCAAATATAAAAACCACCATAAATAGTAAATCAAACCCCCCGATATCACCCCTTTAGTTAGGGAAAAATAATAAAATTTAAAAAAAGTATTTATCTCCATTTTCCCGTTAGGGCTAGGGTTAGGGCTAGGGTTAGGGTTAGGGTTAGGGCTAGGGCTAGGGTTAGGGCTAGGGTTAGGGCTAGGGTTAGGGCTCAGATTAGGGTTAGGGGTGTGTTGGGGTTAGGGTTGGAGTTATAATTGGGGGGTTTCCACTGTTTGGGCACATCAGGCGCTCTCCAAATGCAACATGGCGTCTGATCTCAATTCCAGCCAATTCTGAGTTGAAAAAGTCAAATGGTGCTCCTTCCCTTCCAAGCTCTGCCATGCGCCCAAACAGTGTTTTACCCCCACATGTAGGGTAGCAGCTTACTCAGGACAAATTGCAAAACAATTTTTGGGGTCCAATTTCTCCTGTTACCCTTAGGAAAATAAAAAATTGGGGGCAAAAATATCATTTTTGTGGAAAAAAATGATTTTTTTATTTTCACGTCCGAGTGTTATAAACTTCTGTGAAGCACTTGGGGGTTCAAAGTGCTCACCACACATCTAGATAAGTTCCGTGGGGGCAGGGGTGGATTAAGGGTAGCCAGGGCCCGGGGCAGTTCAGACTCTGTGGGCCCCCCTCATCACGTGACGGGGGTCACGAATCGTAGAGCCACACTCTACATAGAGAATAATGGGGCCTCCAGCACCGACCTCCACCCGCAGAGCCGCACTCCACATAGAGAATAATGGAGCCTCCAGCACCGACCGCCACCCGCAGAGCCGCACTCCACATAGAGAATAATGGGGCCTCCAGCTCCGACCTCCACCCGCAGAGCCGCACTCCACATAGAGAATAATGGAGCCTCCAGCACCGACCTCCACCCGCAGAGCCGCACTCCACATAGAGAATAATGGGGCCTCCAGCACCGACCTCCACCCGCAGAGCCGCACTCCACATAGAGAATAATGGGGCCTCCAGCTCCGACCTCCACCCGCAGAGCCGCACTCCACATAGAGAATAATGGAGCCTCCAGCACCGACCTCCACCCGCAGAGCTGCACTCCACATAGAGAATAATGGGGCCTCCAGCACCTACCTCCACCCGCAGAGCCGCACTCCACATAGAGAATAATGGGGCCTCCAGCTCCGACCTCCACCCGCAGAGCCGCACTCCACATAGAGAATAATGGGGCCTCCAGCACCTACCTCCACCCGCAGAGCCGCACTCCACATAGAGAATAATGGGGCCTCCAGCACCTACCTCCACCCGCAGAGCCGCACTCCACATAGAGAATAATGGGGCCTCCAGCACCGACCTCCACCCGCAGAGCCGCACTCCACATACATGGCTGCTCTCAGTGCTCTGTGCTGTGCGCACAGAACCTGTGATGAGGTCACAGGAGGGGAGGAGACAGGGGTCACATGATCGGGGGCCCTGACACCTTACCTCCTGTGATCTCATCACAAGCCTTTGCACGCTACCAGCAGCATCAGCGTTCACGCTACTTGTAGATGCTGCTGGTAGCAGAGCACATAATGCCGCCCCCACGGTCACTCACTTTTAGGTGGGGAGAAGATGGAGTGCCATTGCAGCAGCCAGCAGGAATGTGGTGGGGGCCCCCTTAGAAGCTCTTGTGGTGGGGGCCCCGGGGCTGAAGCCCCGCCTGCCCTGCCTATAATCCGGCCCTGCGCGGTGGCGGATTATAATGGGGCAATTTACTGGCCTGGGCTGTGGGCACCTTAACCCCACTGGGCCCGGGGCAACTGCCCAAATTGACCTCATTATAATCCGCCACTGCGTGGGGGTCTAGTGTCCAAAATGGGGTCACTTGTGGGGAGTTTCAATAGTTTAGGTACATCAGGGGCTCTCCAAACGCACATGACACCCGCAGACCATTCCATCAAAGTCTGCATTCCAAAACGTCACTGCTTCCCTTCCGAGCCCCGACGTGTGTCCATACAGTAGTTTTCTCCCACATATGGGGTGTCAGCGTACTCAGGCCAAATTGGACAACAACTTTTGGGGGTCCAATTTCTCCTGTTACCCTTGGGAAAATGAAAAAATTGGGGACTAATTGATCATGTTTCTGGAAAAAATACAATTTTTTTATTTTCATGCCCTGGCATTATAAACTTCAGTGAAGCCCTTGGGGGTTCAAAGTGCTCACCTCACATCTAGATAAGTTCCTTAGTGGGTCTAGTTTTCAAAATGGGGTCATTTGTGGGGGGTTTCCACTGTTTAGGTACATTAGGGGCTCTCCAAAGGCAACATGACACCCGCAGACCATTCCATCAAAGTCTGCATTCCAAAACGTCACTACTTCCCTTCCGAGCCCCGACGTCTGCCCATACAGGAGTTTTCTCCCACATATGGGGTATCAGCATACTCAGGACAAATTGGACAACAACTTTTGGGGTCCAATTTCTCCTGGTACCCTTGGGAAAATAAAAAAATGGTGACTAAAAGATCATGTTTGTGGAAAAAATACGAATTTTTTATTTTCACGCCCGGGCATTATAAACTTCTGTGAAGCACTGGGGGGGTCAAAGTGCTCACCACACATCTAGATAAGTTCCTTAGGGGGTCTAGTTTCCAAAATGGTGTCATTTGTGGGGGGTTTCCACTGTTTTGGTACATCAGGAGTTTTCCAAACGCGACATGGTGTCCGATCTCAATTCCAGCCAAAAACGTCAAATGGCGCTGCTTCCCTTCCAAGCTCTGCCATGCGCCCAAATAGTGGTTTACCCCCACATGTGGGGTATCAGCGTACTCAGGACAAATTGCACAATAACTTTTAGGGTCCTGTTACCCTTGGAAAAATAAGAATTGAGGGTGAAAAGATCATTTTTGTGGAAAAAATATGATTTTTTAATTGTATGGCTTTATGTTATAAACTTCTGTGAAGCCCATGGGGGTTCAAAGTTCTCACCACACATCTAGATAAGTTCCTTAGGGGGTCTATTTTCCAAAATGGTGTCATTTGTGGGGGGTTTCCACTGTTTTGGTACATCAGGGGTTTTCCAAACGCGACATGGTGTCCGATCTCAATTCCAGCCAAAAACGTCAAATGGCGCTGCTTCCCTTCCGAGCTCTGCCATGCGCCCAAATAGTGGTTTACCCCCACATGTGGGGTATCAGCGTACTCAGGACAAATTGCACAATAACTTTTAGGGTCCTGTTACTCTTGGAAAAATAAGAATTGAGGGTGAAAAGATCATTTTTGTGGAAAAAATATGATTTTTTAATTGTATGGCTTTATGTTATAAACTTCTGTGAAGCCCATGGGGGTTCAAAGTTCTCACCACACATCTAGATAAGTTCCTTAGGGGGTCTATTTTCCAAAATGGTGTCATTTGTGGGGGGTTTCCACTTTTTTGGTACATCAGGGGTTTTCCAAACGCGACATGGTGTCCGATCTCAATTCCAGCCAAAAACGTCAAATGGCGCTGCTTCCCTTCCGAGCTCTGCCATGCGCCCAAATAGTGGTTTACCCCCACATGTGGGGTATCAGCGTACTCAGGACAAATTGCACAATAACTTTTAGGGTCCTGTTACCCTTGGGAAAATAAAAATTGGGGTGAAAAGATCATTTTTGTGGAAAAAATATGATTTTTTAATTGTACCGCTGTACGTTATAAACTTCTGTAAAGCCCTTGTGGGTTCAAAGTTCTCACCACATATCTAGATAAGTTCCTTGGGGGGTCTAGTTTCCAAAATGGGGTCACTTGTAGGGGGTTTCCACTGTTTAGGTACATCAGGGACTCTCCAAACGTGACATGGCGTCCAATCTGAATTCCAGCCAATTTTGGTATTGAAAAAGTCAAACCGCGCTCCTTCCATTCTGAGCTCTGCCATGCACCGAAACAGTGGTTCCCCCCCACATATCAGGTATCTGCGTACTCAGGACAAATTGCACAATAACTTTTGCAGTCCAATTTCTCCTGTTACCCTTGGTAAAATAAAAAAAATTGAACCTGAAGTATTTTTTTTATGAAAAAAAGTTAGATGTTCATTTTTTTTTTAAATATTCAAAAAAATTCCTGTGACGCACCTAAAGGGTTAATAAACTTCTTGAATGTGGTTTTGAGCACTTTAAGGGGTGCAGTTTTTAGAATGGTGTCACTTTTGGGTATTTTCTATCATATAGACCCCTCAAAGTGGCTTCAAATGTGATGTGGTCCTAAAAATAAAATGGTGTTGTAAAAATGAGAAATCGCTGGTCAACTTTTAACCCTTATAACTTCCTAACAAAAAAAAATTTTGGTTCCAAAATTGTGCTGATGTAAAGTAAACATGTGGGAAATGTTAGTTATCAAGTTTTTTGTGTGCCGTATCTCTGTGATTTAAGGGCATAAAAATTCAAAGTTGGAAAATTGCGAAATTTTCAAAATTTTCGCCAAATTTCCGTTTTTCTCACAAATAAACGCAAGTTATTTGAATGAAATTTTACCACTAACATGAAGTACAATATGTCACGAGAAGACAATGTCAGAATCACCGGGATCCATGGAAGCGTTCCAGAGTTATGACCTCATAAAGGTACAGTGGTCAGAATTGTAAAAATTGGCCCGGTCATGAACGTGCAAACCACCCTTGGGGGTGAAGGGGTTAAAGTTCCAATTTCCAGTCCTTACCTACAGCACAGTATGTAACTTCCCCTGCATAGTGGATAAGCTGGAAGTCCACCCAGTCTATTGACTTTCTTGTACCAGGACCTGCTAGTTTGCGTCTGTGAAATAGACATCATATATAAGTAATGCTATGGAGAGAACTAGTACAAGTAGAATAAAACTAATCAGCAATAAAAGGAATTTTCTGCCTTCAAGAAATATGTCCAACAATGACAGATACCTGGATACATGGGTCAGAAGGCACTTTGCACAGAGTCACTGCGGATTTGAGGTGGGAGATAATACTGTACTTTTTTTTTCCATTTTAGTGCTTATGTGTGCGCAAGATATAGGTCAGCACTACAGTAGCTGGAAATATAGCACATTTTCTATAAATGCATTGTAGGCTTGAAATTCTTCTCTTTGTTAATCTAAGTTGTATACAGTGTGTTGTCATTACTGTTAATAATTATTACTACTTTATAGACCCTAGACAATAATAATAATATATTTCTTAATGCCAAGGATCTTGTGCTTACGTTAGGAAGTGAGGGTGTTCTCCAACCTTCTCCTCCAATTTTGCTAGGAAACTGAGATCTGTGGCTTCCCCAGGACGCAAACATTCTTCATCCTACAATACAAGTAGAGGCAGTATACTCAGCAAGTATACATTTACTTATGTATCTAACACAAAAAGTGTATTAACACTATAAATAAAGTGTAATATCTGACAGTGACATTTAAACTATTCTACTGCGTCAAATAAAGGATAGCTTTATAATTATTAGCTTAGGAAAAACCGCGCAAATGAGAGCTGATAGCTAGCAACAGCTAGCAAATGCAGTACTAGTATCTTCAAGGACATACTTGTCATACCCCATATAGAGCAGAGGTATATATTGCTATCTACAGAAGTGGTACGCATTATCTTCGAAAGCAATATTATATATATTCAAATGGAACAGTGGTGTATATTACCTTTTAGAGCAGTGGTATATATTATTATCTACAGCAGTGGCATATAGTACGTTCTAGAACATTCGTATATAATACTATCCACTGGCAGACACAGAAAGTAATAGGCCCCTGTGCAAGAACTTGGGCCCTTTGCACCCTAAAAGCTCTTAAAAGTACAAAATTCCACCTGCTTTGAAGGTATAAATGGGCTTCCTTAGCTCTTGGGCCCCTGGTTGCACCAATGATATGTCCGCCGTTGATACCATCTAGAGCAGTGTTTATATAATGACCGCCTGAGAACATTTAAGTCTCAGGTCCAAGAAGAGACATATGCTGACAGATTCATAAATTATACATTTTGTTTAGACAATAAATAAAAGCAAAATGTTAAAATAACAGGGAATACCTGGACTACCAGACAATTTAATAGGACACTACATGAATGTAATCATGCAATCAAATCTCATTATGTCAATAAATTGATCTATGTAGGTAGAAAATTTGACAATAGACAAAATTATGCAAGTAAATAAATCTTATATTAATGAGCCGATATAAAGAGCAAGAATTTAACAATAGACAAGAGATATCTAAATGGCATGTAATCCCATTCAGGTCTCTAATATGGTAAATGGATAAAAAAAAAAAAAAGCATAGATAATGTGGAATGTTCCTATGTTCATGCAGCGGTGACGTCATCGACGTTACCGAAGGTCACTGAGGATGCGGTGCCAGCCGGGCCAATGAACTGCGGTGACGTCCCTCCGGTGAGATCACCACTAGCACAAAAAGTCTCACGGTGCAGAGGCGAGTTTATCGTAGTGAAATTCTCCCGGTGAACTCGCCTCTGCACCGTGAGATTTTTTCTCACTGTGCTAGCGGTGACCTCACCGGAGACACCCTCAGTGACCTGATGTAACCTTTATGATGTCACCGCTAGTCACTGCAGCTGCGCTTGCAGCAAATCATTCATCAGTGGTTCTCAGCCTGGACGGTCATATCTTGGCACCATCCAGGTTTATTACCTTCTAGAGCAGTGGTATATATTATCATCTACAGCAGTGGTACGTATTATCTTCCAGAGCAGTGGTATACAGTATATTACTATCTACAGTTGTGGTATATATTTCCATTTAAAGCAGTGGTATATATTACCATCTAGAGTAGTGATTAGTGTTGAGCGATGCCGTTCGATACCCAAAAATATCGTATCGGATGGTATCGCCCGATACGAAAAAAAAATAGGGTATCGCCGATTCCGATACCGGAAGTCCCATTCAAGTCAATGGGACTTCCGGTATCGGAATTAAAAAAAGGCCTTTATTTCCTTGTTGGCTAATTCTACATAATTGAAAACAAATAAGAATCATGTAGAATGTATTGTGGGAGGTGGAGGAGACATTAAAAGCATAGTGGTTTATTCAAATCACATGGCATAGCATTAATTCCAATTTTTTTTTTCAAGACGTTCGGAGTTAAAAAGATATTGACTATGTTAACTTTTTTATATTTAGTCAGATATGTATGTTTCGCAACTTCCATGCTCTTCACCTTCTTTTGTACTTCTCCCACACTTTCTCCTTCATGATCCGCAGCAGTAGCATTTTTTTCATCAACTTTTTCTTCACCTTATTCATCATCTTCTTCTTCTTCACCTTCTTCCCATTATTTTTTTTTTTCCATTCTTCATATTCTTCTTATTCAGCTATTATTAATTTTCATATGCTATTTCTTCATCTTCTTCCTATTCTTCTTTTTCTTCATTTTCTTATGGTGACAGGCATTCCTGTAGTACTTATCTATAAAAGTTATAAGATTACACCTTACGTTCTGCCTGTCACAAAAGATTTACAACAGGATTTGTCCGCGTTCAGTTTGGCCTGCAGCAGCAGGCATTTTCCAGGGGCACCACGGGGAGGAACGGACTCACCCCCATTTACTGATTAGTCTTCTTCTGCTTATAATTTTGATTTCTTCTATGCTGATTTTTTGTCTTATGCTTAATGTTCTTCTGCTTTCTGTTCTTCTGCTTTTGCTTCTTCTGCTTCTTGTTCTTCTGTCTTTTGTTCTGTATCTTGGTGGTTGTCTTCATGTTCTTTGTCCTCTTGGTCTTATTATTTAGGGTCATATTTCTGGTCTTCTTTGGTGTGGTCTTCAGGGTCGTCATCATCAGGGTCATCGTCATGGAGATCAATAAGGATTACCAAAGACAATTTCAAAAAGCTTGATCTTGGAAATGTAGCAGAAGGTACAAGAAGGCTGAGAAACTGGCGAGAACCAGCAGACAGTGCTGGCACACGGATGGGTAGCAGAAGGAACAAGAGCCAATGGCACTACCGAGGACCAACTGATGGTGCTGGACAACGGTTACTAAGCAGAAGGTACCTGTGCTAAAAAGCACTACCAAGGACCAGCTGACGGTGCTGGACCTCGGATACAGAGATGGAGGCACCTAGGCCAAAGGCTGTGGCGAGAACCAGCAGACAGTGCTGGCACCCGGATGGGTAGCAGAAGGAACAAGAGCCAATGGCACTACCGAGGACCAACTGACGGTGCTGGACCACGGTTACTAAGCAGAAGGTACCTGTGCTAAAAAGCACTACCAAGGACCAGCTGACGGTGCTGGACCTCGGATACCGTGATGGAGGCACCTAGGCCAAAGGCTGTGGCGAGAACCAGCAGACAGTGCTGGCACCCGGATGGGTAGCAGAAGGAACAAGAGCCAATGGCACTACCGAGGACCAACTGACGGTGCTGGACCACGGTTACTAAGCAGAAGGTACCTGTGCTAAAAAGCACTACCAAGGACCAGCTGACGGTGCTGGACCTCGGATACCGAGATGGAGGCACCTAGGCCAAAGGCTGTGGCGAGAACCAGCAGACAGTGCTGGCACCCGGATGGGTAGCAGAAGGAACAAGAGCCAATGGCACTACCGAGGACCAACTGACGGTGCTGGACCACGGTTACTAAGCAGAAGGTACCTGTGCTAAAAAGCACTACCAAGGACCAGCTGACGGTGCTGGACCTCGGATACCGAGATGGAGGCACCTAGGCCAAAGGCTGTGGCGAGAACCAGTAGACAGTGCTGGCACCCGGATGGGTAGCAGAAGGAACAAGAGCCAATGGCACTACCGAGGACCAACTGACGGTGCTGGACCACAGTTACTAAGCAGAAGGTACCTGTGCTAAAAAGTACTACCAAGGACCAGCTGACGGTGCTGGACCTCGGATACCGAGATGGAGGCACCTAGGCCAAAGGCTGTGGCGAGAACCAGCAGACAGTGCTGGCACCCGGATGGGTAGCAGAAGGAACAAGAGCCAATGGCACTATCGAGGACCAACTGACGGTGCTGGACCACGGTTACTAAGCAGAAGGTACCTGTGCTAAAAAGCACTACCAAGGACCAGCTGACGGTGCTGGACCTCGGATACCGAGATGGAGGCACCTAGGCCAAAAGCTGTGGCGAGAACCAGCAGACAGTGCTGGCACCCGGATGGGTAGAAGAAAGAACAAGAGCCAATGGCACTACCGAGGACCAACTGACGGTGCTGGACCACGGTTACTAAGCAGAAGGTACCTGTGCTAAAAAGCACTACCAAGGACCAGCTGACGGTGCTGGACCTCGGATACCGAGATGGAGGCACCTAGGCCAAAGGTTCTGGCGAGAACCAGCAGACAGTGCTGGAACCCGGGTGGGTAGCAGAAGGTACCCATTCAAAGCAAAGTAGCCAAGCCGCAAGCCGGCCGCAGTTACCGAAACCCACAGTCCTACAGGGGGTCCATGTCCCATTGGCACTACGGATCCAGCCTTCAGTGCCAGTTCCCGCAGCCCACATAGGAGTCACCTAAACTGCAGGCACCGTAGAGTCGGCTAACCCGGCCGCAAGACGACAGGACAACGGATTGGTGGCATAGTGACCTTGACACTACCCGGAAACAGCAGGCCTGCTGGAACCAGGCTGGGCAACAGGGAGTCCCCATGCCAAAGACACTGCCGAGAACCAGCTGACGGTGCTGGAACCCAGATGGGTAGCAAAAGCTACAAGAGCCAATGGCACTACCGAGGAACAGTTGACGGTGCTGGACCACGGTTACTAGGCAGGAGGTACCTGTGCTAGAAAGCACTGCCAAGGACCAGCTGATGGTGCTGGACCTCGGATACCGAGATGGAGGCACCTAGGCCAAAGGCTCTGGCGAGAACCAGCAGACAGTGCTGGAACCCGGGTGGGTAGCAGAAGGTACCCATTCAAAGCAAAGTAGCCAGGCCGCAAGCCGGCCGCAGTTACCGAAACCCACAGTCCTACAGGGGGTCCATGTCCCATTGGCACTACGGATCCAGCCTTCAGTGCCAGTTCCCGCAGCCCACATAGGAGTCACCTAAACTGCAGGCACCGTAGAGTCGGCTAACCCGGCCGCAAGACGACAGGACAACGGATTGGTGGCATAGTGACCTTGACACTACCCGGAAACAGCAGGCGTGCTGGAACCAGGCTGGGCAACAGGGAGTCCCCGTGCCAAAGACACTGCCGAGAACCAGCTGACGGTGCTGGAACCCAGATGGGTAGCAAAAGCTACAAGAGCCAATGGCACTACCGAGGAACAGCTGACGGTGCTGGACCACGGTTACTAGGCAGGAGGTACCTGTGCTAGAAAGCACTACCAAGGACCAGCTGATGGTGCTGGACCTCGGATACTGAGATGGAGGCACCTAGGCCAAAGGCTCTTGGGAGAACCAGCAGACAGTGCTGGAACCCGGGTGGGTAGCAGAAGGTACCCATTCAAAGCAAAGTAGCCAGGCCGCAAGCCGGCCGCAGTTACCGAAACCCACAGTCCTACAGGGGGTCCATGTCCCATTGGCACTACAGATCCAGCCTTCAGTGCCAGTTCCCACAGCCCACATAGGAGTCACCTAAACTGCAGGCACCGTAGAGTCGGCTAACCCGGCCGCAAGATGACAGGACAACGGATTGGTGGCATAGTGACCTTGACACTACCCGGAAACAGCAGGCGTGCTGGAACCAAGCTGGGCAACAGGGAGTCCCCGTGCCAAAGACACTGCCGAGAACCAGCTGACGGTGCTGGAACCCAGATGGGTAGCAAAAGCTACAAGAGCCAATGGCACTACCGAGGAACAGCTGACGGTGCTGGACCGCGGTTACTAGGCAGGAGGTACCTGTGCTAGAAAGCACTACCAAGGACCAGCTGACGGTGCTGGACCTCGGATACCGAGATGGAGGCACCTAGGCCAAAGGCTCTTGGGAGAACCAGCAGACAGTGCTGGAACCCGGGTGGGTAGCAGAAGGTACCCATTCAAAGCAAAGTAGCCAGGCCGCAAGCCGGCCGCAGTTACCGAAACCCACAGTCCTACAGGGGGTCCATGTCCCATTGGCACTACGGATCCAGCCTTCAGTGCCAGTTCCCGCAGCCCACATAGGAGTCACCTAAACTGCAGGCACCGTAGAGTCGGCTAACCCGGCTGCAAGACGACAGGACAACGGATTGGTGGCATAGTGACCTTGACACTACCCGGAAACAGCAGGCGTGCTGGAACCAGGCTGGGCAACAGGGAGTCCCCGTGCCAAAGACACTGCCGAAAACCAGCTGACGGTGCTGGAACCCAGATGGGTAGCAAAAGCTACAAGAGCCAATGGCACTACCGAGGAACAGCTGACGGTGCTGGACCACGGTTACTAGGCAGGAGGTACCTGTGCTAGAAAGCACTACCAAGGACCAGCTGATGGTGCTGGACCTCGGATACCGAGATGGAGGCACCTAGGCCAAAGGCTCTGGCGAGAACCAGCAGACAGTGCTGGAACCCGGGTGGGTAGCAGAAGGTACCCATTCAAAGCAAAGTAGCCAGGCCGCAAGCCGGCCGCAGTTACCGAAACCCACAGTCCTACAGGGGGTCCATGTCCCATTGGCACTATGGATCCAGCCTTCAGTGCCAGTTCCCGCAGCCCACATAGGAGTCACCTAAACTGCAGGCACCGTAGAGTCGGCTAACCCGGCCGCAAGATGACAGGACAACGGATTGGTGGCATAGTGACCTTGACACTACCCGGAAACAGCAGGCCTGCTGGAACCAGGCTGGGCAACAGGGAGTCCCCGTGCCAAAGACACTGCCGAGCACCAACTGGCGTTGTTGGAGCCCAGGGACAATCATGGTGTAGGCCGAGGCCTACTTGGTGGTAGTTTTAGATTGTTTGTAGGCTACAACAGACTGTCAACGTGCTCCAATTAGGCATCTGTCTCCACTCTGTTTCCAGGATTTCACGTGACCACCAACACAGCCAGTTCATGCGTACAGCAGCCGTCTGCCCAATCCACATGTGTTGCTGTGTTACTGGGATTCTGTAATGTCAGCAGATCCCCTGATGTGTGTCTGCCACTGTCTCCTGCTCTGTCCACATTCCCACCACTTGCAGTGGGAAGGTGGACAGCGCAGGAGACAGTGGCGGACACATATTGGGGGATCTGCTGACGTTACAGAACCCCAGTAACACAGGAACACGTGTGGAATGCGTGGACTGCAACTGTGAGCAGGAACTGGCGGTGTTGGAGGTCAGGGGAAATACTAGAGACAGAGTGGAGACAGAGGCCAAATCAGAGAATGTTTAAATCTGAAGTAGTTACAATTTGGAGGCAGCAGCAGTTTGCCCTCCACACAGCAGGGGATCAGCTGACGTTACCGAACCCCACTTTCACATGAACGAGTGTGTTTTTCTGTGTGGACAGCACTTCCGAGCACCAACTAGCGTTGTTGGAACCCAGGGACAATCATGGTGCAGGCCGAGGCCTACTAGGAGCCAGGTGTAAAGCTGAGGTATTTTGACTTTGGAGGGAGCAGGACACTTTGCCCTCCACACAGCAGGGGATCAGCTGACGTTACTGACCCCCACTTTCACATGAACGAGTGTGTTTTTCTGTGTGGACAGCACTTCCGAGCACCAACTAGCGTTGTTGGAACCCAGGGACAATCATGGTGCAGGTCGAGGCCTACTAGGAGCCAGGTGTAAAGCTGAGGTATTTTGACTTTGGAGGGAGCAGGACACTTTGCCCTCCACACAGCAGGGGATCAGCTGACGTTACCGAACCCCACTTTCATATGAACGAGTGTGTTTTTCTGTGTGGACAGCACTTCCGAGCACCAACTAGTGTTGTTGGAACCCAGGGACAATCATGGTGCAGGCCGAGGCCTACTAGGAGTCAGGTGTAAAGCTGAGGTATTTTGACTTTGGAGGGAGCAGGACACTTTGCCCTCCACACAGCAGGGGATCAGCTGACGTTACTGACCCCCACTTTCACATGAACGAGTGTGTTTTTCTGTGTGGACAGCACTTCTGAGCACCAACTAGCGTTGTTGGAGCCCAGGGAGAACCAGGGTGCAGGCCGAGGCCTACTTGGTGGCAGTTTTAGATTGTTTGTAGGCCACAACAGACTGTCAAGGTGCTCCAATTAGGCATCTGTCTCCACTCTGTTTCCAGGATTTCACGTGACTACCAACACCGCCAGTTTATGCGTACAGTAGCCGTCTGCCCAATCCACACGTGTTCCTGTGTTACTGGTGTTCTGTAATGTCAGCAGATCCCCTGATGTTTGTTTGCCAATGTCTCCGGCTCTGTCCACATTCCCACCACTTGCAGTGGGAAGGTGGACAGCGCAGGAGACAGTGCCGGACACACATTGGGGGATCAGCTCACGTTACAGAACACCAGGAACACAGGAACAAGTGTGGAATGCGTGGACGGCAACTGTGAGCAGGAACTGGCAGTGTTGGAGGTCAGGGGAAATACTAGAGACAGAGTGGAGACAGAGGCCAAATCAGAGAATGTTTAAATCTGAAGTAGTTACAATTTGGAGGCAGCAGCAGTTTGCCCTCCACACAGCAGGGGATCAGCTGACGTTACTGAACCCCACTTTCACATGAACGAGTGTGTTTTTCTGTGTGGACAGCGCTTCCGAGCACCAACTGGCGGTGTTGGAGCCCAGGGACAATCATGGTGCAGGCCGAGGCCTACTAGGAGCCAGGTGTAAAGCTGAGGTATTTTGACTTTGGAGGGAGCAGGACACTTTGCCCTCCACACAGCAGGGGATCAGCCGACGTTACCGAACCCCACTTTCACATGAACGAGTGTGTTTTTCTGTGTGGACGGCACTTCCGAGCAACAACTGGCGATGTTGGAGCCCAGGGATAGTCATTTTGTAGGCTGAGGCCTACTTGGAGGCAGTTTAAGATAAGACGTTGTTTGAATTTGGAGGCAGCAGCAGTTTGCCCTCCACACAGCAGGGGATCAGCTGACATTACTGACCCCCACTTTCACATGAACAAGTGTGTTTTTCTGTGTGGACAGCACTTCCGAGCACCAACTAGCGTTGTTGGAGCCCAGGGAGAACCAGGGTGCAGGCCGAGGCCTACTTGGTGGCAGTTTTAGATTGTTTGTAGGCTACAACAGACTGTCAACGTGCTCCAATTAGGCATCTATCTCCACTCTGTTTCCAGGATTTCACGTGACCACCAACACCGCCAGTTTATGCGTACAGTAGCCGTCTGCCCAATCCACACGTGTTCCTGTGTTACTGGGATTCTGTAATGTCAGCAGATCCCCTGATGTGTGTCTGCCACTGTCTCCTGCTCTGTCCACATTCCCACCGCTTGCAGTGGGAAGGTGGACAGCGCAGGAGACAGTGGCGGACACACATTGGGGGATCTGCTGACGTAACAGAACCCCAGTAACACAGGAACACGTGTGGAATACGTGGACGGCAACTGTGAGCAGGAACTGGCGGTGTTGGAGGTCAGGGGAAATACTAGAGACAGAGTGGAGACAGAGGCCAAATCAGAGAATGTTTAAATCTGAAGTAGCTAAAATTTGGAGGCAGCAGCAGTTTGCCCTCCACACAGCAGGGGATCAGCTGACGTTACCGAACCCCACTTTCACATGAACGAGTGTGTTTTTCTGTGTGGACAGCACTTCCGAGCACCAACTAGCGTTGTCGAAGCCCAGGGAAAATGAGGTAGTAGGCCGAGGCCTACTTGGAGCCAGGTGTAAATCTGAGGTTGTTTGACTGTGGAGGGAGCAGGACACTTTGCCATACACACAGCAGGGGATCAGCTGACGTTACCGAACCCCACTTACACATGAGCGAGTGTTTTGTCTGTGCGGACAGCACTTCTGAGCACCAACTGGTGGTGTCGGAGCCCAGGGAAAATCAGGTAGTAGGCCGAGGCCTACTTGGTGGCAGTTTGCGATTGTTTCTAGACTACTACTAACTGTCAACGTACTCCAATTAGGCCTCTGTCTTCACTCTGTTTCGAGTATTTCCTCTGGCTTCCAACCACGCCAGTTGCTGCTCTGAAATGCCGTCTGCACAACCCACACTTGTTCCTGTGTTACTGGGGTTCTGTAACAGCAGCTTCTCCCTAGAGGTGAGTCAGGCAATGTCTCCTGCTCTGTCCACATTTCCACTACAAGTAGTGGGAATGTAGACAAAGCAGGAGACATTGCCGTGCTCAACTCTGGAGATGAGCAGATGTTACAGGACCCAGGTACCACAGGAACAAGTGTGGATTGTGCAGACGGCACTTGAGAGCAGAAACAGGCGGTGTTGTAGGCTGGAGGAAATACTCAAAACAGAGTGGAGACAGAGGGCAAATCAGAGAACATATTAAATCAGAGGTAGTCAGAAGTTGTAGGCAGCAGGAGAGTTTGCCGTACACACAGCAGGGGATCAGCTGACGTTACCGAACCCCACTTACACATGAGCGAGTGTTTTGTCTGTGCGGACAGCACTTCCGAGCACCAACTGGCGTTGTCGGAGCCCAGGGAAAATTAGGTAGTAGGCCGAGGCCTACTTGGAGCCAGGTGTAAATCTGAGGTTGTTTGACTGTGGAGGGAGCAGGACACTTTGCCATACACACAGCAGGGGATCAGCTGACGTTACCGAACCCCACTTACACATGAGCGAGTGTTTTGTCCGTGCGGACAGCACTTCTGAGCACCAACTGGCGGTGTCAGAGCCCAGGGAAAATCAGGTAGTAGGCCGAGGCCTACTTGGTGGCAGTTTGCGATTGTTTCTAGACTACTACTAACTGTCAACGTACTCCAATTAGGCCTCTGTCTTCACTCTGTTTCGAGTATTTCCTCTGGCTTCCAACCACGCCAGTTGCTGCTCTGAAATGCCGTCTGCACAACCCACACTTGTTCCTGTGTTACTGGGGTTCTGTAACAGCAGCTTCTCCCTAGAGGTGAGTCAGGCAATGTCTCCTGCTCTGTCCACATTTCCACTACAAGTAGTGGGAATGTAGACAAAGCAGGAGACATTGCCGTGCTCAACTCTGGAGATGAGCAGATGTTACAGGACCCAGGTACCACAGGAACAAGTGTGGATTGTGCAGACGACACTTGAGAGCAGAAACAGGCGGTGTTGTAGGCCGGAGGAAATACTCAAAACAGAGTGGAGACAGAGGGCAAATCAGAGAACATATTAAATCAGAGGTAGTCAGAAGTTGTAGGCAGCAGGAGAGTTTGCCGTACACACAGCAGGGGATCAGCTGACGTTACCGAACCCCACTTACACATGAGCGAGTGTTTTGTCTGTGCGGACAGCACTTCTGAGCAACAACGGGCGTTGCTGTAGCCCAGGAAATAAAGTTCAGGTCATAGAAACATGAACACAACAGGAGACCTGGATCCTGTTGCCAGCCAATTATTTATTCTGGAAGAGGACTGGCAAATTCAGGTGAGATCCAGGCCTTGTTCATTTTCACAAAAGTAAGCCGGTCAACATTATCGGCGGATAGTCGCGTGCGACGGTCTGTTACCACACCACCTGCAGCACTAAAGACACGTTCCGATAATACACTGGCAGCAGGGCAAGCCAGCACCTCCAATGCATACTGGCTAAGCTCTGGCCATGTATCCAGCTTAGAGACCCAATACTTGAATGGGGAAGAGCCGTCTGGGAAAACACTAACAGGGCACGACAAGTAGTCTGTCACCATCTGACGGAAACGTTGCCTCCTGCTGACTGGAGCCGTCTGTGATGGTGTAGCCGTTTGTGGCGGTCCCACAAAACTTTTCCACATTTGGGCCATACTGGCCTTGCCTTGTCCTGCGGCACTGCCTCTGCTACCTCTTTGTGCAGAGCTTCCTCCACTGCCTCTACCCACATGGCTGCTTTGAAAAGCACTACCAGCAACACTTGTGGGGGGAATGAAGAACATGATGGCCTGCACAAGTGTTTCTTGGTACTCCCGCTTTTTTCGCTCCCGGTTCAACTGTGGTATGAGGCTTTGTAAGTTGTCCCGGTAGCGAGGATCTAGGAGGGTGTACACCCAATAATCAGCCGTGTGGAGAATGTTGGCGATGCGGCGGTCATTTAACAAGCACTGCAGCATGAAATCAACCATGTGCTGCAGACTGCCAACTGGACCGGAAACGCTGTCCCCAGCTTGAGGCAGCATCTCTGCCTGCTCAGCATCACCCCACCCTCGCTGTACACACTGACTACTAGAGCCTTGTGTACCTCCCTCCTCTGGAGAGATGTGTTCCTCCTCCTCCATTGACTCCTCGTCATCCTCCTCACTAAGTGTCCCCTGCCTGGGCCTTTGTGTGGAAGCACGTTGCGCAGACTTGACAGAAGCAGATGGCATTTCTGACTGCTCATCCTCGACCTCTTCAAAAACCTCCTCACTTAGTGCTTGTAAGGTTTTTTGAAGCAGACAGATGAGGGGGACAGTCATGCTGATTAGTGCATCATCTGCACTGGCCATCCGCGTGGAGTCATCGAAGGCACGCAAAACTTGGCAGATGTCCCTCATAGTGGCCCACTCAGTGGTGGTGAAGTGTGTCCGGCGCACAGTGCGACTTGTTTGCGCCTGATGCAGCTGGTACTCCATTACTGCTGCCTGCTGCTCACACAACCGCTCCAACATATGTAACGTTGAATTCCACCTGGTGGGGAGGTCACATATGATGCTATGTTCTGGCAGGCGGAATCGGCGTTGCAGAGATGCAATGCGCGATCTTGCCATGCTGGAACGCCGCAAGTGAGCACACTCTAGGCGAACCTTGTGCAGCAGTGCATCAAGATCCGGATAGTCCCTCAGAAAGCTCTGCACGACCAAATTGAGCACGTGTGCCAGACATGGTATGTGAGTGAGGTTGCCTAGGCCCAGAGCTGCCACTAGTTTTCGGCCATTGTCACTCACTACCAAACCTGGCTGGAGATTCGCTGGCACAAACCACACATCACTCTCCTGCTTGATGGCATTCCAGAGCTCCTGTGCTGTGTGGCTCCGATTCCCCAAAGAAATTAATTTAAGGACGGCCTGTTGACGTTTGGCCACACCTGTGCTCATATCTGGCCTAACAGGCTCACGCAGTGCTGATTCCGAGGAACTAGAGTAGAAGGAGGACTCAATATGTACAGACTGCATTCCTGCAATCCTTGGAGTTGGCAGAATATGTACAGAGCCACTCTCCAGATCTGTACCCGGCTCCACAACATTGACCCAATGGGCAGTGACGGA
This sequence comes from Dendrobates tinctorius, assembly GCF_039654945.1. Taxonomy (NCBI): domain Eukaryota; kingdom Metazoa; phylum Chordata; class Amphibia; order Anura; family Dendrobatidae; genus Dendrobates; species Dendrobates tinctorius. The sequence goes on along the minus strand of NW_027361741.1, from coordinate 7,402,212 downwards.
AAGGTATCGTCCCTGTCCATGGCTACTGGTCCACGCATCGGTGGTCAGGTGGACCTTGCTACTGACGGCATTTAGTAGCGCATTTTTAATTTTTCCCTCCACATGCTTTTGCAGGGCAGGGACAGCTTGCCTGCTGAAATAAAAGCGGCTGGGCACATTGTATTGTGGAACTGCCAATGACATAAAGTTCCGGAAGGTGTCAGTCTCCACCAGCCTGAATGACAGCATCTCAAGGGCCAGTAGTTTGGCAATGCCGGCATTCAGAGCCAGTGCTCGGGGATGGTTTGCCGAGTATGGCCGCTTTTTCTCCCATGCCTGTGCTACCGATTGCTGGTGAGTGGCCTGGGAGTGTGCTGATGACTGCGAACGTGGTTCAGTGGGTGGAATTTCACTGGGTCTCTGGACAACAGTGGCAGTGGTTCTTCCATGGCGTTCCAGTGAGGAAACCGAACTAGCTGTGTGTGAGCTGGAGGAAGAGGCCCCAACACGAGCTGAAGAGGTGGTAGGTGCTGCTGAAGGTTGGCCTACATCTCCAGTGTGTCTGTGTAACTCCACCTCGTGCTTGGTACGCACATGTTTCCACATATTTGTGGTATTGAGGTTGGTCACATTTTTCCCTCGTTTCACTTTCTGATGACACAGCTTGCATTTGACAAAGCAAATGTCATCTGCAACTGTGTCAAAAAAAGACCACGCACTGCAAGTCCTGGGAGCGCCCGTTTTGTGTTTTGGAAGAGGATTGCTCCTCACGGGTGCCAAAGTGGAGGCTACAGGCAACCAAGTCTGCCCCCACCCTCTCCCTCCTCTTTTGGCCGTTCGGGGAATCTCTTCCTCAGAGCTGCTCCCACCACCTTCCTGTGGCTGACGCCATGATGGGTCAAGGACCTCATCATCTCCACTCCCCTCTTCAAGCACCGGCTGGTCCTGGGTTGTCTCGCCAGCACCGTACGCACCAGAAATTGGCAACTGAGTCTCATCATCATCTGAAGCATACTGAGGTGTGCTGACCATAGGCACTGGCCCACCCGCCTCTTCAGATTCAGAGTGACAAAGCAGTTGCGCATCACTGCATACTCCCTCTTCTTCACGCTCTAGAATGCTGCTTGGCTGGCCACCTCTTTCCAAGCCAACAGATTCTGAGAACAGAAGTAAAGATTGAGATGGCTCCTGTCCAGGGCTCTCAGACTGCCTGGGCAATTTGGCAGGTGGTGAAGAGACAGATGGTTGCTCTTCAGTGCTCTGGCCTTGGGAGGATGCGGAAGTCATTGAAGTGGATGCGTTAGCTGCCATCCATCCGACAACGGCTTCAATTTGTTCGTCACGCAGCAGTGGGGTACGGCGAGGTCCTACAAAGCTGCGCATGAAGGACTGTTGCCTGGTAAAAGTGGGGGATGCCGGGTCACTGGTGGCCGCAGCAGACACCGAATCCCCACGTCCTCTCCCTGCTGAATCCCCCCGTCCTCTCCCTGCTGAAACTCCACGGCCACGACCACGTGCCTTACTCCCTGCCTTCTTCATCTTGGTAGACTGATAAAGATAGGCAGAAAAGTAAAAAAGGGGTGGCTTAGTGTTCTTATTCCTGAACACCTGCTAACCAGTATAAGAAACACTAATTTGGCTAAGAGTGTGTGTACTACACTTTAATATGATCTAATGTGGCCTAGACAACTGTAAAGTGGAGTGTTTGGTGAACTTTATTTCCTTTTTTTTGGGTGGGGGGAAAGGAAAGGATGTGACCAAAGTTTGAAAGCTATAGTATCACAAACTTTTTGGAGCGATTACAATGCAGGAAGCTAACCTACAATGCAATTGATGAGGCTCCAAAAAATAGGGTGATACTAGCCTGGCTGGCCCTGAAGGGCACAAGCCAGCAAAAAGGCTCCTCTATCTAATCCTATATAGTGTTTGCAACCAACCAATGACAATGGATGCGGTTGGAAGCACACTAATATAGGAGCAAAAATCTGGCTAAATTAGCTGCAAAAAAAGGACTATGTATGAGGCAGTGACGCACGCTGAGCGGACTACAGCTAGCAGTGGCTGTAGAACACACTGCAACGTGAGCTGCACTCACACACAGAGAGACCTATCAGACAGCCAAAAACAGTGCAGAGAAATGGGCTATAGCACTGAAAGGCTGCTGAAAGGCTCCGCTGTCCACTCCTTTAGTGTTTGCAACCAACGTATATGGATACGTATGGAAGCACACTATACAGGAGAAAAAAAAAGCAGCAATAAAAGAAAAATGTGTATGAGGCAGAGACACACGCTGGCCGGCCTACAAGCAGACGTGCCTGCAGGACACACTACACAGCGTGGGTCTGCACTCACACAGCCCTTGCAAACAGCTGTGAAAACAGCGCTGCTAGGGAAAAGCAAGCTACAGTGGTGGTTTATGTAGCCTGGGTTAAGCACTATATGTTTTGTGGAATCGCTATTTCTAACTGTCCCTCACAGTCTTCAACAGCAGCCTGTCCCTAACTGAATTCACAGCAAAGTGACCAGAAATGGCGGCTGCAGCGCTTTTTATAGTGCATCATGACATCATTTCAGCAGCCAATCACAGCCATGCCAGTAGTTAACATGCCTACATGCCTAACAGGATATGCCCACACTTCTGAGGATCCCCATTGGCTGAATCAAATCGAGCGGGCTCCTAGCATTATGGGAACTTCCGATTCCGGTATTCGATATGAAAAAAGTATCGGAACTAAGTATCGGAATTCCGATACAGATAATATCGGCCGATACCCGATACTTGCGGTATCGGAATGCTCAACACTAGTAGTGATATATATTATTAGCTACAGTAGTGGGATGTATTACCTTCTTGAGCAGTGGTATATATTACTATCTAGAACAGCTGTGTATAATGTAGTGAAACCTCCACCAGGGGGAGCTGGTGAGGGAAGAGAGGTTACACACTAAGAGCAGCAACCCTGAGCAACAGCACAGGTGCCACAGGTAACGAGAGAGAATAGTCAGACGAACCGAGTCAGAAACTAGCAGGAAAAGACGTACCAGAAGGAGCAGCAATACACGTAGTCAAAATACCAAGCCGAGAGTCAGAAAGCCAGAACATGAGCACAGGATCCAAAACGTGAGACAAAATACGTGGTCGGGGTACAAGCTGGGGAGTCAGATGCCAGAGAGGGAACGTAACAGCAGAGACGAATACCAAGAGACGGGGTCAGAAATCAGTATGGGTCATACACGTGAATATCAGTCAAAGGCAGGAGGAACACCAAGGTACAAGGGTCAGAGGCTCTAAACTGGAAGCTTGAGCTATCACTAACACTGGTCAGCAGGCTGTGAGAGACTGAAATAGCCCAGCTAGCTCCAGAACGAGGCTGAGGAGATTAACTCCCGCATGACCAGTCCGGAGTGAAGACAGCAGAAAATAAACTCCGGACTGGACCATGACATATATCACCTTCTATAGCAGTGGTATATTTTATCTACAGCAGTTGTATGTATTACCTTCTAGTGCAGTTTTATACAAAATATTACTATCGACAGCTGTGAATTACACTAGAATTTTCCAATAAATAATTAGGATCTGGCACTTCCAAGATACATATAATCAGAGAAATTTCCGGACTTACATAATAGTATTTGCCGAAAAAAATGAAGAGATCCAGAAAAATATATTAAAATAACATATTTATTAATTACACATAAAAATAAGAAAGAGCAGCAGACAAGTTTTTGAATCTGCTGGTGCCTCCAACGTTCCCCGAACAACAAGATGCAGGGTCCTTCAGAGGTTTGCAGCTGTGCGTAAGCCATCCTGTCGACCACCTCTATCCACTGCACACAAGCAGAAACGGCTCCAGTGGTTCAAACGATACATGAAGACTGACTTCCAAACTGTTTTGTTCACCGATGAGTGCCGTGCAACGCTCGATGGTCCAGATGGATGGAGTGGAGGATGGCTGGTTGATGGACACCCCATGAAAACACAGCTAAGGCGCCAACAAGGAGGAGGTGGAGTAATGTTTTGGGCTGGAATCATGGGGAGAGAGATTGTCGGCCCCTTTAGGATCCCTGAAGGGGTAAAGATGAACTCCATAATCTATGTGGAGTTTCTAAAACAGCACTTCCTGCCATGGTTCAAGAGGAAGAACCGTGCTTTCCGCAGCAAGATCATTTTCATGCATGATAATGCACTGTCTCATGCTGCAAATAACACATCTGCATCTCTGGCTGCTATGGGCATAAAAGAGGACAAACTTATGGTGTGGCCACCATCTTCCCCTGACCTCAACCCCATTGAGAACCTCTGGAGCATCATCAAAAGGAGTGTCTATGATGGCGGGAGGCAGTTCACATCTAGGCAACAGCTCTGGGAGAGAATTCTGTCCACATGCAAAACAATTGAAGCACAAACCATCCAAAAACAGACAAATTCAATGGACGAGAGAGTTCAGAAGCTTCTTTCCAACAAGGGGTCCTATGTGCAAATGTAACATCACCTAGTATAACGTTTTGACTTGAAAACTGTTTGATTTCATTTTGTAATAAGCTGACATTGCTTATAATTTCACAATTGACCATTTTTTGGTTCAAAATAAAAATAAAAAGGTTGAAAACTCTGCTGTGCATAATAATTTGGAACATGCATTTTGAGTGTTTCTTATTTTTAAAAATATACTGTTTTCATAGGCAGTTTGTTCAAAAACATTGCAATTATACTAGAATATTAGATGACTGGAAAATAACAATGACTGCAATTCATATAGGTAATTTAGAGAAAATATGAGGAAATATTTTTTGCATAATAATTTGGAACACAGTGTATATTCCATGTGCATAATAGGATAAATAATGCCTAACATCAAACAAACATATGTAATCAAGAAAAACAGATGTTCAAAAGGCCAAAGTAATATTAAAAAACAAATTTATTTTATTAAATTACCACAGAGAGTTAAAAATCCATATCACCAACATTGGAAGGGAAAAAAATGGAAAACACCTGTTAATGTAGTTCACCATATGAACAAAGAGACGCACTAAACCAGGCACACAATTGATGAAAAATCAATAGGTGCTTCAGCCTATACATATAATCTAAAAATACAAAAGTGCATTTAAATAGGCTTAAACATATATCTGCAATTCAATTCATATAGCACAATGCCCAATAATCCCATATTAATCCTATATTCAAGCACATAGGCTTATATAGAAGGAGAAGAGTAAGACTGCCACACTACCGACCACCCCAGACCATAATAATATCCACAGTGGGAAAGAGCAATGCCCATAATGATTGTAAAATTACCAGTGGCTATCAGCAGGTATCGTCCGTGGATATCAGCAAATAGCAGCAAATGGCGGCTATAGCGGTGCCCGGATATAGTGCGTCCGCCCCGACGCGCGTTTCGGACCTTCCTTTCTCAAGGGGCCAGGAGGCACAGAGAGCATTGATTGACTTTGTTAAATAGACTTGCAGCCTAGCGGGAAGAACTGGAGACTGCCGCTAGCGCATACTATATAATGGGGATGATTATAGTGGTACACTTAGGAATATGGACATTGCTCTCGTAAGAAACGGGAAACACAGTGGGGAAAATAGGCAATTAGTACACTGACAATTTTGCAAGTTTTCAAACCAACAAAGAATGGAAAAGTCTGTAATTTTTTTTTATCATAGGTACACTTCAACTGTGAGAGACAGAATCTAAAAATAAAAAACAGAAAATCCCATTGTATGATTTTTACATAATTAAATTGCATTTTATTGCATGAAATAAATATTTGATCATCTACTAACCAGCAAGAATTCTGGCTCTCACAGACCTGTTAGTTTTTCTTTAAGAAGCCCTCCTACCCTGCACTCATTACCTGTATTAGTTGCACCTGTTTGAACTCATTATCTGTATAAAAGACACCTCTCCACATAATCAATCACACTCCAACCTTTCCACCAAGATGAAAGAGCTGCCTAAGGACACCAGTGACAAAATTGTAGACCTGCACAAGACTGGGATGGGCTGCAGAACAATAGGCAAGCAGCTTGGTGAGAAGGCAACAACTGTTGGTGCAATTATTAGAAAATGGAAGAAACACAAGATGACTGTCAGTCTTCCTCGGTCTGGGACTCCATGCAATATCTCACCTCGTGGGGTAAGGATGATTCTGAGAATGGTCAGGAATCAGCCAAGAACTACATGGGAGGACCTGATCAATGACCCGAAGAGAGCTAGGACCACAGTCTCAAACATTACTGTTCGTAACACACTACGCTATCATGGATTAAAATCCTGCAGAGCACGCAAGGTCCCTCTGCTCACGCCAGCACATATCCATGTTCGTTTGAAGTTCACCAATGACCATCTGGATGATCCAGTGGAGGCATGGGAGAAGGTCATGTGGTCATATTAGACCATAATAGAGCTTTTTGGTATCAACTCCACCTGTCATGTTTGGAGGAAGATGAAGGATTAGTACAACCCGAAGAACAAGATCCAAACCGTGAAGCATGGTGGAGGTAACATCATACTTTGGGGGTACTGTTCTACAAAGTGGACAGGATGACTGCACCATGTTTAAGGGATGATAGATAGGGTCATGTATCTCGAGATTTTGGCCAACCTCCTTCCCTCAGTAAGAGCATTGAAGATGGGTCGTGGTGGGGTCTTCCAGCATGACAATGGCCCCAAACACGCATCCATGTAAACTAAAGAGTGGCTTTGTAAGAAGCATTTCAAGGTCCTCAAGTGGCCTAGCCAGGCTCCAGACCTAAACCCAATAGAAAATCTTAGGAGGGAGCTGAAACTCAATGTTGCCCAGCGACAGCCCCGAAACCTGAAAGATCTAGAGAAGTTCTGTATGGAGGAGTGGGTCAAAATCCCTGCTGCAGTGTGTGTAAAATTGGTCAAGATTCTATAGGAAATGTCTGAGCTCTGTAATTGCAAACAAAGATTTCTGTACCAAATATTAAGTTCTGTTTTTCTATCGTATCAAATAATTATTTCATGCAATAAAATTCAAAATAATTATGGAAATATCATACAATGTGGTTCATACAATGTGGTTCAACTATCTCTCAGTTGAAGTGTACCTACGATAAAAATTTACAGACCTCTCCACTCTTTGTAGGTGTTAAAACTTGCAAAATCGGCAGTGCATGAGATACTTATTTTACCAACTGTATGTAATGTAATAAAATCCCTCTGCAAAAGTTATATAGCGCCTTGATAGCAACTGTGATATTATTGTATATTGAATATTGTACTTTGTAATTAACCTGTTATTCCTGAACTACTATCTGTTCAAATCACCCTTTTCCTATATTCACATCCAGAGAATAAATAGTTAAGTGGTTATTATAGCCTTGTCCTTCTCTGTGTGTTGCATCCCAGTAACCTGCTTTCATTTGGTGTACATTACAGCACAGAAATGATGGACCAGTCAGTAACCGAGTCCATCAGGGAAGCATTCCCCTAGGGGGCTATGATTAGCAATCTTTCAAAGTTTATGGGGAGTAATCTGTTACTGTGGGACTGGGTGGAGTGACTACGGATAAGGACACAAGTATCCCATGACTCATGCCTTACAGGCAGAGTTAGCTCTATTGACCCTAGACAGAGAGGCACAGCAAACTGTTATGTTGCAGCAGCCAAGGGACTGTGACACTGTCGATAAAGTGGTCAAAATTTTAGAAGATCTGCAAGGTGAAACCACTAACCTATTTAGCCTCATGTGTTGGATTCAGAGGGAGGGCAAGACAGTAGTTCAGTATGTGAATGCTTTGCAGGAAGCAACGACCCACATGACTGAGAAAGCACAGGAAGAATATCAAGGGCTGGGACAGCTAGATAAAATGCTGTGGGATCAACTTATTGCGGGCCTGAGGGACCCCTACTTGAGACAGTTCCTGAAGGAATGCCTACGCTCTAACCCCAAAATGAGCTTCTTGGAAGTTGGGGCAGAGGTGAATGTGCTGGAATGAGAGGTCTCTGTCCTGACAGGTATGGTCCGGATCCAAGAAGTAACAGTGTTGGAATCAGCAAATACAGAACCGCACTGTACCCGGGCAGAGATCTGAGACATAAGGGAGAATTAAACAGTATTAGAGGAACTCCCGGTAACATCACGAAGCTGGGCCCTGCAGTTCGGAATCAGGAGAAGTTGAAGTTGGAATATTTTCCTCAAGGTCAGCAGCCCTGTACCCGCCACCCACCAAAAGAACGTGGGGTGGAATGCATGAATTGTGGAGGAAGGGGACACATCTCCTGGAATTATTCAACTCAGGAAAGAAGGCAGAGGGAGGCATCTGTTAAACTAACATGCCCCATGGTTGAGGAGTTCACTGTGGGGCTCCACACCCCTGAAGACTCTGAAGACATTGTTTCTGAAAGACCTACTACCTGGGCTGAGTTTAATGGACAACGCATCCACTGTTTGACACCAGATCACAGGTGACCACTATGCTGGAGGAATACTTCCAAGCATACTTCCCTCTCCAGAAAGGAACCAACCATCTGACTGTTGACTGCCAACCAGCTGCCTATCCCTGTGACCAGCATAGTATAGATTTCTATATCAGTGGACGGGAAAGGTCTGGACAGAAAGGGGGTTATATTAGTTACAGGCCCCAGAGAAGGGGGACCCATCATGACCCTGGGGATGAATGTGTTGAAAGAAGTAGGACAATTACTGGCCAATAGACAATGAAGGAACGGTTGGACTTGAGTAACTCGCCATCATGCAAGTAAGAGTGTGTTTCAATAGCCCGTATGGATCAGTCAGATTCAAAAGTTACAAGCCGCCTCCCAGCATCTCGGGAAAGTGGTGGTAACCCTGGAAGCTACAGTGACCTTATCAGCAAGGCACACCATATTCACTATGCCGGTGCAGCCCCATGTGTCATTGGAAGGAGTGGAAGTACAGATGAAACCTAAGGAAAGGGATGAAACAACCCCAGGATTGTTGGTTCACGGAATCCTAGCCACCACTGCTTACATTTAAGTGGAAGAAGACTGCAGTTGATCCCCTGGAAGGGGGTAGCTCAAGCATACATGAAGCCGGAAGACCTCACAAGGTCCGATGCCATAGAAATTATGTCTGTGAAGGAGGACCCATGAACTTTGTCAGTGTTTCTTAATGGAAAGGAAAGTAGGGGTGAGGTCTGAGCTGGCTACCATCTCCTACAGCAAATGGAAGCAAACATCATGATGCTCTCCCTGGAACAAGTGGGGCAGGTAGAAAATCTGGTACAACAGTATCAAGGAGTGTTTGCTTGACACAAAGATGACTTTGGGTACACCAAAGCCATCCAACAAGAGATCCCTATGAGAACTACAGCCTCCATCTTAGAAAAGTATCGGCAAATTCAACCTCAGATGTACCAGGAAGTAAAGGAGTTGCTGTCACACATGCTGCAAAATGGATTGATACGGGAAAGCCAAAGCTCCTTGGCTGCATCTATTGTACTAGTCCGAAAGTCAGGTCGATGAGATTCTGTGTAGACTACCTACGGCTACTTAAGAAGCGCTAAAAGAAAAATTAGGAAAAGCCTCTCCGTATGTTAAATGTAGCATTACTCCTTGTTAACACAGCATGGATCCAATACCGTTGACCACCGGAGAAAATTGACAAAAAAAGGAAGTAAAGGCTCCACACGGCCATATTTTTAATTGCCTGGACACCTTTATTGTAACCATGTGAAATAAAGCTACATATTATTATTATTCATACGGCCACGTGTATCCTTTTCTTTTCTTCTTTTTAAACTTTGTTTTTATTGAATGAGGAAATGTTTTTTCATACATACATATATCAATGCAGGTAATGTTTGAGGCATATATATCAAAACATCATCATTAGAGGTAGCATTGGTACACAGAACTGTAGATCTAGTGGATGGCTTACACAGTAAAATATCAGTATTTGCAGATGATACAAAACTATGTAAGGTAGTTAACACAAAGGAGGACAGTTTGCAACTACAGACAGATTTGAGTAAATTGGAGCATTGGGCTGAAAAATGGCAAATGAGGTTTAGCACAGATAAGTGTAAGGTTATGCACATGGGAAGGAGAAACAGATGCTACAATTACTTACTAAATGGGAAACTGCTGGGGAAATCAGACATGGAAAAAGACTTAGGCATCTTAGTCAATAAGAAGCTAAATTGGAGTGCCCAGTGTCAGGCAGCTGCCACCAAAGCAAATAGGGTCATGGGATGCATTAGAAGAGGTCTGGGGACACGAGATGAAAACATAATTCTCCCTCTGTACAAATCACTTGTCAGACCACACTTGGAGTATTGTGTGCAATTTTGGACGCCGGTGCTCAAGAAAGACATTACTGAACTTGAAAGGGTTCAAAGGCAGGCTACTAAAATGATAAATGGAGTTGGTTCACTACAATACTCAGAAAGGTTATCAAAATTAGGTCTATTTACGCTAGAAAAGAGAAGACTTAGGGGAGACTTAATATATATGTACAAGTATATCAGAGGGCAATACAGAGATCTCTCCAATGAACTGTTTGTATCAAGGACTGTGACAAGAACAAGGGGGCATTCTCTTCATTTGGAGGAAAGACAATTTCTGCACCAGCATAGAAGAGGGTTCTTCACGGCAAGAGCGGTGAGGCTCTGGAATTCTGTTCCTGAGGAAGTGGTGATGGCCAACTCACTGAATGAATTTAAGAAAGGAATGGATGCTTTTCTTGTGAGTAACAGTATAGAAGGTTACGAATAACATAATATTATAGGTAGATGGTTGACCCATCTTAGGGGAAGGAATTTTTTTCCCTATGGAGAAAATTGGCTGCTACTCTGTGGGATTTTTGCCTTACCCAGGATCAACAATGCAGAACAGCTGCACTAAAAATAGGCTGAACTAGATGGACATAAGGTCTTCCTTCAGCCTTCAAAACTATGTTACTATGTATGTTACTATGTAACCTGTTACCAATGGCAGACAACTCGGATTTTCAAAGAGGCCAAATTGTTGGTGCTCGTATGACAGGCGCTAGTGTAACAGAAAGTGCCCGAATGCTTGGCGTGTCAAGAGGTACTATCTCCAAAGTAATGACTGCATTTGAAAGAGAAGGAAAAACATCCGCAGCAAAGCATAGGTCCGGCCGAAAGTCGAAGTTGACTGAGAGAGACCGTCGGACTCTAAAGCGAATTGTGAAAGAGGATCGCAAGACCAAGGCTCCGAAATTCACTGCTGAGCTCAATGAACACCTACAGAACCCAGTTTCCACGAAAACTGTTCGTCGGGAGCTGCACAAATCTGGATTCCATGGAAGAGCTGCAATTAGAAAACCGCTGCTCTCAATGACAAATGTTTCCAAGCGTTTAGAGTGGTGTAGAAACCTCCAGAATTGGTCCCTCGAGCAGTGGAAACGTGATATTGTCAGATGAATCATCATTTACCCTATTTCCGACCTCCGGCCGAGTGTAGGTTTGGAGACAGCCGAAAGAAGCATTCCATCTAGACTGCCTTCTCCCAACCGTAAAACATGGTAGATGTTCTGTGATGATCTGTGGTGCTATTTCGTGGAGATCCGCCGGGCCAATGATATCCCTTCATGGAAGAATTAACAGCTGAGATTATTTAGGCATTTTGGGCGACCAAGTGCATCCTATGGTTCAAGCACTCTTCCTGGAGGGGAACGCCATCTTTCAGGATGATAATGCACCAATTCATACAGCTAGAATCGTTAAAGCATGGCACGAGGAACATTCTAATGAAGTTGAGCATCTCATCTGGCCCCCACAATCCCCAGATCTCAACATTATTGAGCATTTATGGTCGATTTTAGAGATTCAAGTTAGACGTTGATTTCCGCCGCCATCGACGCTCAAAGAACTAGTGGGTGTTTTAACTGAAGAATGGGCTAAAATTCCTTTGGAAACGATTCACACCTTGTATGAATCCATACCTCAGAGAATTGAGGCTGTAATCGCCGCAAAAGGTGGACCTACACCATATTAAACTAACTTTTGTTGATGTTTCCAGGTGTTTCCATTCTTATAGATTATAAGCTTGCGAGCAGGACCCTCACTCGTCCTGTAACTGGTGAACTGTGTTACATTAAAGTCTTCGCTCTACTGAGGGCGCTGGAGAACACTAGGAACGGCACCTGCGCAGAAGGAACTTGATGCCTATGCTCATAGATGGGCGGAAGACTACGGAGGAAAGAAGAGAACAGTAATTTGCAGGCACGAGATTTCCTCTCAAGCGGCTGATAAACATGGATGAAAAACTGAAGATATACTTTGTACTTCAGGTTTCAATCTGTGTTTCATCTGTTTTTCCCTGATCCATTGTTAAGATTCAGTTGATAAATAAAAGTTGTGACAGTTTAACTCCTTCAGTATTGAAAGAGAAACACAGCTTTCCTGGTTCCCTTTTCCCCACCCACTGCCTGCCTTCTGTATGTGACTGACAGGTGACTGAAACATGAGTGACTTGTCAGTCAGAGACAGGAGTCAGGTAGCAGGTGTGTAATATGCAGATAAGCAGGAGTGCTGTAACTGCAGAGCTCGCCCACTGCACTTATTACTCATTAGCATACAACAAAAGTAAAACTGAAAGAAATGACCTGAAGTATAAGTTGGTTTACATGCAACGTATAGAAACATGTTCACACTGGTCATTAAAGAAACAAAACCTAAGATAGAAATAAAATGAACACTTACCTGTATGTAAGTAAAAAGCAATAGTGCATATACCATAAATATTTGAAAATTAAAAAAAAAAGCATATAAGCCATTCCTCCAGCGCCAAGGTGTACCCAATCGGGAAGGTCTTAACCTATAGTATTAAAACCTTACCATGTGTCAAAATAACCTCAACCTGAAAAAGGGTCTCATTAGCATACAATTTCAATTATGAATTTTTGTAAAAGCAGTGGTGTGCACAAGCTAAGTGTTGTATTTTTGTTACCTTGTCCCTTTGGTGTCTGTCACTTCCCCCTGTGTGTTTTTTCTGCAGAGGTGAGGCTAGATCTCCTTGCCGGCAAGTGCACTAGCCAAGGCAGATCTAGGTGACAAATAGGGATGAGGTATCCTGATGTTGGCAGGGGGAAGGACCTGCATATGGTTTTCGGTGAGAACAGAGACAGGCTCAGGGTGGAGCTCAGGAGGTGACCGTCCCTGATTCCCTATTGTCAGGGCCTTCCTCTCCCCTATTCCATCGACGTTGTGTTGTTGTGCCGTTTGGTGACCGACCAACCGTTGGGTTGTGTCACACTGGTCAGTCACTCCATGACAGATTTACTGAGCATTAAAGTGCCAATACATACATGCCTTCAATTTGGAGTATAAAATCCTGATGACAAGATCTCTTTAACCTGGATGAGAAAAAATGAATGCAACATGGATGCAAAACAGTGGCAATACCGATGACATGAGTGAAAAACTGTCCATTATACATGGATGTAAAAGTATACAATGCGTGAATGTAGCCTAACAACAAGATCCTCTGATTCCAGCTACAGTATGAAGAACCTATAGTAATTATCATATGAGTGCTTTAATTATTTATTTTTTTTATATATAATGTAATATTGGCGGGACTGGAGGAAGGGTGGCAGGATTGGAGATAACAATGTTATACATTACCATTATAGCAATAATCCCTTTGTGCTTCTCTTCAATTAGGTCACAAATAACTTTGTTATCCAAATACTGGACAGGTTCCCACTATTAAGAATAAACAGAATTATTATTTTTTGTTCACTTCTGTTATCACATACTATATACTTTCTTGAGTACTTTCTATTAAGATATCAAATTTTAAAAAAAAGATAACCTCTTGTGCTGGACACCACAAACCTAAATGTTTTGTGATCCATCAGTCCTTGTCCCTTTCCTGTCCTGAGATCCAGTATCTTCACCTCACTCTGTGACCCAGTTGACATCTTCCTCATCAGGGAGACAAAGACATAACTCTCTAAACCTCTTGAACTCTCTAAACCTCTTCTGAATCTTAGATTCAAGACTGTCCAGGCGTCCAGACGTGACCAAAGCTGTGTACTCATTTCTGCGAAACTAACACTGACCGGACCCGTTGTCTTCTGCTTTATCTTAGCTGCACTAGAACCCCTAGAACCCGCTAACTCTGCTATGTTTAGCCCTGCTTTCCACTCCACCCAGGCATGCACTTGAAGAGTCCTAGACTCTGACTAGATGGTGTGACAGCCGTTACTTCACTGACTGTAACCCGGAAATATTTTCTATAAAACTGGTGCGCTAATCCCAATGTTAACTATCTAGAGTCCTATACAATGTAATGCAAACAGTATCACTATCTGTTGTATGGTTCCCCCAGTGGACAGACATCCTGCGTTCCCAGGTTTGGCCTTACAGGCAAAATCTGCAGGGGAACCGAAGTACAACACCAGCCATAGGGATGGTCACAAGGGGGCATTCTCTGCGTCTGGAGGAGAGAAGGTTTTTCCACCAACATAGAAGAGGATCCTTTACTGTTAGGACAGTGAGAATCTGGAATTCCCTGCCTGAGGAGGTGGTGATGGCGAACTCAGTCGAGGGGTTCAAGAGAGGCCTGGTTGTCTTCCTGGAGCGTAACAATATTGTATCTTATAGTTATTAGGTTCTTTAGAAGGACGTAGATCTGGGGATTTATTCTGACAGAATTTTATAGGCTGAACTGGATGGACTAATGTCTTTTTTCGACCTTACTAACTATCTTACTATGTTAAACTAATAACATTTCACAACGATCTTAGTAAAACACAATTAACCCTCTGTTTGGCTTTTCAGCCCGCCACCCTCCTTCATGCTTACAACTTGTAATTGCTATGCAGTGAGATCAGTGCAGAGTGTCATTAGATCTCACACTGCGTATTTTGGACTACTGTGTGATATGTAATGACAGTCTGTTCTGCTTTAACTGCAATAACTTGTAATAACTTGTAATAGTACAAGTTGCTGTGAGCACAACAGACATTAGTGTTATTACTTACACATAACTGTATAGGCAGTGTGGGGGAGCGGGCAGTGTAGCATAGCTGACAGTGCTATGAGAGAAGAAGACCTGATAGAAGGGTTTATAATGTGACACAGCTAAACTCATCTGTACTTCACAACCCTCACACTAAGAATTTTGATATTATCTGAAAGTTTTAGTCATCTGTGCCCTACTCCTAGCACTTTCTATTCATGTAGGAGGTTATACCAGGAGATAAGACCTGTATGATTGCGTCTCACACAATGAAGAAACCTGCTCTAAGCTATTGTGGGGGCATGTTCTTCTATCTTCAGTGTGTTGTTGCCTGCTTATGATTGGTCAACATCATACAGGAGGAAGAAGTATACACCTACAGTGAAAACTATAAGATAACACCCACTTGGACTTAAGAAAAGGTAACCCTTTAGATGCCAAAAACATTTTAGTCTGTTCTACAGCCACTATTACATGGTGTATCCAGTTCAACATGAAAAATTTGGCTAAATACCTTCTTTAAACGGGTAGTCTCCTAATAACACACACATATATATATATATATATATATATCTTTAGGATAAGCCACAAATATCTAATAGAAGTGAGTTTCATCTCTGATACCCTCACCTATCTTCAGAATGCGGTCCACTAATCACCTAACCTGTACAGTGTCCAAGTACCAGTGAGTGAAGAGGTCTCTACATTAATTGATATTCCATATACAGCCGATCAAATATTCTCACACAGCACTTAATGGAGAGAGTCGCGCGCGTGTGCCATCACCTCTCTACTCTCTGGTGATTAGATGCCAGCTGATGTGGGATGTAGGTCCCCTGTTCTGGAGTTGGTGCGAGTCCCTGAGGTGAGGCATAAATGTATTTTGTGAGACAACCCCTTTAGAGGGGTATTCCTGTCCAGAGCATTTATTGCAACTATATTTATATACACTCATATCATGGCAACATGTAAATAATATAATAAATAATATATTGTAGATTACCTCAATTCCTTCTGTTTCATATTCTTCTTGCTCCGCTTTTAGTGTCATAGCAATGAAGAGCTGCTGTAGTTTCTCATTACAGTAATTAATGCAAAACTGCTCGAAACTGGGGAAATTAATAGAGTATTACAATGTAATAAACCAATTAATACATACATTCTACAGTTCATGAGGAAACGCTGCAGGATTTTCTACATTTTCCACAGCTATCCACACCAAAGTATGCACCAGTAATTGTCCCTTATTTAATGTATTTTTCCCATTGTTTATGCATTTTTGCTGTAGAATTTTTTAAACACTTCAAGCAATGTTTATACCATTCAGAGAAAATGTCCAAAGACAAAATATATACACATATATAAATGAATGATGTAAATATTATAATACCACATGTACAGTCATATGTAAGAGTTTGGGCACCCCTATTAATGTTAACCTTTTTTCTTTATAACAATTTTGTTTTTTGCAACAGCTATTTCAGTTTCATATATAGAATCATAGAATCGTAGAGTTGGAAGGGACCTCCTGGGCCATCTGGTCCAACCCCCTGCTCAAAGCAGGATTCGCTAAATCATCCCAGTTAGATGTCTGTCCAGCCTCTGTTTGAAGACTTCCATTGAAGGAGAACTCACCACTTCTCTTGGCAGCCTGTTCCACTCATTGATCACTCTAACTGTCAAAAAGTTTTTTCTAATATCTAATCTGTGTCTCCTCCCATTCAGCTTCATCCCATTGCTTCTAGTCTTTCCTTGTGCAAATGAGAATAAAGTTGATCCTTCTACAATGTGACAGCCCTTTAGATATTTGTAGACAGCTATTAAGTCTCCTCTCAGTCTTCTCTTTTGCAAACTAAACATTCCCAAATCCTGCAACCTTTCCTCATAAGACAGGGTTTGCAGACCGGTCACCATTCTGGTCGCTCTTTTCTGAACTTGCTCCAGTTTGTTGATGTCTTTTTTCAAATGTGGTGCCCAAAATTGGACACAATATTCCAGATGAGGTCTGACCAAAGAGGAGTAGAGGGAAATAATTACTTCACGTGATCTAGACTGTATGCTTCTGTTAATACATCCTAGAATTGCATTTGCCTTTTTTGCTGCTGCATCACACTGTTGACTCATATTCAGTCTGTGATCTATTAGTATACCCAAGTCTTTTTCACATGTGCTGTCACTTAGCCCTATTCCTCCCATTCTATATATGCTTTTTTCATTTTTATTGCCCAGGTGTAGTACTTTGCATTTCTCCCTGTTAAAAACCATTCTGTTAGTTGCTGCCCACTTCTCCAGTTTATTTAAATCTTTTTGAATCCTCTCTCTCTCTTCTCTAGTATTAGCTATCCCTCCTAGCTTTGTGTCATCAGCAAATTTAATCAGTTTACCCTCAATTCCTTCATCTAAATAAATCATTGATAAAGATGTTGAACAATACAGGACCCAGGACAGAGCCCTGTGGTACCCCACTTGAGACATTCTTCCAACTGGATGTGCAGCCATTTACGACCACTCTTTGGGTCCGATCACTAAGCCAGTTATGAATCCACCTAACAGTTGCCTTGTCCATTCCATACTTAGTCATTTTTTCAATAAGGATTGTATGAGAGACTTTGTCAAATGCTTTGCTGAAGTCAAGATATACTATATCTACAGCATTTCCTTGATCCACCCAATCAGTAATACCATCATAGAAGGAAATTAAATTAGTCTGACATGACTTATTAGTTACAAACCCATGCTGACTCTGTTTAATCACTTCATTCTTATCCAGGTATTGACATACATGTTGTTTAATAATTTGTTCAAAGATCTTTCCTGGTATAGAAGTCAGACTCACCGGCCTATAGTTGCCTGGGTCCACCTTCTTCCCCTTTTTGAAGATAGGAACAACATTTGCTCTTCTCCAGTCTTCTGGCACTTCTCCTGTTCTCCAAGAATTTTCAAAGATTATGGAGAGGGGTTCAAAAATTTCTTCTGCTATCTCCTTCAGTACTCTGGGGTGTAATTCATCTGGACCTGGAGACTTGAATACATTTAGGTTAGCTAAGTGTTTCCTCACTATCATTCTGTTTATAGATATCCTGGATTCTTCTATTCCCTTAATAGGACAGTGAATAACAGTTGATGTTACATTTCCTTTCTGAGAGAAAACAGATGCAAAATAGGAATTTAAAAGTTCAGCCTTCTCAACATCCTGTCTTACCATTTCATCATTTTCATCCTGTAAAAATCCTATAGCATCTTTGACTTTTCTTTTACTTTTGACATATCCCCAAAATCCTTTATTATTGCTTTTGACATCTCTTGCAAGCCTCAATTCATTTTCAGCTTTAGATAATCTGATTTGTGCCTTGCAGGTTCTGCAGACAGCATTATATTCTTCTTTAGATATGCCTCCTTCTTTCCATTTTATAAACATTTTTTGCTTCCTTTTTAGCATGTGCTTAAGTTCTGTGTTCATCCATCCTGGTTTCCTTAAATGCTTCCTATTCTTCCCTCTTTTCGGAATTGTTAACAACTGTGCTTTGAGAATTTCATTTTTCAAGATTTCCCATCCTTCCTGGACATTTTTGTCTTTAAGGATATCCAGCCATTGGATCCCTCCAATTCTCTTTCTGAATCCCTTAAAATCTGCCTTTCTGAAATCTAACCTTGACGTCTGAGTCTTCACAGGTCTTCCGCCTCTAGTTATCCAAAATTCTAAAATAGCATGGTCGCTACCTCCTAGGGTCCCAGCCACTTTTACCTCCTCAACCATTTCCTCCCTGTTTATAAGGATTAGATCCAAGGTAGCAGTTCCCCTTGTTTTCTCCTTTACCTTTTGGAAGATAAAGTTGTCAGCAAGAGAGGATAAGAATTTCCTTGACCTGTTAGTTTTGCCTGAGAGAGATTCCCAACAAATGTCTGGATAGTTGAAATCTCCCATGACAACTATGTCATATTTTTTGGAGAACTTGGCCATTTGATGCATAAAGAGTTCATCCATATCTTCAGCTTGCACAGGCGGCCTGTAGTAAATGCCTACAATGGTGTCCTTTCCATTGTTCTGTCCTTGTATTCTTACCCAAACAGTTTCCACAGAACTCCCAGTCTCTGAAGCTTCAATCTCTGTGCAGATATACGCATTTCTAACATACAATGCGACACCCCCTCCTCGTTTATCAAGTCTGTTTCTTGCAAATAAGTTGTATCCTTCTAGTCTTGTATTCCAATCATGTGTATTGTCCCACCAAGTTTCAGTGATTCCAATGACATCATATTTCTTTTCCTGTGTTAGTAGTTCCAATTCTCCTTGTTTGTTGCCCATGCTTTGTGCATTAGTATAGAAACATATCTAATAACTGATGGACTCAGTACAATAAACCTCATTTGAATCCAGAAATATAACTAACAGAAAATGTGCAATCTGCATTTAAACAAAATTTGACCGGTGCAAAAGTATGGGCACCCTTATCATTTTCTTGATTTGAACACTCCTAACTACTTTTTACTGACTTCCTGAAGCACTAAATTGGTTTTGTATCCTCATTAAGCTTTGAACTTCATAGCCAGGTGTATCAAATCATGAGAAAAGGTATTTAAAGTGGCCACTTGCAAGTAGTTCTCCTATTAGATTCTCCTATGAAGACTGGCATCATGGGCTCCTCAAAACAACTCTCAAATGATCTGAAAACAAAGATTATTCAACATAGCTTTTCAGGGGAAGGATACAAAAAGTTGTCTCAGAGATTTAACCTGTCAGTTTCCACTGTGAGGAACATAATAAGGAAATGGAAGTGGCCACCTTAAATACCTTTTCTCATGATTTGATACACCTGGCTATGAAGTTCAAAGCTCAATGAGGTTACAAAACCAATTTAGTGCTTCAGGAAGTCAGTAAAAAGTAGTTAGGAGTGTTCAAATCAAGAAAATGATAAGGGTGCTCATACTTTTGCACCGGTCAAATTTTGTTTAAATGCAGATTGCACATTTTCTGTTAGTACAATAAACCTCATTTGAATCCAGAAATATAACTGAGTCCATCAGTTATTAGATATATGAAACTGAAATAGCTGTTGCAAAAACCAAAATTGTTATAAAGAAAAAAGGTTAACATTAATAGGGGTGCCCAAACTTTTACATATGAAAAATCATACAGTGTGATTTTCTGGATTTTTTTTAGATTCTACGATAACAATTACAGTCCTCTCCATTCTTTGTAAGTGGGAAAACTTGCAAAATTGGCAGTGCATCAAATACTTATTTTCCCCACTGTATGTGTATTGGAGCATAAATGAAAGAAGGAAAAGACCCTCGGCAAAATTACAATATAAACAACAGAAACGAGAAAGCCATGATAAAGTCAAAGAGGTATAAAACATAAATAAATCAATAATAATGACAGAGTGTATCTGAAATGGATCTATAAATAGGTCACTATGCTGGAGTATATATCTCTGACTATTATGCTTGATAAATATTTTTTGCGTCCTCAGTCCTACATTTAGATCAGGATACTTTAATATTTAATAGCATTTGCACATTAGCACATATACATTTGTGCACTGTGGCAATATGTGTGCACTGATAAGGAGATCTCATAATTTCCATTAAGTTCTCTGTATGCTAATAAGATCTTGTATTTTATTAGATTGTCATTCCCTTTTCATGTAGGAATGATTATTTTTCATGTACTATCTGCACTTGCACTTTTTGGTAGATGCAATTATATATATATATATATATATATAAATATCCTTTTGGGGGGGATGATCACCTACTTATAGATCCATTTCAGATATACTGTGTCTTTATTATTGATTTATTTCTATTTTTCTTTGGAGTCTGAGCCTTGATATAAGCATACAATTTTTTTTTTCAATTTGTCACACATTTTGTGACATATACACTGCTCAAAAAAATAAAGGGAACACTCAAATAACACATCCTAGATATTAATGAAATATTCTCATTGAATACTTTGTTCTGTACAAAGTTGAATGTGCTGACAACAAAACCACACAAAAATCATCAATGGAAATCAAATTTATTAATCAATGGAGGCCTGGATTTGAAGTCCCACAGAAAATTAAAGTGGAATGTAATGTCCTTAAAACAAGTCAAAATGATGCTCAGAATTGTGTGTGGCCTCCACGTGCCTACAACACCTGGGCATACTTCTGATGAGGCGGGGGATGTCTCTTGAGGAATCTCCTCCCTGACCTGGACTAAAGCATCCGTCAACTCCTGGACAGTCTGTGTTGCAAAGTGACATTGGTGGATGGAGCGAGACATGATGTCACAAATGTGCTCAAACGGATTCAGGTCTGGGGAACGGTCGGGCCAGTCCATAGCTTCAATGCCCCCATCTTGCAGGAACTGATGACACACTCCAGCCACATGTGGTCTGGCATTATCCTGCATTAGGAGGAGCCCAGGGCCCACTGCACCAGCATATGGTCTCACAAGGGGTCTGAGGATCTCATCTCGGTACCTAATGGCAGTCAGGCTACCTCTGGCGAGCACATGGAGGGCTGTGCGGCCCTCCAAAGAAATGCCACCCCACACCATTACTGACCCACTGCCAAACCGGTCATGCTGAAGGATGTTGCAGGCAGCAGATCACTTTCCACGTGTCTCCAGACTCTGTCACGTCTGTCACATGTGTTCAGTGTGAATCTGCTTTCATCTGGGAAGAGCACAGGGCGCCAGTGAGCGGCAAATTTGCCAATCCTGGTGTTCTGTGGCAAATGCCAAGCTTCCTGCACGGTGTTAGGCTGTGAGCACAACCCCCATCTGTGGACGTCGGGCACTCAGACCATCCTCATGGAGTCGGTTTCTAACCGTTTGTGCAGACACATGCACATTTTTGGCCTGCTGGAGGTCATTTTGCAGGGCTCTGGCAGTGCTCCTCCTGTTCCTCCTTGCACAAAGGTGGAGGTAGCGGTCCTGCTGCTGGGTTGTTGCCCTCCTACGGCCCCCTCCACATCTCCTGCTGTACTGGCTTGTCTCCTGGTAGCGCCTCCTGCCTCTGGACATTACGCTGACAGACACAGCAAACCTTCTTGCCACAGCTCGCATTGATGTGCCATCCTGGATGAGCTGCACTACCTGAGCCACTTGTGTGGGTTGTAAAGTCCGTGCTGATTCTCTCATTATTGTAATTTGAATATGGTTGTAGAGTCCGTCTCATGCTACCACGAGTGTGAAAGCACAACTAACATTCAAAAGTGACCAAAACATCAGCCAGAAAGCATTGGTACTGAGATGTGGTCTGTGGTCCCCACCTGCAGAACCACTCCTTTATTGAGTGTGTCTTGATAATTGCCAATAATTTCCATCTGTTGTCTATTCCATTTGCACAACAGCATGTGAAATTGATTGTCAATCAGTGTTGCTTCCTTAGTGGACAGTGTGAATTACTTGGAGTTATATTCTGTTGTTTAAGTGTTCCCATTATTTTTTTTAGCAGTGTACATTTTTTTCCTGTTGCATTCCAATTGTTATGCTATGCGCCTTCTGTAGTTTCTTTGCATATCTTTTACTAGCCACACTTACGGTTTTATTAATACAGATAAATACAGATAAATGTTTTATACCACAATGTTTATACCATGCCTAGCTACCTTATTGGAGCAACAGGTACAAGTGGAAAATCAAGTTATATATTCTCTGCAGCCACTCACCTCCAGTCATCAGAGCGAAGCAGGAAGCAGTTACAGTCACTGCTCACTACATAGTGAGTGTGCACATTCACTGACAGCCTGTTCTGGGAGGATATACCTTCATTTCTCCCCTCAGCCTCTGCTCCAGTAAGGCAGGCAGGCATGGTTGAAACGCTATTTCATTTCTGGAGATGGCAGGTTTAGTTTAAGCACCACAGGGCTCCTCCTCACTATGACATCGCCAATAAAATATTAGCATTGTTGCAATTCCAATAATTTTCTATGAGAAAAAATGGGACTGTTGCAAGGTTGCCTATGACTTTTTCTCCCATAAGGAGCCATTAATAGTGTACTTCAACCAAAATTTTTCCAGTCCTCCTTGGAATCCAAGCATGACATAAAGCTACTACAGTTAATACATATATTCTTTACTGTACATTTTTCAAATTTTTCAGACAGGAAAAAAAAATTACATAACATTATTAAAGGACCCGTGATTTCTTGGACATTGAACAAAACTACTAATTTTAGGTTACAAATTATACATGGGGGGAGCAAATGAAATGATATTATATTGGATCAGAGAAGTGAGAAATGTACCTGTTTGTTTCAAACACTTCAAAGCCATAAATGTCCAAAAGTCCTATTACTGTTTTCTTAGGTGGCTCCTGTTAATTCCAATTACATGGTAAAATTAATTCATCAAGTCTCATCACAACGAGATAGAACATGTTTATCATAAACATTTGTATTGTATACATGTGATAAATGTCCCATTTATATTAAATATACCACCAAATTCGAACAATATACAGCATATAAAAAAAGGAAAATTACCAAAATTGTCATCTTTGCCATTTCTAATCTACTGATAACCAATTTCTAAATAGATCACGTTCATCATCTGTTTAGAAGCATGTAGTGTAAATGTAAGCCATAATGATATGAATATTTTATTGCATTTCATGGCTCCAGAAGGTCACACCAGCATCCTCAGCGTTTAGGAACTAAATATTTTATGACAAATTACAGAGCTGTTGATATGTACAAGAACATAACAGGATGTTTGGCAAGATCACTCATGTTACAGCTACTCTATTTCTCCCTTTGCTGAAGGGAAGGCTGCAGAGATCCGTTATAGAGGAGGACAAAAAATGTGATCACTTTGTGATTGGTTAATTGTTATTATATATTTAGAGAACGAAACAGAGAGAAACACAAAAACTAACAATCAAGCCCAATATGAAAACATGGAAAAGTGGAAAAATGAACCCACTTCCAAGGTCACCTCCAGCATCCATTTACTGCACGACATATTGTAAGTTGCCTCTATTCATTCACTTCTGCTGCCACCATTTAACGCTTTCCTTCAATTTATTTCAACCAGAACAGCCATTAGAACATTTTGATCTATGTATATTTCAGTGGTCCCCGTGCAACCATTCCAACACCCTTTTCATCCGGATTCATGAATGTACAAATTTTATGATACACTAATTATCTAAAGCCACACAATTTTCTCCTGACACAGAACATTTAGACAAGGACTTCTCAATGACACTGAGTTACACATGAGTTGCAGTAAAATCACAGCAATGTTCACTATATGCTGTAACAGTCATTGGCATGGGAGATGAGGGGAGATATGTGTCACTGCGCATAATGGCATCAGTGATGTAAAACCAGAGTATTTTCCTCCAGCACAGTACGTGTTGTGAGGGTTAAATTAAAGTTGCATACATGGACTGGTTTTAGGTGGACAACTATAGAGTAGGTGGGAAGATGTCCACCATATCGCCACCTGCAGAGTCGGCACAGCCGTGTGCTAACAGGACCTGTGTGATCTCACAGTCATGTGATCAGTTACATGGTCTGGGTTTAAGTGGCTGAACTTGAGATGCAGTCTGTGTGTTGTGTTTGGAGAGGAAAGACTCCAAACGGTGGCTTCAGGTGGAGCTGAAGACACATGGTGGTCTTACAGGACGAATACCTCAGGCAATTGGACATTGTTATAAGTTATCTTTTTTTGTTTTGCCATTATGCCAGAAAGGCTATGTTTACTTTGCTAAACCCAGCAACGGTTTATGGTGTTCCACAATAAACCAACAGGTGATTGTCATGACTCTGGACAGGATGGCTCCGCTTCCATCCTGGTCAGGTCAGGGTTAATCCTAGTTTGCCTCTCTTTAGTTCTGGGGTGGCTGTTTAATGTTGGCAGCTCCTGAATTTGGTGTCGGTGATACTTCCGTATACTCGGTTTGTGCTTGCTGACCCAGGTTACTAGTCCGTAAAAGTTGTGCCTCTGTGCGTGTGTGCTTTGCTGTGTATGACCTGGTTTGTCCCCTGACTTTTGCCTCTGTATCCTGCTTTGTGCTTCCCTGTCCTTCCTGGTTATTTGTCTTTCTGGCTCGTCTCTGTTTACTCTCTGTCTTATGCCTAGGTACCACGATCCCGTCTGGCTTTTGACCTTTGGCTTTCCTTTGACTACGTTAACTTGCTATGCCCTATACTCCGCATGCTCAGCTGCCTTCCCTGTCCTCACATGCGGTAATTCTGCCCCCCTGGTCACGTGACTGCTTAGTTCCATGTCCCATGCTTACTGCTCAGTCTCAGGTCCTTGCACACTGCGTGGCTGGTTCCTCTGCTACTTGTGCTCGTTCACATGCCCCCTGATAGCGCCCCCTTGGCTGCACCAGTGACATCAAATTACCACCGACCCTTACAATTTTTCAGGGTTTTTTGTGTGTTTGTTATGGACCCGCTGTGTGCTCTGTCAGATCAGGTATCTCACCTGACCAAAAATCAGTAGAGCAAAGAGCATTGCTTGCTTCTCACCAACAGGTACAGAGGGAGTTGGCAGATAGAGTTAATACTGTTCGGGGTGCCTCTTCTTCATCTGGCAATGTGGAGGGTACTGGATCTGATGCTTCCCTATCCTCTCCTGAACCCTCTGTCAAAATTCCAGATACCTTTTCTGAGGATAAGAGAAAATTCCAGGTGTTTAAGGAGAGCTGTATGTTACTTTTTCCCTGCGTCCTCAGTCCTCGGGTGATGAGAGTCAAAGGGTGGGGATAGTTATTTCCCTGTTACATGAAGGGCTGCAATCCTGAGCTTTCTCCCTATCCCCTACCTTCCCTGAGAGAATGTCTGTTGACCGGTTCTTCGAGGCCTTGGAGCTAATTTACGATAAACCTGATCGAGTGAGATTAGCAGAGGACACGATTATGAGACTTACCCAGGGAAAGTGCTCTGCTGAGTGGTACTGTTCCGAGTACCGGCGATTGGCACCAGAGGTTTCCTGGAATGACTCGGCACTTAGGGGGCTATGCCGAAGGGGTCTCTCCTAGCGTTTAGGTGTCATGCAATGAGAAGCTCCTCTGTTGCCAGCTAAACCAAAGCCTTCGTTGTCAGTTGAGCCCATGGAGGTGGGGGCTGTCTCCATGAAGGAAAAGGAGAGGAGGCGTCACAGAGAGAAAAAATTCTGCTTCCATTGTGGAGAGCCGGGTCATTGGATAAAGGACTGTCCCTTCTGCCCCCCAGATTCCAAGGTCTCGGGAAACGACTATGTCTGGGTAATTGCCGAGGAGGTTACCCAGACCCATCGGTATTTTTTTCCTCAGCTTTCAAACTATTGTTAAAAGTGGAAGTTGGTGTGAACAATTTTTTTTCCCTCTTCTGCTTTTGTAGATTGCGGGTCTTCAGTAAACTTGATTGACTCGAGGTTGGTGGCCCATTGTGAGATAGGGACAGTCAGGTTGGATAAACCCATGAGAGTGATGGCTATTGACTCAACCCCGTTCACCAAGGACGGGATCCGTTCCGTTACTAAAGAATTCGTCCTTAAGGTGGGGTCTGTTCATCTGGAGCATATAACCTGTTTCGTTCTGAACAACCTCACTGCAGGTTTAGTTTTGGGGTTTCCTTGGCTACAATGTCATAATCCAGTCATTGACTGGGAGGACTGGGAAATTATTAAATGGGGATCCAACTGTGAAAACAAATGTCTGAATTCTGTGTCTATGTCATCCGTCGGTCTGGAGGTTATTCCGGAGTACTTGAAGGACTTTAAGGACGTGTTCTCAGAAAGTCAGGCTGAGGGGTTACCACCGCACCGCCCTTTTGATTGTGCCATTGACCTGATTCCTGGGGCTAAATTGCCTAAGACCCGATTGTGTAACCTTTCTGGTCTCGTGTAGGTCCTCATGAAGGAGTACATATCTGAGAGTCTCCGCAAGGGGCATATCCACCCTTCTGTGTCTCCTGTTGCTGCAGGTTTCTTTTTTGCAAAAAAAAGACGGTAGTTTCCACCCATGTCTTGACTTTCGGGAATTGAGCAAGATTACTGTAAGAAACACATATCCCCTCCCACTCATTCCTGATTTGTGTAATCAATTATCCGGGGCCAAATGGCTTTCAAAACTAGACTTACGGGGGACATATAACTTTATCCGGGTGCGGGAGGGGGATGAGTGGAAGTCTGCGTTTCTCACATTGGAAGGGCTGTTCAAAAACTTAGCTATGCTGTTTGGTTTGACCAATGCACCTGCGGTTTTCCAAAACTTCATCAATGATATGTTCTCTGATTTTATTGGGCGGTTTGTAGTTATATACTTAGATGACATTCTGGTTTATTAATTTGATAAGCAGACACAGATTGGTCACCTTCGGGCGGTTCTTCAAAGACTCAGGGAAAGCCAACTTTTCGCTAAGCTAGAGAAATGCTCATTTTTTGTCCAGGAACTGCCTTTCTTGGGGTTCATTGTCTCTAGTGAGGGGTTTCGGATGGATCCCAAGAAGGTGCAGGCCATTGTGGATTGGGTGCAGCCCTGGGACCTGAAGGGCCTTCAGCGCTTCTTGGGATTCGCCAATTATTACCGGAGGTTTATTAAGGGGTTCTCTCAGGTGGTCAAGCCCTTCATCGACTTGACGCAGAAGGGGGCTGATGTTAAGAACTAGTCTGTCTCAGCGGTAGCGGCATTTCTCACTCAGAAATAATGCTTTATGACTGCCCCAGTTCTGATTCAACCAGATCCATCTGAACCATTTGTGGTGGAGGTGGACACCTTGGAGGTGGGGTTGGGTGCGGTGTTGTCCCAGTGGCTTGCCACTTTGTCCAATCTGAGACCATGCGCCTTCTTCTCCAAGAGGTTCTCCCCGGCGGAAAGAAATTATGATGTAGGTAATCAAGAACTTCTTGCGGTTAAGTTGGCCTTTGAAGAATGGAGACATTTTTTGGAGGGGGCGGTTCATCCCATTACTGTGGTTACTGATCACAAGAACCTGGCGTATATTGAGTCTGCTAAAAGGTTGACCACTAGGCAAGCTAGATGGTCACTTTTTTTCCCGGTTCCAATTCTCGATCACCTTTTGCCTGCGATCCAAGAATGTGAAGGACGATGTCTTGTCTCGGAATCTGGATCCAGTTTCTCCCCCCGAGCCTCCATCTTCCATTCTTCAACCCGGGGTGGTTGCTGATGTGTCGGCAGGCTTGGAATGGGAGATTCGGGAAGCCCAGTGTCAGGCTCCCCCGTCCAAGCCAGTAGAAAAGTTGTTTGTCCCTGTTCAATTTCGGCTCAGACTCCACCAGGAGTTCCATGATTCGGCCCTGAGTGGACATCCTGGGATTTCAGCCACTCGTGAGGCCATTGTGAGAGTTTTTTGGTGGGCCTTGCTTACGTCTGAAGTGAAGAAATTTGTGTCTGCCTGTGAAGTTTGTGCCCGCACTAAGAGCTCTGATAACTGGCCAGCTGGGGAATTGGTGCCTTTGCCAGTTCCTGATAGACCGTGGACACATTTGTCCATGGATTTTATCACCAATCTTCCTCCTTCAAGGGGTAATACTGTCATCTGGGTGGTGGTGAACAGGTTTACAAAGCAAGCACACTTTGTACCCTTAGTGGCACTGCCCTCTGATGAAACCTTGTCTAGTTTGTTCGCTCAACATGTGGTTCATTTGCATGGGGTACCCATGCATGTGGTGTCTGACCGTGGTGTGCAGCTTGTGTCCAAGTTTTGGAGGGCATTTTGTGAAACATTGGGTATTCAGTTGTCCTCATCTGCATACCATCTGGAGTCCAATGGTCAGACCGAACGGACCAATCAGTTGTTGGAGCAAATTCTGTGCTGTCTTTCCACTTCCAGTCAAAATAACTGGTGCGATGCCTTGCCTTTAGCAGAGTTTGCGTTCAATAACCGTGTTAACCACTCTACAGGTACCTCCCCTTTCTTCTGTAATTATGGGTTTAATCCACACTTTGGGGAGTTTTCTCATCTGGACTCTGGTTGCCTGGGGGCTGAGTTAGCTGTACAGCAATTGGGGAATTTGTGGCGGTAGGTCCAAAAGAATACTGGGGAAGCTCAGAGGAAGTTTAAGATTTTTGCGGACAGAAGACAGACGGTGGGACCTACCCTTCGGGTTGGAGATATAGTGTGGCTCTCTACTAAAAACATTAAGCTTAAGGTTCCTTCAGCAAAATTGGGGCCTAAGTTTATTGGCCCTTATGAGATCACGGAGGTGGGTAACCCAGTCGCGTTTTGTTTGCGCCTCCCAGTGTCTTTTAAGATTCCCAATGTATTCCATAGGGCCCTACTGAAACCATTGGGGGCTATGAAAGAAGCGTCATTAGGTCCCTTGCTGCCTGTATCAGTGGATAGTCAGGAGGAATTTGAGGTGGAGCGCATCTTGGATTCCCGGTTGGGCCGCCATTCCCTCCAGTATCTTGTGCACTGGAGGGGGTATGGGCCTGAGGACCGATCCTGGGTTCCTGCCAGATCGGTTCATGCTGATCATCTGGTGAGCTCCTTTCATGCCTGGTTTCCTGGGAAACCTGGGGGTCCGGTGAGGGGTACTGTCATGACTCTGGACAGGATGGTTCTGCCTCCATCCTGGTCAGGTCAGGATTAATCCTAGTTCAACACTCTTTGGTTCTGGGGTGGCTATTTAATGTTGGCAGTTCCTGTATTTGGTGTCGGTGATACTTCCATATACTCGGTTTGTGCTTGCTGACCCAGGTTACTCATCCATAAATGTGGTCCCTCTG
Organism: Dendrobates tinctorius; assembly: GCF_039654945.1. Classification (NCBI taxonomy): domain Eukaryota; kingdom Metazoa; phylum Chordata; class Amphibia; order Anura; family Dendrobatidae; genus Dendrobates; species Dendrobates tinctorius. The sequence continues at coordinate 7,372,593 of NW_027361741.1, read as the reverse complement.
TGCGTGTGAGCTTTGCTGTGTATGACCCGGTTTGTCCCCTGACTTTTGCCTCTGTATCCTGCTTTGTACTTCCCTGTCCTTCCTGGTTATCTGACCTCTCGACTCATTTCTGTTTACTCTCTGTCTTATCTCTAGGTACCACCCTCTCTTCTGGCTTTTGAAGTTTGGCTTTCCTTTGACTATATTAACTTGCTGTGCCCTATACTCCGCGCGCTCAGCTGCCTTCCCTGTCCTTACATGCAGTAATTCCGCCCCCTGGTCACGTGACTTCTTAGTGCCAGGTCCTGTGCTCACTGCTTAGTCTTAGGTCCTTGTGCACTGCGTGCCTAGTTCTTCTGCTCCTTGCACTCGTTCACATGCCCCCTGATAGCGCCTCTTGGGTTGCGCCAGTGACACCATTGGTGTCATCACAGTGATTTACCACAAGAAGCATTCCTATGACTACTATAGGAACAGCTGAGTGAGTCAACCCCTCACAATGCGTAGCCTTTTTACCAAGATTGGGAAACTTTGAATTTTCTGCTCAGCTCACCGTAATGTCAACATACTAGTCTAATCGCCTCTTTCTATTATTTTAACAAGTAAGCTATAAGTCAGCAACCTTCTCTGCATGTTCAATCTAGTTTGAGATAACATCCATTTTTTGCTGTGATTTTCACAAACCACAGAAATGCTCCAGAGCGAGAGCAACACGGGAGCGGGAGTACCGCCTCTGACCTTCCAGCATCTGCAGCTCTTCTTTTGATTTGCCAGCCTGGAGCAACATCATCATTGCGGTATGTCGCATCAGGCCAGCTAAGCAAAACGAGATGCGGATGCTGTCAGGTAAGAAGCAGAAACCACTTTCATGCATCGATCATAGACCACTGTCATGGACAATGGAACTGGACGTGTGAATTGATTTGCAACAAATCTAATAAGTAGATATTGTCTAAGGCAGCTGCTATGCCAGTCTCTACAGCTGAACATGGCCTAACAGTAAACTTCACATGGGAAGAGTAAGTTACCACTGGCCAATGAGGATGGGACAATCTACAGCTATATCAAGAAGGACTAAACATTTTTTGTACATCACCTTGTCACCATAGGTACAGATATTTTATCACCAAGATCTGAATACTCTGCTACTGACAAGGCCTGAAACTATACCACTTTGTCACCAAATATACCCTGCTATGGCTTAACACAGGGTTCCCCAACTCCAGTCATCAAGGCCCACCAACAGATCATGTTTTCAGGATTTCCTTTGTATTGCACAGTTGAAGCAATTATCACTTGAGCAGTACTAAGGAAATCCTGAAAACATGATCTGTTGGTGGGCCTTGAGGACTGGAGTTGGGGAACCCTGGCTTAACATGTTGTCTGACTAACTTTGCATCAAACCATCGAGTCTCGCGTTTTATAATTCCAGTTTATATTCTGCTTCCACGGTAATATGAGGAGCTCAGTGGTTAACACTGTTCCCCTGCAGTACTTGGGTCCTGGAATCAAATCCCAGCAACATCTAGATAAAGTATGTGCATTTTCCCTGCGTTCATGTGGGTATCCTTCGGATTCTCAGTTTTTTTCCCACATTCAAAGACATCCTGATAGGGAATGTAGATTGGGAGTGATTACAGTGTCTGCAAAGTGCTGCAGAATATGTTGGCACTATATTAGCAATCATATAAAAAAGTATATAAAAAATAAATTCCATCATAGAATATAGGAAAATAAAAAGATAATTCATGTAACATGAAAAGCATAAACATTTGATTAATGCTTTACCTTATTTGCTAGTGACCTATTAATTTTGTTAACAAGCCAGCTGAAGGATCTCCCATATATTGCTTTGGCAAGGGCATCACGGGCATAGTATGCCAATTCTAAATTCAAAGGGCTGAGAACCTGGAGGTGACAATAAAAAAACTGAGATCATTAAAGGGAATCTATCAGCAGGTGTTTGCTACGTAATCTGAGAGCAGCATAATGTAGAGACAGATAGACCCCTGATTCTATCGATGTGCTACTTACTAAAATTAGTAAGCACAATACCCAAGCCCATTATCCTTCAAAGGAGTGGGCTACACTCTCAATGCACAAATAAATCACAAAGGTTATGTCACTGTCAGGTGACCCAATAACCAAGAGTGTCACTCATTTCATAAAATACATGTTTTATTAAACATTAATTGACAAACAACCATAAAACGATTGCCTCAAACCAACACTTATAGGAAGGAGAAACAGCAAAAGGATACAAATTCAATTATATAATGAGTCAAAATTTAAAGAAAATGACTACAGTATCCTGAATAATATAATATGCCCAACAATTTACTCAGTATTTATTGATTAGATACATTTTTAATAAAACTATAGAAAATTGCATGCAAAAAAACCTGCATAGGTGTGAATAAAATTTACTGCCTTAATTTGAATAGAATCCAACACATAATTCACACCATTGAATAACTATTCATTAATCAGCTGTTCCTGCTGCTACACCACCATGGCATGGCTGTAGAAAATTGCATGCGAAAAACCTGCATAGATGTGAATAAAATTTACTGCCTTAATGTGAATAGAATCTAACACACAATTCACACCATTGAATAACTTCATTAATCAGCTGTTGCTGCTGCTACACCGCCATAGCCTTACACATGGCTGCAGAAAATTGCATGCAAAAACCTGCATAGATGTGAATAAAATGTACTGCCTTAATTTGAATAGAATCTAACACATAATTCACACCATTGAATGACTATTCATTAATCAGCTTTTGCTGCTGCTACACCGCCATAGCCTTACACATGGCTGCAGAAAATTGCATGCAAAAACCTGCATAGATGTGAATAAAATTTGCTGCCTTAATGTGAATAGAATCTAACACATAATTCACACCATTGATTGACTATTCATTAATCAGCTGTTGCTGCTGCTACACAGCCATAGCCTTACACATGGCTGCAGAAAATTGCATGCAAAAACCTGCATAGATGTGAATAAAATTTACTGCCTTAATGTGAATAGAATCTAACACATAATTCACACCATTGAATGACTATTCATTAATCAGCTGTTGCTGCTGCCACACCACCATAGCCTTACACATGGCTGCAGAAAATTGCATGCAAAAACCTGCATAGATGTGAATAAAATTTACTGCCTTAATGTGAATAGAATCTAACACATAATTCACACCATTAATCAGCTGTTGCTGCTGCTACACCACCATTGCTTTACACATATAATATGCCCCACAATATACTTAGTATCTTTAATTAGATACAACAGGGCTAAATGGCTGTAGAAAATTGCATGCAAAAAACCTGCATAGATGTGAATGAAATATACTGCCTTGATTGAATAGAATCTAACACAAAATTCACACCATTAAATAACTATTCATTAATCAGCTATTGCTGCTGCTACACCACCATAGCCTTACACATATGTGGATTCTAATCACCCACAATATGCAATATATGCAGCCATTGCTGCTACAGCGCTACCACACCCCTAGGAAGAAGCACGGTGGTGTGGCAGCAGCAACAGCTGATTAATGAATAGTCATTCAATGGTGTGAATTATGTGTTAGATTCTATTCACATTAAGGCAGCAAATTTTATTCACATCTATGCAGGTTTTTGCATGCAATTTTCTGCAGCCATGTGTAAGGCTATGGTGGTGTAGCAGCAGCAACAGCTGATTAATGAATAGCCTTTCAATGGTGTGAATTATGTGTTAGATTCTATTCAAATTAAGGCAGTAAATTTTATTCACATCTATGCAGGTTTTTGCATGCAATTTTCTGCAGTCATGTGTAAGGCTATGGCGGTATAGCAGCAGCAACAGCTGATTAATGAATAGTTATTCAATGGTGTGAATTATGTGTTGGATTCTATTCAAATTAAGGCAGTAAATTTTATTCACACCTATGCAGGTTTTTTTGCATGCAATTTTCTATAGTTTTATTAAAAATGTATCTAATCAATAAATACTAAGTATATTGTTGGGCATATTATATTATTCAGGATACTGTAGTCATTTTCTTTAAATTTTGACACATTATATAATTGAATTTGTATCCTTTTGCTGTTTCTCCTTCCTATAAGTGTTGGTTTGAGGCAATGGTTTTATGGTTGTTTGTCAATTAATGTTTAATAAAACATGTATTTTATGAAATGAGTGACACTCTTGGTTATTGGGTCACCTGACAGTGACATAACCTTTGTGATATATTACTAAAATTAGTGTCTGATCAGCAAGTTAAAGGCTTTAGACCTGGATAGAAAGAACTATAGAATGATAATCGAACACAAAACCTTAGAAAACAAACCTGCTCAGATCTAGCTTCAATCTTCTTGTGCGTTAGAGCTTCTTGTAAAATGGATACCGGAACACCAAGAAGCTGCAATAAGAAAAAAGAGAGGAAACCTTATTCTCATAGTCTTTATATATACTAGATGGTGGCCCGATTCTAATGCATCGGGTATTCTAGAATATGGGCAATTCACATGCGTTTTCCCGCTGAAAACATGCGTTTTTCACGTGATTTTCGCATGCGGAATTCAAGCGCATTCCAAGCTATTTGAAGCATTGCTTGGACTGTGATTGACAGGTTGGTCACACTTGTCAAGCATAGTGTTTGACAATTGTGATCAACTTTTAACTATTGATGCTGCCTATGCAGCATCAATAGTAAAAGATAGAATGTAAAAAATTAAAAAAAGGTTATGCACACCTTTCAATGGCCCCCGGACTCTTTACCTCCTCTCCACGCTCCCGGCATCTTCCGTTCCCAGTAATGCTTAGCGCGAAGCACCGGAGATGACGTCACTCTCGCGAGAGCACGACATCATCAGCGGTGTTTCGCACAAAGCATAGCTGGAACCGGAAGATACCGGGCGCGTGGTGAGAGGAGGGAAAGAGTCCGGGGGCCGTCGGAAGGTGAGTATATCACTATTTTTTATTTTAATTCTATTTTCTACAGGTTAATGGTACCCAGGGTCCGGAGGAGAGTCCTTCGAATTTCAGACTGCGCCTGTCACTGACTAGACGCGGCTGGCCGCGACCAATCAGCGACGCGGGTTTTCCGTGACAGATAGACAGACAGACAGAATTAGACAATTATATAGTAGATACACACACAGCAGGTGGAATAAGTATTGAACATGTCATCAAATTGAACATATCAAGTAAATATATGTCATGATCCAGGTTGGATCTGACAAATAAATGCACAAAGTAAGCTTTTTTTCCTTTGGCTGTGTGCCAAGGTTTGGTTTTTTGCCTCCGGTGCCCATTAGGATTATTGCACTGTGGTGTCTTTTGTTCTAAATTTGCCCCCCGGTGGTGGTGAGCATCATTGCACTTGGTTGCTTTAGTTTGTGCACGCAATTATGTAACAGGTGTGATTGCTCTATAAGAGAGCGTCAGGTGTGTCAATCACAGTGGGTGATTAGTCCTCAGTTACATGCAAGCCTGGGTGAAGGATGGAGCTGAAAGAGAGTCCCGGGCAGCTCAGTGAGAGTCCTGGAGTGGCAGCTATGGTGTCTGCGAGGAGGGCTGGCATGGTTTGGTGGAGTTGCAGCTATGGTGTCAGCAAGGAGTTCTTGCATTTCTTGGAGGAGTGGCAGCTATGGTGTAGAGCTGCACTCATGATGCTGGATTCGGTTGCTGGAAAGCTGAACTCAACGTGCTGGACTCTTTGGCGGAGAGCTGGATTCTTATGCTGGACTCTGTTTTCTGGACAGCTGCACGCAGGTGGTGGACTCTGTTTGCTCCAAGGCTGCACTATGGTGTTGGACCCGGTCGGAGGAAAAGATGCACGTAGGTGGTGGGCTGTGTTGCTGGGAGCATAAGCAACAGAGCAAAGCTAAGTGGTGTTCCCCTGTTTTGTCACTTTTCCTTATGTGTGTTTAGTGCAGTGGTGGGATTAGTTTCCGCAACAACCATTTCCCTAGTGAGGGTTTAGGTGCAGGGCGAGCTAGGGTTTAAAGGTATCCTGAGCGGCGCCCGGTGCGAAACCGGCCTAGGGAACATTAGGAGTGTAGAGACACTGACTCAGGGGAGTGCAGGAGGTCTCCACTTCCCCGTTTCCCTATCGCTGGGCCACCATTGTTATTGTTACCCAGATTTCCCCTTTATTGTTTAAATTCGTCTTACTGGAGGCGGGGTTTCCAAACTTATGTGTATTTCCAAAATTCGCCTGTTGGAGGCGGCGTATCCAGCTGCACATTTTATTATTTAAATTCGCCCAACTGGAGGCGGTGTATCCAGGGTCACGCGTGTCATCTAAATCTGCCCTGCTGGGGGCGCTGTGTCCAGCCACGCGTGACCGTGACATATATTTGTAGAGGTGCTATTTACATGAAATTCTCACCAGATGTCAATAGCAACCCATCGAATCCACACAGGCAAAGAAATCAAACCATAGATGTCCATAAATTAAGTTATATGTAATAATGAGAAATGAAAGTGGGAAAAAGTATTGAACACATGAAGAAAGAGAGGTTCAAAAAAACATAGAAAATTATCACACCAGGTGAAATCTATCAGTAATTAGAAAGCAATTCTTCCACTTAGTGACAAATAATATCAGCTGGTTCAACTGATGGCCTAAAAAAAGTGTCTCATTGCCAAGGTGCCACAAAAAAACATCTCATGGTGGGTAGAACCAGTGAGCTGTCTCACAACCTACGCAACCTTATTGTTGCAAACCATACTGATGACATTGGTTACAGAAGAATTTATAAACTACTGAAATGTCCAGGGACAACTGTCGGGACCATAATCTGGATGTGAAAAGAACATAATTTCACCATAAACCAGCCACGACCAGGTGCTTCCTGCAAGATTTCAGACAGAGGTGTGAAAAGATTTATGAGAAGAGTTGTCCAAGAGACAAGGACCACCTGTGGAAAACTACAGAAAGACCTGGAAGCAGCAGGCACAAATGTTTCAAAGAAAACTATTAGTAATACACTCAATCTACATGGCCTGTATGTATGCTAACCCTGCAAGACTCAGCTGATGAACAAAAACCATGTGTTTAATTAAACAAAAACATTTAGACAAGCCGGTGAAATACTGGAAGAATTTAGTCTGGTCAGATGAGACCAAAACTGAACTCTTAAGATGTCATAATATACCCCATGTTTGAAAGCCTGAAGGCACTGCATATCACCCCAAAAACCCACACCAACAGTGAAGTTTGGAGGTGGTAACTTCAGGGTGTGGGGCTGTTTTTCAGCATGAAGAACTGGCAAACTTCATATAATTAAAGGAATGATGAATGAACAAATGTACCAAGACATTCTTGATAAAAATCTGCACTCATCTACCAGGATGACAGTGACTAGATAATGATCCCAAACACACAAGGAAAACTCTCAATAAGTTTCAGAGAAACCTGAATCCAATAGGAAATTTATGTAACGAACTAAAGCTCAGAATTCATAGAAGGGGAGACCATGGAACCTTCAAGAATTTAAGAGTGTTTGTGTGGAAATATGGGCTAAAATCACACCAGAGCAATGCATGCAATTAGTTTCTCCATAAATGACTTGTCTTAAAGCTGTCATCACCAACAAAGGCTTTTGTACAAAGTATTAAATACATTTCAATAATCAACTCTCTTTCTTCAATTGTTCAATACTTTTTTCATCATTAATACACCTAACTTATTTTATGGACATATATGGTTTGATTTCTTTGCCTGTGTGAATTGGTTGGGTTGTCACTGATATCTGGTGAGAATTTCATGTCAATAGCACCTTTAGAAATACATGTGCTTAGAAAATTGGTGACGTGTTCAATACTTATTTCACCCGCTGTATGTATATAAAAGATATACTGTACCAGTGACATGTTTGAACTCATTTGTACATGCCATGGTTTTCCTTGCTCATATTGGAATTTTGCACTTTGTAGATTAAAACTGGGCAGCAATCCCACAAAGGAGCACATATGGAAACAAGGAATAAAGAAACACATTTGAAATCAACCAAAATATGTGTTAAACCTTAGATTCCTAAAAGTATACCCTTTGACTGAGGTATGATGGTGTGGGGGTAAGTTATTGATGATTTATTCCAAATTAAAGGCATACTTATCCTGCATAACAATGACCCAAAACATACCTGCAGGTTATGCAAGGGCTATGTGACCAATAAAGAGATAGGTGTAGTTATGCATCCAATGACATAGTTTCTACAGTCGTCTGACTTCAGCCCAAATGAGATGGTTTCGTATTAGTTCAACCACAAAGTGAAGTCAAAACAGCCAACAAGTGTTCAGCGCCTCTGGGAACTCCTTCAACACCGTTGGAAAGTAATTCCAGGCAAGAACCTTATGAAGCTGCTTAAGAGAATGCCAAGGGTGTGTACAGCTGTCATCAGAGTAAAAAAGCTCTTTGAGGAATCATAAATTCCTCACATATTCTCTTTTGTTTCACACGTTTCTTTACTCCTTGTTTTCATGTGTTCTTTCATGAATTTGCTGCCTTCACCATTAATCTACAATGTGCACATTTCAATAAAAACAAAGAAAATCATTGCATGAACAGGTGTGTCCAAACTTTTCACTGATACTGTATTTAGTAAGGAACTTGAAACCAATATCATTTAGTTATATTGCCAAAAAACCTCATGGAATAAGAACAACAATAGTTTAATTGCAATGTTTGTAAACTTACTGTGTCACATTAAATGTATTTATTATCCCTTTAAGGGGAATATGTGTCAACGCGAAATGACCTACTGTTAAATCAGTTTTTTCTATGAAATGTATTTTCAAAACATTTTTGGCAGTGTTTTTACATTACAAATTCTATATTAAAAATAAAAATCAGAAATCTTGCAATTTTCTCGTTTGCCACAAGGGTTATTTTACACTAACACTTCCTGTTGTATTAGGAAGTTCACACGTACATTAGCAGCAGTAGACTGACTTTTACCTTGTAGTTTGTATTGAAGAATCTAATGAACAAACCCAAAGATCATTGTGGAGGAGCTGTGGCATCACCTATTGACCTACTGGGATTGGTGGATCATGGGTTATCAGAGGTGTACAGAGTTGTTATTATTATTATTTATTATTATTGTGAAATTTATTTCATGGCGCTTTACATGTGGGGTATACATAATAAAAACAAGTAGAGTAATCTTAAACGATACAAGTTACAACTGGTACAGGAGGAGAGAGGACCCCGCCCGTGAGGACTCACAATCTACAAGGGATGGGTGAAGACACAGTAGGCAAGGGTAGAGCTGGTTGTGCAGCGGTTTGATCGATCGGTGGTTACTGCAGGTTGTAGGCTTGTCGGAAGAGGTAGGTCTTCAGGTTCTTTTTGAAGGTTTCCATGGTAGGCGAGAGTCTGATATGTTGGGGTAGAGAGTTCTAGAGTAGGGGTGATGTGCAGGAGAAATCTTGCAAGCGATTGTGGGAAGAAGAGATAAGAGGGGAGTATAGAAGAAGATCTTGTGAGGATCAGAGGTTGTGTGCAGGTAAGTACCTGGAGACGAGGTGTATGATGTATGGAGGACACAAGTTGTGGATGGCTTTGCATGTCATGGTTAGGGTTTTAAACTGGAGTCTTTGGGTAGTGGGGAGCCCTTGCAGGGATTGACAGAGGGGAGAGGCCGGGGAATAGCTGGGGATGCCTGGATTAGTAGGGCAGCAAAGTTTAGAATAGATTGGAGGGGTGCGAGAGTGTTAGAGGGGAGGCCACAGAACAGGAGGTTGCAGTAGTCAAGGCAGGAGATGATGAGGGCATGTACTAGGGTTTTAACAGATTCTTGGTTTAGGAATTTACGGATGCGGGAAATATTTTTGAGTTGAAGTTTGCAGGAAGTGGAAAGGGCTTTGATATGTGGATTGAAGGAGAGATCAGTGTCAAGGATTACCCCGAGGCAGTGAGCTTGTGGGACTGGGGAGTGTGGGCAGCCATTTACTCTTATGGATAGGTTTGTTGGGGGAGTCGAGTAAGATGGGGAAAGATGATGAAATCTTTTTTGCCCATATTAGGTTTTAGAAATCTAGCGGAGAAGAATGAAATAGCAGACAGACATTGTGGGATTCTGGTTCGTAGGGAGGTGATATCTGGTCCAGAGATGTAGATCTGTGTGTCATCAGATTAGAGGTGATACTGAAAGCCGTGAGATTCCGTGAACTGTCCGAGGCCGAAGATGTAGATGGAGAAGAGCAGAGGCCCTAGGACTGAACCTTGCGGGACTCTGACAGATAGGAGGTGAGGTGAGGAGGTGGTGTGAGAGTGGGAAACACTGAATGTCCGGTCTGTTAGGTATGACGACATCCAAGATACAGCCAGTGATGCCAAGCGATGAGAGGGTCAGTAACAATAGGGAATGGCCCACTGTGTCAAAGGCAGAGGACAGGTCTAGGAGTAGGAGTACAGAGTAGTGTTGCTTGGCTTTGGCAGCTAATAGGTCATTGGTGACTTCAGATAGGGCAGTTTCAGTGGAGTGATGCGGCCGGAAGACAGATTGTAAGGTGTTACCTGACGTTGTAACCCTGCCTCTGATGATAACGATATCACGGAAAACTCTTCCTGAAAGGACGGGAAGTATGAGTCTAAAACATTGTGAAGGAAATATTTAATCAATAAGGGAAATCATAATAGCAGTAGAGTTACATTTAGATGACAAAAGGGTCAGACTGGATATACAGGTATTGTAAGGACCAAGGGGCTTTTGCTGGAGGTAGGTGTCAATCCTGGCACCTTAGCTCCTGGATTCTGAGCTAGAGTGGGGTTAAGAAATGGTCTGTACTAGAAGGTATATTTCCTATTGTCTGTATAGGAAGACACAGGCATTTGAAAGAGCACAACGTGGCTTATCGTCCATTCAAAGACAGCATTGTTTAAATAGACCAATCCAGGTCATCCTGGAATATGAGCCTATAATTCGGACTATAAAAAGCTGGGTTACACAAATAGAAGTATTCACATGTGGTGGAAGCTTAAAGGCTCATGTGCGCCACGATTTACTCTCCTTCTCTCTGGGAAAACAGGATACTGTTAGGTATTTTCTGTTATTTCTTCTGTTTTATTTTATAACTGTTTTATATATTGTTGTGTAATTGTATTTTTACCTTTTTATATATTTATTGTAAGCACTGTTTATTTTTCTATTAAAAACTCAAATCTTTAACAAGTTGATCCTTGTTCGCTCTAAAGAACCTATAGCCTTTAAGAGTGTGTGACATTTTTTGATTGTCTGACAGTAGCATAGATTTCGGGGACTCATCACCCCATGTGTTTGATGAGTGGTGGCAGCATAAGAAACCAAGGTGTGCTGAATGTGTCGGGGTGTGATTTATGCTCACTTTATAGCCTAGAACAGAGGTTGAATGCTGGATTGAGAGAGATGAGATAAATTAACCCGTGCAGGTACACTCCACATCACGGGCTGAGAAGTGTGTATGAGACTTGATGGCAAGCTGTGGGATAGAGGTTTTTTACATCTACAGGTGCTTCTCGCAAAATTAGAATATCATCAAAAAGTTAATTGATTTCAGTTCATCAATACAAAAAGTGAAACTCATATTATATAGAGTCATAAACAGAGTGATCTATTTCAAGTGTTTATTTCTGTTAATGTTGATAATTAGGGCTTACAGCCAATGAAAACCCAAAGGTCATTATCTCAGTTAATTAGAATAATTAACAAAAAACACCTGCAAAGACTTCCTAAGCATTTAAAAAGGTCCCTTAAGGTACTGTCACACTTAGCGATGCACCAGCGATCCCGACAACGATATGTATCGCTGGTGCATCGCTAAGTGGTCGCTAGTGAGCTGCCACACAGGCAGATCTCACCAGCGACATAGCAGCGGTCGGGGGTCGCTACTTTCCTGTCAGACGAGGCGATCCTTACGTCCTCCTGCCCGCTTGTCTCCACAGCAGGAAGCCCAGCAGGAAGCTGACGACGAGAAACGGCCCAGGCCGTTCTCGCCTGATCAGCAATAACCAGCGGGGGAGCCGGTCGGAGGTAAGTATCACACATAGCGATATCACTGCTGCGTCACAAAACCAGTGACGTTATAGCAATACTGCTAGCGATATCGCTTAGTGTGACGGGGCCTTTAGTCTCTTTCAGTAGGATCCACAGTCATGGGGAAGACTGCTGACTTGACAGAAGTCCAGAAGGCAGTTATTGACACACTCCACAAGGAGGGTAAGCCACAAAAGGTAAATGCTAAAGAAGCTGGCTGTTCACAGAGTGCTGTATCCAAGCATATTAATGGAAAGTTGAGTGGAAGGAAAAAGTGTGATAGAAAAAGGTGCATAAGCAATTGGGATAACCGCAGCCTTGAAACGATTGTTAAGAAAAGGACATTCAAAAATTTAGGGGAGATTCACAAGGCGTGGACTGCTGCTGGAGTCATTGCTTCAAGAGCTATCACAGATATATGTATTCAGGACATGGGCTACAAGTGTCGCATTCCTTGTGTCAAGCCACTCATGACCAATAAACAACGCCAGAAGCATCTTACAAGGGCCAAGGAGTAAAAAAACTGGACTGTTGCTCTGTGGTCCAAGGTGTTGTTTTCAGATGAAAGTAAATTTTGCATTTCATTTGGAAATCAAAGTCCCAAAGTCTGGAGGAAGAGTGGAGAGGCACACAATCCAAGCTGTTTGAGGTCTAGTGTAAAGTTGCCACAATCAGTTATGGTTTGGGGAGCCATGTCTTCTGCAGGTGTAGGACCACTGTGTGTTATAAAGACCTAAGTCAGCGCAGCCGTCTACCAGGAAATTTTAGAGCACTTCATGCTTCCTTCTGTTGACATGCTTTTTAGAGATGGAAATTTCATTCCCCAGCAGGGACTTGGCACATGTCCACACTGCTAAAAGTACCAATACCTGGTTTAAAAACAACAGTATCACTGTGCATGATTGGCCAGTAAACTCGCCTGACCTTAACTCCATAGAGAATCTATGGGCATTGTCAAAAGAAAGATGAGACACCAGACCCAACAATGCAGATGGGCTGAAGGCTGTTATCAAAGCAACCTGGGCTTCCAGAACACCTCAGCAGTGCCACAGGCTGATGGCCTCAATGCCACACCACATTGATGCATTAATTGATGCAAAAGGAGCCCCGACCAAGTATTGAGTGCATTTACTGAACAAACATTTCAGTAGGTCAACATTTTGGATTTTAAAATCATTTTTCAAGCTAGTGTTATAAAGTATTCTAACTTACTGAGATAATGACTTTTGGATTTTCATTGGTTGTAAGCCATAATCTTCAACATTAACAGAAATAAACACTTGAAATAGGTCACTCTGTTTGTAATGACTCTATATAATATACGAGTTTCCAATTTTTGTATTGAAGAACTAAAATTATCTTTTTGATGATATTCTAATTTTGTGAGAAGCACCTTGTTGTGTCTCACGAATGGTAACAACCTTTAATGTATATTTCTCTGTGTTTAGTTTTTCCTCCAATCCTGCAAAATTCCCTGTTGTTGCTAGGTAGAATTAGACTGTGTGAAAATTTTCCCTATGTCCCTCCTGTAGTTGAGCTCTGTATTAAGTTGCTACTCCCTTCTTCTTCAGTTTAGCATAAAGCAGCCATTACTCAAGACTCATATGTACTCCCCTGTACAAATTACCCCTTTTTACCTACTGTTCATTGTAAACTAATACAAGATTTTGGAAGAAAACAGCATCGTTTCTCCAGGTCTCTCTACAGTTGCATTGCCAGAGGAGTTAAAACTACTGAGGACACCTGGTGGTGTGAGTACGAGTTATACAATTATCTAAGAAGCTGATAGAACACTTGGGACTCGCAGCCAGCAGGAACAGTCAGGAAACACCTGTATTAGAGCATTAGTACTGGGTTTAAGCAATTATTCTCTGTACTAAATAATTGCTATCCATGTGAGGAGTTCACCAGTTCTACAAGATTCAACACAGTGCTTAAATAGACATAGTTGCAAACAGTTTCCCCTTCCTTTTTTCTTTTGCATCTTTTATTTGGCAAAAGGCTGTTAACCAATATGGCAGCTTTGTACAAGAAACAGAATAAGGAAGCTCTGATTAACCTCTGTGAGCACAGAGGACTAGAGACAGCAGATCCAAAGATCTGGTGATTGGTGCCTTGATGGAGCAGAGTACAGTGGCACCTGAACAAAGAGAAAGCCCGACTCCGAGGAGCCAAGCAATGGACCTTGTTCAAGAAACAACTTCTGGGTGAACTAATAATGCCAGTTCTGGGGCGTGCAGGGACTTTTCTTTGCAAATGGTCTTACAACATCTGGAACATGTGATGCCAGTTTGTGCCTGCAGCTTATTCTACACTGTACCAACAGGCTGAGAGAGAGGCTGCTGCTGCTGCAGAACATCAGGCTGAGAGAGATTTCCAGCTTTGAATGGCCCAACTACTAAGGAGTAACAGTTCTTAGCTACCCCATTCACAGGATATAAATCCAAGGAGACCGCGCTTGGAAAACCTCCCAGTGATTGAGAAAGATGGAGACATAGATACCTTTTTTCTGGGCCATGCAGGCGCACTCCACGTCACGTGCTGAGAAGTGTGTACGTGACAAATAGTCTCAAAGGCCAGTGTGAAAACAAAGTTATTATATATACAGTATATATACATTACCAAGAATTATTAAAAAACGCATGTAACACAAAAACCTGATTTAAACAATATATCTTTTTCTATTGTTTAAATCAGGTTTTTGTGGAGGAACGGTAAAGAAATGACGCAACATAAAGTATGAAAAGATGCTACAGAATTGATTTTTTTATGGAGACTAAAAGTATTCCAGAAAGCTTATGTATACGAGGAAACATTCTAAGGAAAATTGATATATTGTCATGCATAGTGAAGGGCCTATTTGACCATATATGATATAGAGATTCATAAAATATGTCTATGTTAATTATTGTACTAAATTTTAGCTATATCAGTACATCTTTATATACAATTGTGAGAACACATGCTCTTCTGAACTACGCACACCACAGATCCTTATAATGAACATACCTTTGACACCCACTGCATTTGTGTGCCATCCCTAATTATGGAATGGCCATGGGTGTCCTCCTCATACTTTATGTTCCCCAGGTGCAAGACACTGGCTACTAATCCAAAAAGATTCTAAATAATGGAACAAAAGAAGACTGATTTTCACATTGTTATTGTTTGTCCTTTTAGTTAAAAACAATATAAACCTTATAATAAACAGATGATACAAGAGTATGGCACATAAAACTGACTCATACTTGTTTCTTCACAAAGTTAAAAAGGGTTTCAGCTTAAACAAAGTCAGGATGTCAACATTTTAACATATAAACATGGCAAGATTTATATGGTTTTTGCTGTTAATTAAAATGTATGGACTGGTAAACTCATATGTCAGGCTAAACAAAGGGTATAAATTAATTAGAGAAAAGTACACCCCTCACATTTTTGTAAATATTTTATTATATCTTTCCATGGGACACCACTGAACATTTGACACTTTGATACAATATAAAGTAGTCAGTGTACAGCTTGTATAACAGGGTAAATTTGGTATGCCATGTAACTATCTCAATATACAGCCATTAATGTCTAATGGCAAAAAAAGTGAGTACACCCCTAAATGAAAATGGCAAAATTGTGCACAAAGTGTGGCCACGGTTATTTTCAAGCACTGCCTTAACTCTCTTAGGCATGGAGTTCACTAGAGCTTCACAGGTTGCCACTGGAATCCTCCTCCACGCCTCCATGACGATATCACGGAGCTGGTGGATGTTAGAGACTTTGCCCTTCTCCGCCTTCTGTTTGAGGATGCCCCACAGATGCTCAACAGGGTTTAGGTCTGGAGAAATTCTTGGACAGTCTAGCGCCTTTACTCTCAGTTTGTTAAGCAAGGCAGTGCTCGTCTTGGAAGAGCGTTTGGGGTTGTTATCATGTTGGAATACTGCCCTGCTTCCAAGTTTCCGAAGGAAGGGGATCATGTTTTGCTACAGTTTGTCACAGTACATGTTGGCATTCATGGATCCCTCAATGAACTGTAGCTCCCCATGGCCGGCATCACTCATGGAGCTCCAAACCATGACATTCCCACCACCATGCTTGACTGTAGGCAAGACACACTTGTCTTTGTATTCCTCACCTGGCTGACACCTCAGATGCATGACACCATCTCAACCAAATAAGTTGGTCTCATCAGACCACAGAACATGGTTCAAGTAAGCAATGTCATTAGTCAGCTTGTCTTCAGCAAACTGCTGGTTTTCTTCTGCATCACCTTTAGAAAAGGCTTCCTTCTGAGATGACAGCCATGCAGACTAATTTGATGCAGTGTGCGGTATATGGTCTGAGCACTGACAGGCTGACCCCCCACCCCTTTATCCTCAGCAGCAACGCTGGCAGCACTCATTCATCTATTTTGATATGGTATGATGCTGAGCACGTACACTCAACTTCTTTGGTCTACCAAGTTCTGAGTGGAATCTGTCTTGTTAAACCGCTGTATGGTCATGGCCACCGTGCTCCAGCTCAGTTTCAGGGTGTTGGTAATCTTCTTATAGCCTAGACCATCTTAATGTAGAGCAATTCTTTTTATCATATCCCCAGAGAGTTCTTTGCCATGAGGGGCCATATTGAACTTGCAGTGACCAGTCTGAGAGAGTGTGAGAGCGAGAACACTAAATTTACAATAACAAACATTTTCGGGCCAATATACCATGATGGCAATAAAAATCATGAAGAGATCCAGTATGAGAATAAAATATTAAATTTTATTGAAAAAACATTAAAAATACTATAAAATTACAAAAATGCCCAGCAGGAGGCGTTAAAAACATTCATGCCATTAGTTATTATAGTCACACAGACAAATGTGAATCCTTGCACATAAGTAATTATAAATAATTGCCAACAAGAGTATAATCTATATAAATGTAGAGAATAGTCACACCACAGTATTAAAAAATATATTGAATATAAATCAGGCCCGATATATGTAACTTAATTAAATAACCTCAGTGTCAAAATAACTGAATATATCATGGCTGAAAAAAAAATACAGTGTAGTACTAGAAACCCACATTAAATTGTACCTGAATGGTCGTGGCCCGATCTGATATATGCTGCAAGTTAAAATAAATGACCTCAATATCAGCAAGATTAAATAGTATCAAAGCTGAAAAAGTGCTAGAGGATTGCTGCCTCAAAGGTTCAGCATTAAGGTTCAAAAAATACTGTGTGGAAATAATCTGTGACAACACTACAGGCAACTCACTCTGAATGTAATAGAAACCCACATTAAATTGCACCTGAATGATGGTAACCCAGTCTGATATATGCTGCAGATAAAATAAATGACCTCAATGTCAGCACGATTAAATAATATCATGGCTGAGAAAGTACTAGAGGATTGCTGCATAAATCCACAAAGGTTCAACATAAAGGAAAAAAGGGTAATACCAATGAAAACGCTGATGCCAGGTCTCTGGTGAATGTGAATGACGCGACCTCCTTCACCCCAACATGTGTTTCGCACTAGCTTTTTCCGGGGGCGTGCGAAACACGTGTTATTGTTTTTACTAAATTTACAATACCTGCTCCCCATTCACACCTGAGACCTTGTAAGACTAAAGAGTCACATGACATCCAGGAAGGAAAATGGCTAATTTGGCACAATTTGGCCATTCTTCATTTAGCGGTGTACTCACTTTTGTTGCCAGTAGTTTAGACATTAATGGCTGTGTGTTGAGATATTTAGAGGGCACACCAAATTTACACAGTTATACAAGTTGTAAACTGACTACTTTACATTGTTTCAAAGTGTTAAGCATGTGTTCACTTTTGAGATACACTGCATCTTTTCATGTCTCTAGCTGAACTTTAATTTTAAAGTAAATATATTGTGAACCATATAACACATAACCCATGAACTTCTTACCTCGATATCAGCTTCAGTGAACTCAATGATAGTAAAAGCTCTACGCACGAGCTTCCAGTTTGACTTGTCACAGATGGTGCTTACTTTGGCACATTCACCCTTAAGATGAAAGATAACATTGCTTTATTTTGTTCATGTTTATATTAAAAAATACTCACAAAAATCCCCTTAAGTTTGTATTCTCACCTGTATCAGGTAACTGTAAAGCTCAGGTTTACGCTCTAGGCCCAACCATCGTATTAAATGATCTTCTCCTCCCTCCAATAACTGGTAAAATATGTGGAAGTTCCTCTCACCTTGATTTTGATGGACCACTCTTGACTTTTCTATTAAATAGCTAAGTATATGTCCTCCAGCCGGAGCACCCTGCAGACCCACAAACAGAGAAGCAATTATTAGTAGAAAACAACTGGGAGTCCTGATTGCATACCCCACCTGCATGATGTCTACATGCCCCATGAGGCAGCCTAACTAAAATGCATATTTTCATACAAACATCACTTATGTTATTTTACTGACTGTTGATTTCCTGAAATATCAAGAAACCCACCCTCACCCCTTTCAAAATTAGAGAGGGAGGAATAAGCACTGTGGAACTATAATCAAAATGTATCCACATTCTGGTAATCTGAAACAGGGCATAAAAGGGAAATTTCCAACATAGACAGAGAAGTTTTTGCACGCGTGTTGACTTTCCCCGTTCATTGCGATTAGAGTTTTGAGAACAGATGAAAATGCTTGGTCAGATTTTCCTGCTACACCCATAGAAGTGAATGCAGTTCTGAGCGGCCTTGTCACAACGCTGGTAGGAGGTTGCCATAAATATGCCAATACTGTCCTAAATTGGGAATTTTCAGTTCCTTCTGAGATAAACTACAGTATGTATTAGATATTGCATTTACCTTGTAGTCAAATTGTACATCCATATACTTTCCAAATCTACTTGAGTTGTCATTACGGAGAGTTTTGGCATTTCCAAAGGCCTGAAGAAATTAGAAATTAGGCATTTGTAATAAACAATATAAATAGCAAATGCTATACCATGTGCAATTTGTAGGTACCTCCAGAACAGGGTTTGAGAGAAGGAGCCTGTCTCTGATTGTGTGCAGCTTCTCTGTGATTGGACATGCCATTGCTAAGTACTGAAGGATTTTCTTTGATGTCTCAGTTTTTCCAGATCCACTTTCTCCTGATATCAGAATGCAGTGATTATTCCGCTCTGTGCACATAACCCTGTAGGCATTATCTGCAACTGCATATCTGTTGAAAGATAAATACAAAGGTCTGTAAAGCTACTTCCATTAGGGTGTGTTCACGTTAAAGGCACTATACACAGACAAATTTTCAACTGAACCCGTTGATATCGCTGTGCTTGGCTGATGTTCTTTTGAGCATGGGGATGCCGGAAGTTTGATGGTTAGGAGAGATGTTGGTGGACATGTCTGATTTCGGACTGCCGATTGCATTATTTTTCCAGGCATGCCAGTTGGCGGCTTTCTCATGTAGAACACAGGAACGCTCGGCTGAGATGGCTGTTGGACTAACAATCAGCAAAAACATTGTTTGACTGACAGCCATCTAAGTTTTGATATTACAGTATTATATGTGCGAGAAAAGTTCCAGATGCATAATCCCAATGTATCCAAATGGCCACTTTCACTTAACTCATGCCAAGAGTACTTTCTTTTGGAAAATAGTGGCCAATATAAATTAGCATGTCTTTTTTTGGGGAATAATGTAGTAGACATACTCTATGTATTTCATGCACAGGCTTACAATAAAAATATACTGCTCAAAAAAATAAAGGGAACACTAAACAATACAATTAGTGTTCCCTTTATTTTTTTGAGCAGTATACATACTATCTTGCACCAAAAGTCTATGTCACCAAATATTGCAAATGTATACCACAGATGAAAGGCTCAAAAGTAATGAGAACAGAAACCCAGTCATTCTTTTTCTATGTGGTGCTAGCATAAAGCGTTGTACACAGATTGACAATATTTACATCTGTTCTTGTTCTCGCTAGGACTCAATCTAATTTCACTACCTCTGACACACACTCCAGATCTGCTGTTTATTGACCTAAGATATCATTGTGTGACTGATCTCTGAGTGAGATTCAGAGAGATCATCAATGGAGTTAGCAGGAGAGTCAGAGGAACAGACGGAGGTGCTAGGACCTAGCAGGAGACTTTGGGGGCCAGGCAGAGGCGCTGTTATGTGACCTAGTGGAGAGTCTGGGGACCAGGCGGATGTGCTAATGTGGGACCTAGCAGGACTGTCTGGAGGCCAGGCAAAAGTGTTGCTATGTGAATAAGCTGGAGAGTCTAGGGGCAGGCAAAGGTGCTGCAATGTTATATAGCAGGAGAGTCTGGTGGCTAGGCAGAGATACTGCAGTGTGAGCTAACAGAAGAGCCTAGGCGTCAGACAAAGGTCCTGCTATGTGACCTAGCGGAGAGTCTTTGGGTCAGGCGGATGTGCTAATATGGGACCTAGCAGGACTATCTGGAGACCAGGCAAAAGTGCTGCTACGTGAGCAAGCAGAAGAGTCTGGGGGCAGACAGAGGTGCTGCAATATTAGATAGCAGGAATGTCTGGTGGCTAGGTAGAAGTGCTGCTATGTGACCTAGCAGAGAGACTGTGGGCCAGGCAAAGGTGCTAATATGGGACCAAGCAGGACTGCCTGATGTTGCAACGTGAGCTAACAGGAGAGTGTTAGGGTCAGGCAAAGGACATAATATGTGAGTGTAGGAGGGTGGACTAAGACGTGGACTGATCTGACTGTAAATAGTTAATCTGTATATGGGCTATGTATGTCTCTGTAGCTATATTAGTATGTCTCATTGTTGTAAATGCAGGGGTACTGTTTATTAGTAAGTCAGCTAGGGGCAGTGGAGTTCGGAAACTGGCTACTAGGGGGAGACATAACACCAGGGAAGGTCTGAGAACAGTCTGGTAGGTGGGCGGAGCAAGTAGGGGATTTCCCAGACTTAGGGGATAAAAAAGGGAGGTTCCCAGACCTAGAAAGAGAGCAGAAGGAAGGGAGAGCCTGGGGTGCTGGAAAGTTGGAGAGCAGGGGAGGTTCCCAGACCTAGAGAGAGAGCTCAAGGAGGGAGAGAGAGCTCAGGGGAGAGAGACAGCTAAGAGAGGGGGGTGGCCCCTGGAAGATAGCTGAAGGAAAGGGGAGCCTGGGGTACCAAATGGTTGGAGAGCTGCACACTGAAGTGAAGTAGGTGAGGCAGTGGGTGGATGGGCCGAGTAGGTGATCGCTGTGGCCGGTGACTAAGGCAGGCGTAGTGAAACAGGCAGAAACAACGTCGCATTGGAAAAGCGCAGGAGGAAACTTGTAACAGGTACCCAGGCAGGTGTATGGAAGCTGTCCAAAAGGTTGCTGTGTTCTGAAGAAGAATAAACGTTTTTTGTGTGAAGCACTCCTGACTCTAGACTCCAGTCTTTTCACTCATCGAGGGAGGGATCGGTAACTGCATCGGGAGTACGGAGTGTCCGGTAGGGACCACCTGTCACGATCCATTTTTTGGATCTGTGGCAGATCTGAACTCTCATATTAAATGAGACAAGCTGGGTGCAGCTGCCTAGTGCCATTAAGCCCCGGATCATCGGACACAATGCGACGCTGCAGCTGCCGTGGCCTTGGACGAATGGAGTGGCGGTGGCGGCGGGAGATAGAGGCCCATCAGATTACCTGCGCTTGGGAGTCCCTGCCGGTGTCCCGAGCACTTACCCCAGTGGAAGAATCCCGGAGTAAGCCAGAGCGCCCGACGGCCGGACCTGTGGAGCTGTAGGCGGAAGAGAAGATGGCGACGTGCTCGCCAGCAGTACAGGCCATGCCAGAGCAGCGACTGGAGGAACTGCCGCTTATACTCCCTGCAGAACCTGCCTGCCTGGAGGCTGTTCCTGCCGAACAGCAGGATGAAGAACCACAGCACACCCCAGATGACGGGACTGGAAGCAGCGGAGGGACCCTGAAGCCCATCCAGCAGGTGGAGGCTGGCGACATCACGGAGACCCTGGCCGCCTGGATACACCAGTTTTTGTAGAAGCTGTGGAGTAGCTTGGAGGAAGCCGTGGCTCCGGGGAAGGTGAGCGCTTCCCCCCCAGCCGGTGGCGCCGCAGGCAGCCCCTACGTCCCCACCCTGTATGAGCACTAGGTCCAAAGTCTGCGTAATCGGCCCCCAGCCTCCCTGCCCAGCTTCCCCCTGTCCCGCGTCCCAGGCACCGAGCAGGTCTGCAGCCTATGCGGGGCCATCTGTCTGGATCTCAATCATTGCCCAAAAGAAGACCAAGGAGCGGGAGATCTGGGCGCTCCTTCATGAAAAGGGGGAAACCGCTATGTCCGTTCCCCGGAGCCACAGGCGACTCGTTTACACCAACGTTGAACGGGTCCATCAAGGAGACAGAGACTGGCCACAAGGTCTATCTCAACATGGCCTCCATAAAACACGGGAGGGCCCTGCAGATGGGGGACTGGGTATCCTTCTACAAAGAGTACTGTCCCCACGGCTACTATGCCGTGGCTGTCATCGTCTACCCGGAGGAACGTGGCCATCTCAGGGGGGAGGCAGACTCTTGGGTATCGGGCACTGAGGACACCTGTGACCCTGGGACTGCCAATCATCCCGGGGGCTCCGCGGCGGCAGAGTTCCCTTTGGCTGGCAGCCACAGTCGGTCAACAACAGACAGTCCGGAGCATCTTTGAATCTTCCCAAATTGCGGGACTACTGTGCACGGTTGCAAAGCATGGGGACTGATCCGCGTCCCCTCGGGGTAAGAAAGAAACCCTGGCTCCAGAAGCGTGGACATACGCTGTGCTCCCTGCAAAGGAAGGGGAAGCACTACTGTTAAAAAGTGCTAAAAGAAAAATGTTCAAATGTTATAAATGACACAAAAAAAATGTATTCGAAGGTTGAAAAGTGTTGTACAATGGTAAAGATGTTGAAATATGTCTCTGATAATTTGTAAATTGGTGTTCAGTGCACGTATTGCATCCTTGGTGGGAAATACCCAAATAGGAGAAAGGGAAACAGGCCTGGTAGGCTCCACTGCAGCCTCAGTTGTTCCACCCCTAAATCAAAAGGGACAGATTGCAAAGGTGTAATACCCTATAAGGTACAGAAGGGGAGGCTTCCCATTGAGGAGTCCAGGTTGTCCTATCCCAAGCAGCGGGGTTGTGTAAAAGGGTAAAGAAGAGGGGAGACTTTCCGTTGAGGAGTCTGGATCGTCGTAACCAGTGGGATTATGTAAAAAGAAAAGAAGGGGAAACCTCCCGTTGAGCCCAGTGTATGTCTGGGATGTCCTACCCCCAGGAAAAGTATAGGAATCGTCATATGGGCGCAAGCGCCTGCAGGTGGACTTCAGCTACTCGGAGCTTAAGTGCTCCAGGCTCTGCTCAGCACCCTGTGTAGAGCTAGATTGTTCCAGGCTCTGCTCGGCAACCTGTCGTACAAGACAAACAAAGAATGGAAAAAGGGGATACACCAAAGAGGAGAAAGTTACGGGATTGTCGGGGACGACAATGGTCATAGGAAGGGGGTATGTAGGAGTGTGGACTAAGACGTGGATTGATCTGGCTGTAAATAATTAATTTGTATATGGGCTGTGTGACATGCATCTCTGTAACTGTATTAGTATGTCTCATATTGTTGTAAATGCAGGGGTACTGTTTATTAGAAAGTCAGCTAGGGGCAGTGGAGTTCGGAAACTGGCCACTAGAGGGAGACATAACACCAGCGAAGGTCTGAGAACAGTCTGGGAGGTGGAGGGAGCAAGTAGGGGATTTCCCAGACTTAGGGGATAAAAATGGGAGGTTCCCAGACCTGTGTTCTGAAGAAGAATAAACGGTTTTTGTGTGAAGTACTCCTGACTCTGGACTCCAGTCTTTTCACTCATCGAAAGAAGGATCGTGGGCTAGGCAACGGTGTTGTTATGTGACCTAGCAGGAGAGTCTGTGGGTCAGACTGTGGTGCTGGTGTGTGACCTAGCAATAGAGTCTGTGGGCCAGGCAGCGGTGCTGCTATGTGACCTTGCAGGAGAGTCTGTGGGCCAGGCAGCGGTGCTGTTGTGTGACCTAGCAATAGAGTCTGTGGGCCAGGCTGCGGTGCTGCTATGTGACCTTTCAGGAGAGTCTGTGGGCCAGGCAGCGGTGCTGTTGTGTGACCTAGCAATAGAGTCTGTGGGCCAGGCTGCGGTGCTGCTATGTGACCTTTCAGGAGAGTCTGTGGGCTAGGCAGCAGTGCTGCTATGTGACCTACCACGAGAATCTGTGGTCTAGGCAGCGGTGCTGCTATGTGACCTAGCAAGAGAGTCTGTGGGCCAGACAGAGGTGCTGCTATGTGAGCTAGTAAGATAGTCTATTGGCCAGGCAGCGGTGCTGTTATGTGACCTAGCAGGAGAGTCTGTGGGCCAGACAGCGGTGCTGTTGTGTGACATAGCAATAGAGTCTGTGGGCCAGGCAGCGGTGCTGCTATGTGACCTAGCAGGAGAGTCTGTGGGCCAGACAGCGGTGCTGTTGTGTGACCTAGCAAAAGAGTCTATGGGCCAGGCAGCAGTACTGCTATGTGACCTAGCAGGAGAGTCTGTGTGCCAGGCAGAGGTGCTGTTATGTGACCTAGCAAGAGAGTCTATCAGCCAGGCAGCGATGCTGCTATGTGACCTACCAAGAGAGTCTATGTGCCAGGCAGCAGTGCTGCTATGTGACCTAGCAAGAGAATCTCTGTGCCAGGCAGAGGTGCTGTTATGTGACCTAGCAAGAGAGTCTATGGGCCAGGCAGCGATGCTGCTATATGACCTACCAAGAGAGTCTGTGTGCAAGGCAGAGGTGCTGCTATCTGAGCTAGCAAGAGAGTCTATGGGCCAGGCAGCGGTGCAGTTATATGACTTACCAGGAGAGACTATGGGCCTGGCAGCGGTGCAGTTATATGACTTACCAGGAGAATTTATGGGACAGGCAGCGGTGCTGGTGCTGCTATGTGACCTAGCCAGAGAGTCAATGGGCCAGGCATCGATGCTGCTATGTGACCTACCAAGAGAGTCTGTGGGCCAGGCAGAGGTGCTGCTATATGTGCTAGCAAGAGAGCCTTATGGGCCACACAGTGATGCTGCTATGTGACCTTGCAGGAGAGTCTGTGGACCTGGCATGGGTGCTGCTATGTGACCTTGCAGGAGAGTCTGTGGGCCAGGTATCAATGCTGCTATGTGACCTACCAAGAGAGAGTCAGTGGGCCAGGCAGAGGTGCTTTTATATGAGCTAGCAAGGGAGCCTTATGGGCCATGTAGGAGGAAGGGCCCCTGCCGCATGTCCGGGCCGGAACCAAGGGGACCGTCACCAAGGTTCCTAGGGGGTCTGTTTCCGGGGGACAGAATTAGAGGATGGACGGCAGAGACTTCCAGAATGGTTGGGGGAGGAGCTAATATAAAAGGGGCGGAGGACGCTAGCGAGGGTGAGTCAGAAGATCTGCAGAGGAGGAGCAGAGACCTCAAGCGTGTCAGAGAGCAAGATCCTCCAGCAGCCACCAGAGAGGAAGACAGCGGCAGGAGAGACAGGAGGGAGATTCGCTGTGGACCGCAGGGAGACGGCACTGAGCCGACCGACCAAAGAACCCCGCTCCACTCCAGCTCGCAGCTGCGGCCTGCCCGCGGCCGCCTGTGGCCATTGCCGCTCCACTCCAGCTCGCGGCTGCGGCCTGCCCGCTGCTGCCCACGGCCGTTGCGGCTTCACTCCAGCCCGCTGCTGCTGCCTGTCTGCTGCCGGCTGCGGTCGCCTCACCCCAGCTCGCGGCTGCGGCTTGCCCGCAGCCGCCACCGCCCTGCTTCAGTCCGCAGCTGGGGCCTGCCCCTCGCCATCCGTAGGACTTCCAGCACAGCCCCAGGCTGTGCCAGCGGCCTACCAGCCGCCACCCAGCATCACTGCGGCTCGTCCCTGCCCGGGGGCTGCGGCCTCCATCCTCTCGCTAACAGGCGGTATCCCGCTGCCTCCGTGGGGAGTTACCCGGCTAAAGGACTCTCCTAGGGCCTGTTGTGCCCCCGCATCGCCTGGGCATAGGAACGCCCGAAGCCTCCGCCAGATCCTCAGCGGCTTGGCCAGCGGCTGTGACGCCGAACTATCATCGGACAGCACGCCGTGGGACGTCAGGACGGCTAAGTGACACATAGTAGCTAAGGACCCGTAGTCAGTCATACCGAGGCCCTATAGTGACCGGCCTTTGCCGGGTTAGTCGTGTTCTCATTACCCGCGTTTCTTTGTGTTTGGTCCCTAGGAGGACAATTGTTGTTATCTTGTCCAGTTGCTCAGGATAGCCCTGTTGGCATCCATCTATATAAAAGCCACCACCAAAAGTTACATTCGTCTCGTGTCTCGTCACTGCATCTCTCGTACCTGCTGTACCTACAGCCACACAGTGGTGCTGCTATGTGACCTTGCAGTAGAGTCTGTGGGCCAGGCAGGGGTCCTGCTATGTGACCTACCAAGAGAGTCTATGAGCCAGGCAGCGATGCTGCTATGTGACCTAGCAAGTGAGTCTGTGTGCCAGGCAGAGGTGCTGTTATATGACCTAGCAAGAGTCTATGGGTCAGGCATCGATGCTGCTATGTGACCTACCAAGAGAGCCTATATGAGCTAGCAAGAGGGCCTTATGGGCCACACAGTGGTGCTGCTATGTGACCTTGCAGGAGCTAGCAAGAGAGTCTATGAGCCAGGCAGCGATGCTGCTATGTGACCTACCAAGAGAGTCTATGGGCCAGGCAGAGGTGCTGCTATGTGATCTAGCAAGAGAGTCTATGGGACATAGCAGTGGTGCTGCTATGTCACATAGCAGGAGATTCTGTGGGTCAGGCAGAGATGCTGCTATGTGAGCTAGCAGTATTGAAAGCATGAGCTGACAGCGCTATTCCATACACAGCTTGTGGTACATCATGGTGTGGTATAATTCCATCCCAGAGTAACCGTAGGTTTTGTTTCTATTTAAGTTGGGAGATGGATAGGCAGTTGTTGAGAACTAAAGCAGCTATGTAGCCATCAGGTAGGCATGGAGAACATCTAACGATTTGCTGAGCTTCACATGAGACGTCCTTTCATTATTCAGTACAAGATAAAATAAGACTACAAATACAGAACATTGCTATATAACAGATACTGTATGTATGTCAAGTTTAAATAAGCATAGTCTTACATGTGTGGTGGCAGCTCAATGAAATTTACACCTTGGTAGATTTCCATCTGACGTTGAGTGTACAATTCAAGATCCTTATATGGGTTCACAGAAACCAACAATGTCCCAATGTATGTCTGAGAAAGACAAAATACAGAATTATATGTATTTTTATGAGACACTCTAGTCATATTATCACGTACATAACAGTTCTAAGGAACACAACTGTAATCATGACTGATATTCTTATACTGACTGATCCAGATTTCTGCATCCAAATGAATCCCAAGCTTACAATACTTCCAGTGGAGGACATATCATTGGTGCAGCCTGTGCAATGCATCCTAAATTAAGTTTCCAACTATCAATTAAAGAGCATGAGCTAATAAAGGTCATAGCTCACAAATCTTGGTGGAGAGAAGTAATTACACGCTGTAGTGCAGCGGGGTTTACACAGGGTGACAGATAGGCAGGGACCACAGAAAGTTCAACATAAAATGTCTTTATTCCAGAAATTCACATTGACAGGAAATTGATATCCTCTGGTACGCAGACGGGTTCTCAAAAACAGTCCAGGTTCAAACCCATTGCCATGGGCAATGGAACCACCACTTCTCTTGGATGCATCAGCCACTTTGAAGTCCCTGGCTCTGTGTTAGCTTCACACAGGCCTGGGTTGCACAGTAGCCTGCAAAAACCAAAACTGACACACCCAAGACAAAACAAAGAGTTTAAATGGGAATCGTGGACATCGAGCTACTCCCAAAACCCAAAGAGAAGCCAGGGATTTGCCCCACTACCACACCTGCAAATCCCTCCAAAAATAAAAGCCCATGTCCGGTTTTCCAAAAATATGACTTGGCCAACTACTTTGACCCAATCCACACTTATTTTTACTTTGCCTTGTAATTCACAGACGTTTTGCTGTAAATACAATGCATTCCAGTGGGTTTAATATGTCTCTATACGCATCCTTAGGGACACATACCGGTCCTCATATTGTGTCCCCCTCACTGCCTCACATATCCCCCTCTGTTCAAACTTGCAGGGTTGAACACTTGTCACCATACAGGGTGCCCGTAATAGGGCATCCGCATTTCCTTGCGCCTTCCCCGCTCAATGTTCTACCATAAAGCCAAAGTATTGCAGTGACAGGAACCACATGGAGACCCGAGGATTACTCTCCTTGGCATTTCTCATCCAAACCAAGGGTGAATTGTCTGTCACCAAGCAAAACTGTCGCCCGAGCAAATAAATATGTAGGGACTCCAAGGCCCACTTAATGGCCAAGTACTCCTTCTCCACTATGCTATAATTTTTCTCGGCCGGAATAAGTTTCCTACTTAAGTAGGTGACCGTATGTTTTACTCTGTTCACTTCTTGTGACAGGACCGCTCCTAGGCCTACTTCAGAAGCATCCAGCTGTACAATTGAGTCTTTCTTGAAGTTGAGGCTGGTGAAGATGGGCTGTCCGCACGACACCAACTTCATAGATTGGTACTCTTCCTCTGCCTGCGGATTCCACGGAACCATGACCGACTTATTTCTCTTTTAGAGATTGGTCAGGGGTGCTGTTCTACCAGCAAAATTAGGTATGAACCATCAATAATTCCCTAATGATGCAGAGGAATGCTCTAACCTCTTTAGTAGTAACAGGCCAGGGCCAGTTTGGAATGGCCTTGATCTTATTTATTCGAGGTTTGATAACCCCACGGCTGATTACATACACTGAGTTCCGGACTTCCTCAAGACCTATCGCACATTTTTTTTGGATTCGCTGTCAAGTCCGTGGCTCCGAACAAATTCACTACTGCTTGTACCTGGGACAAGTGGGTATGCCAGTCAGTACTAAAGATGATGATATCCTCCAAGTAAGTACGCTCACGCATACTTTTGATGGATCTCTCACACTATGTCCATCAGCCTCTGAAATGTGGCTGGGTACTCATGTAATCTAAAAGGCAAGACAACATAGTGATAACGACCTTCTGGTGTTATAAAGGCTGTCTTTTCTTTCGCCGACTCTATGAGAGGCACCTGCCAGTAACCCTTGGTCAGATAAAACATGTTAAAGTACTAGACCTGCCCCAGTCACTCAATCAGCTCATCCACCCGGCGCATTGGATGAAGGTCAAATTTTGACACTTAATTCAATTTTCAGAAATCGTTGAAGAATCGTAACGATCTGTTGAGCTTCAGAATCAGTACAATCGGGCTAGCCCACTCACTCCTGGATTCCTCAATTACTCCTAGCTGGATTTTTTTTTCTTACATCACCTGCGATGGCTTGCCTCCGGGCATCTGGCACATGGTATGGATTCATTCATACCTTTACTTGAGGCTCGGTGACAATGTCATGTTGGATCACAGAAGTACATCCGTATTCTCATGCACTAATTTTCGAGCCTCTCGTCGCTGCTGTTTAGAGAGAGTGTTGTTTATCTTTACCTCTCTCTCGACCTCCGTCCGGGCTGATATCAGAAGGTCCCCAGATTGTACGACCGGAGTCGCAAACGTAATCATACACTCCAGATCCGTCCACACTTTTAGCAGATTTATATGATACAACTGCTTGGGTTTTCTTTTCCCGAGCTGGTATACTCGGTAGTTCACCTCTCCAACCTTTTCCCGGACTTCATACGACTCTTGCCACTTGGCTATAAGCTTACATTTGGCAGTGGGCACTAAGACAAATACTCGATCCCCTTCTTTAGAGGACCGAACATTGGCCTTTCTGTTATACGCTTGGCAGCCTGAGCATGCACTAAATGTTCTTTAACTATAGGCATGATCGCCACGATCCGGTCCTACATACTGGCCATGCGCTCTATTATACTCTTATGCACCGTGGGCTCTTGCTTCCACCTCTCCTTGGCTATGTCCAGCAGACCCCTAGGTTGCCTGTCATACAATATGTCAAAGGGTGAAAATCTCATGGAAGTCTGCAGTACCTCGCGAATGGCAAACAATAAATAGGGCAGTAACATGTCCCAATCCGTTCCATCCTTGGAAACCGCCTTTTTCCCCAATGTGAAGCTTACTGTTTGCCGCCTGGGTTTTTTTTTTCCTTCCTCTGGATCAACATGTTAGGGCATGTAGGTTAGGATATGGGTTGAACTAGATGGACTTAAAGTCTTCCTTCAACCTTAATAGCTATGATACTATGTTTTTCAGCATGGATTTATGGGTTTTGTTGAACCATTTGACTAATCCGTCAGTCTGGGGGGTGGTACACTGACGTTTGCAGTTGTTTTAATTGGAGAAGCTTGCACAGTTCCTTTGTCACCTTGGACATAGAAGGAGTCCCCTGATCAGTAAGGATCTCCTTAGGAAGAACATGAACATGGCAAACAGCTCCCGTGCGATAAGTTTAGCACCGCCCGATGGTAGTAATGGGGCACTACAAGCTATTCCACTACTTCGTCCTAGGTTTTGTCAACCCTATAAAGTAATTCCTGATTGACCCC
This sequence comes from Dendrobates tinctorius, assembly GCF_039654945.1. Classification (NCBI taxonomy): domain Eukaryota; kingdom Metazoa; phylum Chordata; class Amphibia; order Anura; family Dendrobatidae; genus Dendrobates; species Dendrobates tinctorius. The sequence goes on along the minus strand of NW_027361741.1, from coordinate 7,342,037 downwards.
ATGCGTGGAAATACCGTCTTTCGCACCCGGTTTTTGAGCCACCCCATTTATCTCTATAACTCTTTCCTGTGCCCGGTTCAGAGTGGGATCCTGGAGTGAGCTGTTCCAACAGTCCCCCGGGGCACTTCCAGTTCTGGAATTGTCGTGGTCTTCAAAACCTCTCCTGCCATCACCTATAGGGAAAACCTGTCGGGTTCACACCCGTTCCCTATGGGGGTGACCCCTATGGCAGGAATCCCTGTCTCAGGATCTGCACCCAGAAAAATATTTGTCCTGTGAGGTTTAATTTCATTCTTCCACAGGAACCAGAACAGGGGAGAGTCCCTTCCTAGAACATCCCCGTAAGGAAGGGTCTTCACGACTCCCACCACATCTTTAACTTCTCCGCACGGATTAAGAAATGTAACCTCCACTGTCAGATACCCACAGAGTTCACCATGAATGCATACAACCCCAACTTTTTTCCAGTGGGTTCTAACCAAGAGATTAATGACCCATGCACAAGTGTCACTAGGCTCCCTGAGTCCAGGAGAGCCTTGACCAGGTGTCCATTGACGCGTACCTGACACAGATGGGGTTGTGGGGTTCACCCGCTGGGGCGAAAAAATCCACGGTGTGTACATTGATACACAGCGAGTAAACCCGCAGTCTGTGGGTTCAGCTGTCAGGGGCAGTTGGCAGTCACATATCATGGCCCTTGGCACCGCCAACACCTAATAGCTGCAACACAGCTAGTCCACAAGAACGGTTTAGGGGAAATGGGTCTCTGGCCACTCTCACTCCTGGGTACCCCTCAGTACGGGCTTGGTCCTGGCTGGCCCCAGCAGAGGGTTGTGTCCCTTTCCCAGGCTCCTGGGCTGGCGGGGCCCGGTGTGATAACCGTAGTGGGGCAGAGTCCCATATGAAGTCCTGAGTGGCTGTATACCGCTCAATCAGGCTAACCACCTGGTCTAGGGTGCCTGGATCCCCTTGCCCCACCCAACGCTGTATGGCTGCTGGCAGAGTTTTCACAAGCCGGTCAACCACCACTCTCTCTACCATCTGGGAAAGAGTCAAAGTCTCAGGCTGGAGCTATTTTTTTACTAGTTGCAGCAAGTCATAAGCCTAAGACCTTGCAGGTCGGGCCTCCACAAAGGACCACTGAAATACCCATTGTGCCCGTACATAGGCGTTACCCCCCAGTTGGGCAAGGATCTAACCTTACATTTTCCAATATTTCTGGGCATCCTCCTGACTGAGGTCAAAGTAGGCCTTCTGGGCATCTCCATCAGGAAGAAGGCCACCACTTCAGCCCACTGGGAAATCGGCAAGCTCTCCCGCTCCGCTGTGTACTCAAACTCGGTGAGGAAAGCTTCCATGTCATCCTCAGGACTTATCTTCCTCAACGCTGACCGGACTTTGTCCCGGGCCTCATGACGGATCAGAGTTTGTGATGGGGGCGCCTCTCGCAATGCTGCAGTCTGCTGCATCAAAAGGTTATTTGCTGCTGCTGCTGACTGAGGACCAACTTTTTCAGGACTTCCTGCATCTTATTGCCAGGCCTGGGCTGGGCAGTAGTGTTGCAGGCCTAATAACTGACATGCAGCTTGCTTTGGGTATGCCTCAGTTCACACTGCCCGCATTCTCTACTTCTCTACAATGTGTAGTGCAGCGGGTTTTACACAGTGTGACAGATAGGCAAGGACCACAGAAAGTTCAACATAAAATGTCTTTATTCCAGAAACTCCCATAAACAGGTAAACAATATCCTCCGGTTCGCAGCCAGGTCCGCAAAAACAGTCCAGGTTCAAACCCGTTTCCGTGGGCAATGGCACCGCCATTTCTCTTGGATGCATCAGCTGCTTTGAAGTCCATGGCTCTGTGATAGCTTCACACAGGCCTGGGTTGCACAGAGCCTCCTGCTCTGCAGCTTGCAAAAAAACAAAACTGACACCCCCAAGACAAATCTGAGAGTTTAAATGGGAATCGTGGACATAGAGCCACCCCCAAAACCTGGAGTGGAGGGAGGGATTTGCCCCACTACCAAACCTACAAATCCCTCCAAAAATAAAAGCCCATATCGGGTTTTCCTAAAATATGACTTTGTCAACTACTTTGTCCAAATCCACACTTACTTTTACTTTGCCTGGTAATTGACAGACGTTCTGCTGTAAACACAATGTGCTCCAGCAGTTTAATATGTCTCTATACACATCCTGGGGTACACATACCCGCCCTCATATATGATCCCCATCACTACCTCACAATGCTTTATGACAAGCTATGGGATAGGAGAGGTGCCTATACAGTTCTTGCACAGAGGCCCTCTACTGACTATGTCTGCCCCTGAATACTTCTAATCTTTCCATGCTGAGCATTATACCTGTAATGATGTAATTACATTGAGACAGATTTTCTGCTCTACCATTCAGATTGAAAATGTATTTTCCTGACAGCACCCTGGTGGGTGCTAGAGGGGTAGGTACACATGACTTTGACATTAGTCCCTAGTTCTATTACCCAAATTTGTTTAGACAAATAAGACAGTTAAATTGATGGTATACTTCCATGTTTAGTTTTTTACATGTAGTTTTTTAAGTCAGAGCCACATCATAAACAGAAAGCACCAGTTAAGAAAAGACTGAGAGCCTGATTCAAAGCTTTCACGCCAGAATTCTGAGGTAAAAGCTTTGAAAAATTGTAGGCGCAACTCGGAGTTGAGCATAAATTTATCAACTTTTGGCATTTTCCTAGTGCCAACAAAATATGCAAAGCTGGGGTGGGGCCGGGGCAATGCAGGGATGTGACGTCACATTTCATCTAATTCATGAAGAGCTGTGGCGTTCTGTATGCTTGAAAACTCCTGAGTAGAATAAGATTTTTGGCGTAGCACACAGAAGTGCATGCCCCTCGTCAGAAGCTCCAGTTTCATCAAGAGGCATGCATCTCTTCATGAATCAGGAGCATCAGACTCTACCATGCTCCTTAGGCCGGGGTCACACTTGCGAGTGAAGTGCAAGTCTCTCGCCTCAATACCCGACACTGCTGCCGGTGGATTGGAACGGAGCGTTCAGCTGCATAGAAAGACATGCCAGTTCCAAGTTCCGGCGGCAGTGCCGGGTATTGAGGCGAGAGACTCGAGCAAGTTTCTCGTATGGCACTCGCAAGTGTCACCCCGGTCCTATCAATCTACTTCAGTCCATTGGCTGCAAAAAACGGCATAAAAATGTGCAGCCATGTAGATATTGTAGGCATGGCAGTATTGCAGACTGGAGTTTCTTAACAAAAAGTGTAAGGTGACTCCAAAGGTAGAGCTTCTGCTCACCAGATTTAGATTTAATATACTGAAACATGTTTTCAAAGAATATTCCAATATAACAATATTTTTCTTAGTTTAATGAATATACAGCAAGCATGCCCCACACCAGCACAGGATATCACTTGTGTTAGTGCTCGAGAATGGGATAAAAGCCTGGAACAAGTATTCTGATGTGATGCTAGTACTATATACTACATGTTATAGTATAGTCCCCGGTTTATTTATTAAATGCTACTCATCTCACAAGAGTATATTGCTGCATTATACTAGTTTTTTCACCAATGAATAAAAAACATTACATAGATAAGATTCTCCTGGAACCGTTTGCGCAGATTGTCAAGGAAAGCAGTCTCGCTGGTGTGGGAATCAAGAAGCACAAAATCCTGCACTCCAACCTTATCCCGGGAAATAAGGGAACCTTCAATGTGCATTTCTGTGTCCTTCTTTTTACCATTTGTCACCTGAAAAATATATAATTACATAATGTTTAAAAACTGTGTAATTTACAAAAGGAAAAAATAAATAAAAATTCAGTGCATGCATGGGCCCTTTATGATAGCACATAGCCAGTACTCTGCATGCTGCTTTATGGTGCCAACCATGAGACACTGCAATGTCAAAACAATTCTTCTAACACAGAATACATGACGTCTACATGTCATTTGAGGTGTGTACTCTGAATAAGCTGTTTTTGACCATTATGTACAGCATTTTTCACCAGATTGTCCTTCTGCAGGTTTTATCTATGATTTTCAGTTGACCCTGAGTTAGTGGGTGGAAACTAGCTAATATGATGTCTCTTATACACAGAAACATAGACATGAAGGATTCCAGCTCTCCTACATCTATGAAGTACACCCCACACAATCAGTAGCAGCTTGGAGGACATTATATAGTAGTGCTGAGCAGTGGCGTACCTAGCATCCAATCTCTTATACATCTAGGCACTTTATCCAACAGTACGGTCGTGATACCTCTTCTCGGCAGGTCTTTGGGATCGAAAGGGTGCTGGCAGCTCCAAGAGGTGGGGATATCAGGAAGCGGTTAATCAACCATGAAGCTTATTGTATGTATAACAAATATCTGTCATCCAACCAGACTGAACCTGCGCTGTGAATTGATGTTTCATTATTTACATAGGATGAGTTATGGGGTGTAGATCTGTATTTCTTTACATATTTGTTTCATTCACATTTTTCTTGTCTTTCTTTTGTTATTCGTTTCTGCATATTCACTTAGTTTTAAGGGTACGTTTCCACGTACCGTAATGTGTGCGCTTTGGACGGAGCGTAAACCCCGTTCTGCCCAAAGCCCCACCCCCTTCTGTATGAGCATTGAACACATCCGGAATTGCCGCAGCGTATACATAAAGTAGGCTGTTTACCTTGCGGAGACTGAGTGTCTCCGCAAGGTAAACAGACATGCTGCGGTCTAAAAAGATGCGCCGCATGTCCGGTTTCGTGGGTGTGTCACCCACGTATTCAGACGTATAGTGGAGACGGGATTTTATAAAATCCACTCCACTATGCTGTAACATCTGGCCGCTGCGGATTGAGTGTTGTGGCTGTACGCAGCGTTCAATCCGCAGCTAATACTGAATGTTTCCGCTACGTGGAAACATATCCTTATTGTCATGCGATTGGTCTTTGTATTCTTACTGGTCGTTCGCCATTTAAACATACGTGCAGTCATTATATGTGCAGCTCTGATAAAGAACACAGTGTGTGCGTTTAAAACGCGCTGCTATATCTATTTTTAACATGGATCAATCTATTTAGCTGTCTTGAACATTTGGAACATACTTGGAATTTTTGTTAAGCTGTTTTTCCCTGTCTCCTTTTTCACTTGGAATCTGTGCTTCATTACACCTAGAGCCTGGATGAGCTGGTTTTCCCTTGCTTTTTTGTATTGATGTTCTCCATTCTGGGATAAATGTCCCCCATCCTGTACCCATCCTGGTATATGTTCCCCAATTTGTTATGTGTGCTCCCATCCTGGCATATTTGTCCCCCTTCCTGGTATATACAGTCATGGGTGAAAGTGTTGGCACCCTTGAAATTGTTTCAAGAATTGTTCCAAAAATTCCGCATCAACTTAATATTTGGTTGCTTACCTTTTGGAATAAATAACTGTAATCAATTGCTTCCTATAACCATCACAAAGCTTTTTACAACTCTGAAATGGAATTTTGGACCAATCTTCTTTTGCAAACTGCTCCAGGTCTCTTATATTTGAAGGGCGCTTTCTCCCAACAGCAATTTTAAAATCGCTCCACAGGTGTTCAATGGGATTTACATTCGGACTCATTGCTGGACACTTCAGAACTCTTCAGGGATTTGTTTCCATCCATGTTTAGGTACTTCCTGAAGTATGTTTGGGGTCTTTGTCGTACTGGAAGACCCCTGACCTAGGACACAAACCTAGTTTTCTGACCCTGGGCACTACATTGCATGCTAAAATCCAGTGGTAATCTTCGGATTTAATGATGCCTTGCACACAGTTAAGGCACTGAGTGCCAGAGGCAGCAAAAGAATTCCAAAACATGTGTTCTTTTTTTGTAGGCCTCATTCCATTTTCGGTACAGTGTTGAATGATGTGCTTTACCATAAAGCTCTGTCTTGGTCTCATCTGTCAACAAAACACTTTCCCAAAAAGATTTTGGCTTATGTACATTTTAGCCAACTGCAGTTTAGCTTTTTTATGTCTCTGTGTCAGAAGTTGGGTCCTCCTGGTCTCCTGCCATAACGTTTCATTTAATTCAAATGTCAATGGAGGGTTTGCACTGACACTGATGCACCCTGAGCCTGCAAGACAGCTTGAATTTCTTTGCAACTTTATTGGGATGCTTATCCACCATCCGGACTATCCTGCATTGCAACCTTTCATCAATTTTTCTCTGACGTCCACGTTCAGGGAGATTAGCTACAGTGCCATGGGTTATAAAAGTTTGGATTATGCTGCACACCATGGACAAATGAACATCAAGATCTCCGGGAGTGGACTTTTAACCTTGAAATTATTGATATTGTTCAACAATTTTGGTTCTCAAGTCCTCAGACCGTTCTATTCTCCTCTTTCTGTTCTCCGTGCTTAGTGTGGCACACAGAATCACAATGTAAAGATTTAGTCAACTCCCCTTTTTATTTGGTTTCAGGTGTGATTTTCATATTGCCCACACCTGTTACTTGCCATAGGTGAGTGTAACAAGCATGACATTCTTGAAACAAAAAGTTGTTTAACCACAATTTTGGAATAGTTCCAACAATTTTGTCCGGCCCATTTTTGGGGTATTGTGTGAAATTATGTCAAATTTGCCTTTTTTTCTGTTTTTTTGTGCTGCTGCAATACACATAAAGGAAATAAACATGCATTTGCAATAATTTATTGGGAGAAATACTTCATTTTCTGGAACAATTTCAAGGGTGCCAACACTTTTGGCCATGACTGTATTATCCCATTCTGGTATATATATCCCCCATTCTGGTATGTATGTCTCCCATCCTGGTATATATGTCCCAATTCCTGGGCCCATCATGATATACAGTGGTCAAAATAAGTACTTGATACACTGCAAGTTTTCCTACCTACAAAGAATGGAGAGATCTTTAATTTTTATTGTAGGTACACTTCAACTGTGAGAGACAGAATCTAATAATAAAAAAGCAAACAAAAAGCAGAAAATCACATTGTATGATTTTTAAATAAATTGCATTTTATTGCATGAAATAAGTATTTGATCACCTACCAACTACCAAGAATTCTGGCTCTCACAGACCTGTTACTTTTTATTTAAGAAACCCTCCTACTCTGCACTAATTACCTGTATTAATTGCACCTGTTTGAACTTGTTACCTTTCAAAAAAAGAAACCTGTCCACACAATCAATCACAATCTAACCCCTCCACCATGGCCAAGACCAAAGAGCTGTCTAAGGACAATAGGCAAGCAGCTTGGTCAATCTTCCTTGAACAAAAAAGGAAGCACTCTATAGCGCCATAGCATGCAAACATGAAATATGAAAAATGAATTGCATTACTGCATTAGAAACATGAAAAATTGAGAAAGCTTAGTGCATAAAATGGCCAATTTATGTGTACCTGGAAGCCATGTTAAGGCATTTCTCATTTTCCAGGACCCTATGGGAACCTATGTAAATACTATCCTTAGACTGAAATCTGTGTCTCTGTGGAGGGGTGGTGTCCCTGCTGTGATTAAAAATGCCTGTGGCTAAACGGTGGAGTGATCAAGTCAGAAGGATAATGAATAGAAATTTAAAAAAACTGACCATCACATCCAAGCAAAAACTAAATGTGAACAGGTGCTTAACCTAGAGTCACAAACTCATATACACTGAAACAAAAAATTGGCCATTTTATGTGCTAAGCTTTCTCAATTTTTCATGTTTCTAACACAGTAATGCAATTCATTTTTCATATTTCATGTTTGAATGCTATGGTGCTACAGAGTGCTTCCTTTCCTATCAGAGTGCCATTTTCCTATCTATACAATAACCTGGTCACTAATAGGATCTGTTTGTCACATAGCCCACTAGATGGCGCCTACATATTTAAGAACTAAGAATTTACTGGTATATTAACAATTTAGATGTCCAAGGTTTCTTTCTGTCGTTCCCCGTTTTCATCCGCAATGACCTTTCCAATTCACTCAAGTTGCATTGTGATATATAACAATATTATTTCTTCAGAGACATTAGGTCTTGTTATTTCTCTATAAATGTATAGTCCGTTTAGGAAGTGTTCAGACACTTTTTACATTTTGGCCTAAATGGACAATGTGTTTTTACACTCAATTTCCTGTAATGGCAAAGTAAAATCAAGTTTGTTGAAACATGAGCAAATGTATTAAAAATTAAAGACCAAAATGTCACGTTTACATAAGTATTCATACCATTCACTATGATGTCCAAGCAATAGTTTTTTTTTGAAAGGCAAAAAAACCTAATTTTTTATGCAAAACTTTAAGAACATTTCTAAAGTTTATTTTTTGCCTCATTACAAGAGTTGACGATGCAATCATTTGATCACTTCTATATTACCCTGTAATATCCCTTTATGTGTAAAACTGCTAGGCATGATTATATACCATGCTTCTGTTCAGGAGAACAAAGATCGCAGTGCTAGAGGCCTGAAACATATGACGTCAGTGTCGTTATTGACCTAGCGTCTAAGGGATTAAAGGGAATCTGTCACCTCATTTTTCTGATATGAGATGCGGCCACCACCATCAGTGGCTTATCTAGAGCATTCTGTAATGCTGTAGATAAGCCCCCGATGTAACCTGAAAGATAAGAAAAATTAGTTAGATTATACTCACCCGGGGTCCGGTCCGATGGTTGTCGCAGTCCTGTCCGGAGCCTCCCATCTTCTAGCGATGACGCCCTCCTCCTGAGGTGACAGATTCCCTTTAATAATCTAACTCGTTTAACTTATCTTTCAGGTTACATCGGGGGCTTATCTGCAGCATCTCATAGGGCAAAAATGAGGTGACAGATGCCCTTTAAAGGGGTTGTCCTGTCTAGAATAGACAAGTCTGCAGTCACTCTTTCTGGACCCGGTTGCCGGCACAGAAACTGCACCTTGCACCACATTGATAACTTATTACCACTGGCGGACTTACAACACACGTAGTCCAAAGAAGGGAACCATATATAGATATAGATTAAAAACACTTAATTTTATTTAGAATACATTATAAAAACATTGAATAATGAAGGAAACAAAGATAGAAAAAACAAAAGTGCCCAGTAGTGGGGCCCTCAATACGGTAAACACTAGGTCATATGAATATGGTGATAAATTTACAGCTCTAAAGTTCAGTAACAATACAGAACAAGATTAATAAGGAGTGAATATACAGTACTTCCTATAAAATATGTAGCATAGTGGATACATTCTAAATAAGAATACTTAGAGCTAGAGTGACCTGAGTACTGGTCTCAAATAAATAGAGAATTTCACACTATGTGTAATCTTTTATAACAGTCTCTCATTCTGGAATTTCAATCATGTCACATAAAGTGTGTTGCAGGTGTTCTAAGTAACAAAATTATTAACTCCTTAGTTGAGGACTCAATGGAGAGTCCCAAAACAATTGGGGATATGAATAGCTAAACACAGAACTTTACTTGGGACCAGAGTGGAGTAAAATGCTGAGAGCACAGGAAGACAAGGACCAAATACCATAGCCAAAGGAGATACCCCCCTCACCCCAATGCACGTTTCGCCCTAGCTTCTTCCAGGGGCAATTCTATTGACTTTTAAATCCTCTGACTATAAAGTGCAAGTATTCCATTATAAATTAACCCCTTGATGACCAGGATTTCTTTTGCTTTTGTTTTTTTCCTTCCATTTTTTATTTTTCCATTGACATAGGCTTGCTTTTATGTGGGAAGAATTGTAGTCTTGTATCACACACATTTTGGCATATAATGTCCTGAAAAACAGGAAAACAACATTCTAAGGCTAGTTTCACACTAGCGTTTATGAGCGCAGCGACGGCCTGCGCACGGCCACCGCTAAGCCCCGCCCCTGCCGCGCCCCTGCCGGTAGCTCCGCCCACCGGCGCATGACACTGCATGCGCCCTGCGTCCCCTATCTTTATCACAGGGGGCGCAGGCCGTGCGCAGTATGCGTTTGGCGGCGCATGCGTCCTTTTGACGGTGCGCCGACCTGCGCAAAACGCAACCTGCTGCAGTTTGGTTGCGTCGGCGCACCGTCAAAAAGGCGCATGCGCCGCCAAACGCATACTGCGCACGGCCTGCGCCCCCTGTGATAAAGATAGGGGACGCAGGGCGCATGCAGCGTCATGCGCCGGTGGGCGGAGCTACCGGCGGGGCGCGGCAGGGGGTGGGGCTTAGCGGCGGCCGTGCGCAGGCCGTCGCTGCGCTCATAAACGCTAGTGTGAAACTAGCCTAACTGTGGTGAAATTTAGGGGGAAAAAAGCAATTCATTTTTTAGGTGGGAATTTGCCTTTTGTATGTCCATTGTATGAGAAAAATTTCCTGGCAATATAATTTTCAGGTCAGTAAAGCAATGGTAAACGTAGAAGTTTTTTTTTTAATATATTAAAATTCTGAATTTGGGAAAAGAAAAAAAAAGTGGGTTTGTACAACTATTTTCTTTGACCCATATCTTTTTTAATTTGCTGTCTATGAACTTATGTGATGGCTTGATTTTTTACGTGCACTGTTTATGTTGTTATGAATACTATTTTCAAGTACTTACAACAATTAAATTGCTTTTATTGCGTTTTTTGAGAGGGATCAGAGTCTGAAAAAGGGCAAATATGTAGTTTAGATTTTCTTTTCACCATTTAATGTACAGTTTAAATAATTTTATTTGCTTGAAAGATTGGACTTTTACAGACACAAAACTACCAAACAACTGGGGAAAAGGGTGTTGATTTAACCATACATATATATTTTTAATTTTATTACAGTCATATGTTAAAGTTTGGGCACCCCTATTAATGTTAACCTTTTTTCTTTATAACAATTTTGGTTTTTGCAACAGCTATTTCAGTTTCATATATCAAATAACTGATGGACTCAGATATATTTCTGGATTCAAATGAGGTTTATTGTACTAACAGAAAATGTGCAATCTGCATTTTAACAAAATTTGACCGGTGCAAAAGTATGGGCACCTCAACATAAAAGTGACATTAATATTTCGAAGATCCTCCTTTTGCAAAAATAACAGCCTTTAGTCGCTTCCTGTAGCTATTAATGAGTTCCTGGATCCTGGATGAAGGTATTTGTGACCATTCCTGTATACAAAACAATTCCAGTTCAGGTAATTTTGATGGTTGCCGAGCATGGACAGCCCGCTTCAAATCATCCCACAGATGTTCAATGATATTCAGGTCTGGGGACTGGGATGGCCATTCCAGAAAATTGTAATTGTTCCTCTGCATGAATGCCTGAGTAGATTTGGAGCGGATGTTTTGGATCATTGTCTTGCTGAAATGTCCATCCCCTGCGTAACTTCAACTTCGTCACTGATTCTTGCACATTATTGTCAAGAATCTGCTGATACTGAGTTGAATCCATGCGACCCTCAACTTTAACAAGATTCCCGGTGCCGGCATTGGCCACACAGCCCCAAAGCATGATGGAACCTCCACCAAATTTCACTATGGGTAGCAAGTGTTTTTCTTGGAAAGCTGTGTTTTTTAGCCTCCATGCATAATGCCTTTTTGTATGACCAAACAACTCAATCTTTGTTTCATCAGTCCACAGGACCTTCTTCCAAAATGTAACTGGCTTGTCCAAATGTGCTTTTGCATACCTCAGGCGACTCTGTTTGTGGCATGCTTGCAGAAACGGCTTCTTTCGCATCACTCTCCCATACAGCTTCTCCTTGTGCAAAGTGCGCTGTATTGTTGACCGATGCACAGTGACACCATCTGCAGCAAGATGATGCTGCAGGTCTTTGGAGGTGGTCTGTGGATTGTCCTTGACTGTTCCTGTGTTCTTCCATTTCCTTACTATGTTCCTCACAGTGGAAACTGACAGGTTAAATCTCTGAGACAACTTTTTGTATCCTTCCCCTGAAAAGCTATGTTGAATAATCTTTGTTTTCAGATCATTTGAGAGTTGTTTTGAGGAGCCCATGATGCCACTCTTCATAGGAGAATCAAATAGAACTACTTGCAAGTGGCCACCTTAAATACCTTTTCTCATGATTTGATACACCTGGCTATGAAGTTCAAAGCTCAATGAGGTTACAAAACCAATTTAGTGCTTCAGGAAGTCAGTAAAAAGTAGTTAGGAGTGTTCAAATCAAGAAAATGATAAGGGTGCCCATACTTCTGCACCGGTCAAATTTTGTTTAAATGCAGATTGCACATTTTCTGTTAGTACAATAAACCTCATTTGAATCCAGAAATATAACTGAGTCCATCAGTTATTAGATATATGAAACTGAAATAGCTGTTGCCAAAACCAAAATTGTTATAAAGAAAAAAGGTTAACATTAATAGGGGTGCCCAAACTTTAACATATGACTGTATAATTTTGAAAAACTTTTCACCCCCCTCCATTTTTAAAGTATTGCACTATATTGGAAAATTACTGATGTTATATGAAACCCAGCCTATGATTGGGCTTTATAGAAGCACCAAGATGGCAAAGACTGGCGTCTACAGCTCTCCTTGTCACATGGTGCAGATGGTTGCCAAAACAGTTGTGCTACATAATCAAGTCATTTAAATGTTACTACTGATATAGCAGTAGTGATCAGCGCTACAGTTGTGGTGAATGTATAACACTGTTGGCATCTGCCAGGTAAAGAGCGGACACAGCTCCTGAGCAGACTCCATATATTTGCACCCAACACATGATGTCCTGCACCCAATACACTGCTACATCCTATGTAAGGAAGGCAATAATAAGGCAGTGCAGACATTAGGGGTCACATTTCATTAAATAATACTTTTTAGAGTTCAGTTATTAGTGATGTAAGTTAATATCTATGGTTGCTAATAGGCAAAAAAAAATAAAATTCACATAGGCATCCAACCCTGATAGAGAAATCTTGTTTTAAACTTAGGGTGCTGTTTGTCCTTTAGATTTGAATAAAACTAAATAATAAAGCTTGACATTTTTAACTATGATAATTAGTTTAACCCCTTCACCCCCGAGCCTATTTTCATCTTCCTGACCAGGCAAATTTTTATTTATTTTTATGACCAGCATCACTTTATGTGGCAATAACTCTGGGATGCTTCCAACTGAACCCACTGATTCTGAGAATATTTTTTTGCGCATATCGTACTTAGTTAGTGCTAAATTGAGACCAGTATTGTTTGCGTTTATTTGTGAAATATCGGAAATTTGGGCGAAAATGTCACAATTTTCAAACTTATGTTTATGCCCTTAGACCAGATGGTCATACTACACAAATTAGTTAACAAGTAACATTTACCACATGTATACTCTTACATTTTTTTTGTTAGGACGTTAGAAGGGTTAAAAGTTGATCAGCAATTTCTCAGTTTTCCAATAAAATTTACTAAACCAATTTTTTTAGGGACTACATCACATTTGAAGTGACTTTGAGGGGCCTATATGACAGAAAATACCTGAAAGTGACACCATTTTAAAAACTGCACCCCTCGAAGTGCTCAAAACCACATTCAAGAAGCTCATTAACCTTTCAGGTGCTTCACAGAAATTAAAGGAATGTGGAAGGAAAAAATGTTTTTACTTTTTCTCACAAAAATGTTGATTTAGTCCCAAATTTTGCATTTTCACAAGGGTAACAGGACAAAATGGATCATATAATTTGTTGTGCAATTTCTCTTGAGTGCAACAATACCCTTATGTGGTGGAAAACTATTGTTTGGGGGCACGGCATGGCTCAGAAAAGGTGGAGCACCACTTGACTTTTGGAACGCAAAATTGGCTGAAATCAATAGCGTATGCCATTCTGAATTTGCAGAGCCAATGATGTGCCAAAATAGTGGAAAGCTCCCATGGGTGACCCCCATTTTGAAATCTACACTCCTCAAGGAACTTTCAGTGTCCTTCTTTTCAGAGGTGCATAAAACTGTGGCTGACCGCGTTTTAATGCACGCTTAAAAAGGCGGACACCACCGGATCATAGGCCAGACAACCTCCAAAGTGATTCCATCTGCTTAATTATAGGGAATGTTCCGTTGGGGGTTCCAAGTATTTCAGAGATTTTCGCTGAAACCCCTGTGCTCATTGTGGAGAACAGGATAAATGTGAGATTCACCTCATTACGATCTTTGGGTGACAGATTTAATAAATCAACAGCAGGTCAAGAATTGCTATTTATTTTTTTATGCCGTTCCTCATGTGGTATAAGTGACAGCTTTGTTCTTCGGGTCAGTGCGATTACAGCATTACCAGATTTAGACGCTTTCTTTTTGCAAAATAAAGTTTCTGCATCGCTATATTATGAGAGTTATAACCTGGCATACAGTGGTTTTGGTACCAAGGATGTCTGAACAGATTTATATTAAGTTTATGTTGCTGATTGAAAATAATAATAAATTTTATATCTATAGCGCCGACATATTCCACAGCACTTTACATTTCAGAGGGGACTTGTACAGACAATAGACATTACAGTATAACAATAATCACATAGATCATAACAGATACCAAGAGGAATGAGGGCCCTGCTCGCAAGCTTACAATCTATGAGGAAAAAAGGGGAGACACGAAAGGTGGGTGGTAACAGTTGCCCTAATTGTTTGGACCAGCCATAATGTTAAGTGTGTATCAGTACGGACACAGAGGGCTAATAGATGCATAAAGCATGTGAGAACATGATACAGGGAACCTGGTTATGGTAAAACTTTTGACTGTGCCACACAGGGATAGCTAGGTTAATGTGCTGAGGCGGTAGGCCAGTCTGAATAAATGAGTTTTCAGGACACGCTTAAAATTGTAGGGATTGAGGAATACTCGTATTGACCTGGGAAGTGCATTCCAAAGAATGGCGCAGCACGTGTATAGTCTTGGAGACGGGAGTGGGAGGTTCTGATTATCGAAGATGCTAACCTCAGGTCCTCAGCAGAACGGAGGGCACGGGTAGGGTGGTAGACTGAAACAAGGGAGGAGATGTAGGGTGGTGCTGAGCCATGGAGTGCTTTGTGGGTGAGGGCAATAAGTTTGTACTGGATTCTGGAGTGGATGGGTAGCCAGTGTAAGGACTGGCACAAGGTAGAGGCGATTAATATGATCCTGACTGCAGCATTCATAGAATCATAGAATCATAGAATCATAGAATCATAGAATCGTAGAGTTGGAAGGGACCTCCTGGGCCATCTGGTCCAACCCCCTGCTCAAAGCAGGATTCGCTAAATCATCCCAGTCAGATGTCTGTCCAGCCTCTGTTTGAAGACTTCCATTGAAGGAGAACTCACCACTTCTCGTGGCAGCCTGTTCCACTCATTGATCACTCTAACTGTCAAAAAGTTTTTTCTAATATCTAATCTGTGTCTCCTCCCATTCAGTTTCATCCCATTGCTTCTAGTCTTTCCTTGTGCAAATGAGAATAAAGTTGATCCTTCTACAATGTGACAGCCCTTTAGATATTTGTAGACAGCAATTAAGGCTCCTCTCAGTCTTCTCTTTTGCAAACTAAACATTCCCAAATCCTGCAACCTTTCCTCATAAGACAGGGTTTGCAGACCGGTCACCATTCTGGTCGCTCTTTTCTGAACTTGCTCCAGTTTGTTGATGTCTTTTTTAAAATGTGGTGCCCAAAACTGGACACAATATTCCAGATGAGGTCTGACCAAAGAGGAGTAGAGGGAAATAATGACTTCACGTGATCTAGACTGTATGCTTCTGTTAATACATCCTAGAACTGCATTTGCCTTTTTTGCTGCTGCATCACACTGTTGACTCATATTCAGTCTGTGATCTATTAGTATACCCAAGTCTTTTTCACATGTGCTGTCACTTAGCCCTATTCCTCCCATTCTATATATGCTTTTTTCATTTTTATTGCCCAGATGTAGTACTTTGCATTTCTCCCTGTTAAAAACCATTCTGTTAGTTACTGTCATTTCTCCAGTTTATTTAAATCTTTTTGAATCCTCTCTCTCTCTTCTCTAGTATTAGCTATCCCTCCTAGCTTTGTGTCATCAGCAAATTTAATCAGTTTACCCTCAATTCCTTCATCTAAATCGTTGATAAAGATGTTGAACAATACAGGGCCCAGGACTGAGCCCTGTGGTACCCCACTTGAGATATTCTTTCTACTGGATGTGCAGCCATTTACGACCACTCTTTGGGTCCGATCACTAAGCCAGCTATGAATCCACCTAACAGTTGCCTTGTCCATTCCATACTTAGTCATTTTTTCAATAAGGATTGTATGAGAGACTTTGTCAAATGCTTTGCTGAAGTCAAGATATACTATATCTACAGCATTTCCTTGATCCACCCAATCAGTGATACCGTCATAGAAGGAAATTAAGTTAGTCTGACATGACTTATTAGTTACAAACCCATGCTGACTCTGTTTGATCACTTCATTCTTATCCAGGTATTGACTTAAATGTTGTTTAATAATTTGTTCAAAGATCTTTCCTGGTATAGAAGTCAGACTCACCGGCCTATAGTTGCCTGGGTCCACCTTCTTCCCCTTTTTGAAGATAGGAACAACATTTGCTCTTCTCCAGTCTTCTGGCACTTCTCCTGTTCTCCAAGAATTTTCAAAGATTATGGAGAGTGGTTCAGAAATTTCTTCTGCTATCTCCTTCAGTACTCTGGGGTGTAATTCATCTGAACCTGGAGACTTGAATTCATTTAGGTTAGCTAAGTGTTTCCTCACTATCTTTCTGTTTATAGATATCCTGGATTCTTCTATTCCCTTAATCGGACAGTGAATAACAGTTGGTGTTACATTTCCTTTCTGAGAGAAAACAGATGCAAAATAGGAATTTAAAAGTTCAGCCTTCTCAACATCCTGTCTTACCATTTCATCATTTTCATCCTGTAAAAATCCTATAGCATCTTTGACTTTTCTTTTACTTTTGACATATCCCCAAAATCCTTTATTATTGCTTTTGACATCTCTTGCAAGCCTCAATTCATTTTCAGCTTTAGCTAATCTGATTTGTGCCCTGCAGATTCTGCAGACAGCATTATATTCTTCTTTAGATATGCCTCCCTCTTTCCATTTTATAAACATTTTTTTCTTCCTTTTTAGCATGTGCTTAAGTTCTGTGTTCACCCATCCTGGTTTCCTTAAATGCTTCCTATTCTTCCCTCTTTTCGGAATTGTTAACAACTGTGCTTTGAGAATTTCATTTTTCAAGATTTCCCATCCTTCCTGGACATTTTTGTCTTTAAGGATATCCAGCCATTGGATCCCTCCAATTATCTTTCTGAATCCCTTAAAATCTGCCTTTCTGAAATCTAACCTTGACGTCTGAGTCTTCACAGGTCTTCCGCCTCTAGTTATCCAAAATTCTAAAATAGCATGGTCGCTACCTCCTAGGGTTCCAGCCACTTTTACCTCCTCAACCATTTCCTCCCTGTTTCTAAGGATTAGATCCAAGGTAGCAGTTCCCCTTGTTTTCTCCCCTACCTTTTGGAAGATAAAGTTGTCAGCAAGAGAGGATAAGAATTTCCTTGACCTGTTAGTTTTGCCTGAGAGAGATTCCCAACAAATGTCTGGATAGTTGAAATCTCCCATGACAACTATGTCATATTTTTTGGAGAACTTGGCCATTTGATGCATAAAGAGTTCATCCATATCTTCAGCTTGCACAGGCGGCCTGTAGTAAATGCCTACAATGGTGTCCTTTCCATTGTTCTGTCCTTGTATTCTTACCCAAACAGTTTCCACAGAACTCCCAGTCTCTGAAGCTTCAATCTCTGTGCAGATATACGCGTTTCTAACATACAATGCAACACCCCCTCCTCGTTTATTCAAGACAGATTGGAGGGGGGAAAGTTTTGTAACAGGGAGACCGATTAGAAGAGAGTTACAATAGTCCAGACGAGAATGAATAAGAGAAACATTAAGAGTTTTTGCAGAGTCAAAGGTAAGAAAAGGTCGAATTCTAGAAATGTTTTTGAGATGCAGATAACAAGAGCGAGCCTGTGATTGAATGTGGGGGGTGAATGAAAGCTCGGAGTCAAGTATGACCCCAGGTCCTGTTGGAGTGCATTGTGCACGAAACAGCTGTTGTCCGTCTTTTTACATCTCTCCCGTGCCGATGCCTATGCTTTGTCAATATGAAATAAAGTGAATCATTTCAAGAGAACGGTGAGTGCCATCCTGCTGTCTTTTTCTACTATGATATTTCATGTTTTTCTCATATGGATAGAGCACCCGTTCAATAAGGGTTATAGGTGTCACACTGATAGCAGTTACAAGCAGCTTTGCGGGTATTTCTTATCCAAGGACAGTGCCGGATGTTTCTTTCCTTGGATTGATAATTTTTCCATATTTCGTCCAACACAGTCATGTGATGGCTTATTTTTTGCGAGACAAACTGACGTTTTTGTTAGTACCATTTTTGGATACATGACATTTTTGATCGCTTTCCATTCCAATTTTTGGGAGGCAGAATGAAAATAAAGCGGCAATTCAAGATTTTTCTTTCTATGTCGTTCGGGTGTGGTAAAATCGATAAGACGGCTTTATTCTTCAGGTCAGTACAATTACCACATTTATTTTTTTTATGTTTTTGCGCTTTTACACAATAAAACTTTTAGGCTATGTGCACACGTGTGGAATTCCCGCTAAAATTTCTGTGGGAATTCCGGAATTCTATTCCGCAGGAAAATATGCGAGAAAACCGTATTTTAAATTTCCGCCTATTTCCCATGGAAAAACTAGCGATTTGCAAGCGTAATTAGCTGGCAGAATACTAGCGTTTTCCAAGCGATCTGTAGCATCGCTTGGAAAACTGATTGACAGGTTGGTCACACTCGTCAAACATAGTGTTTGATGAGTGTGACCAACTTTTTACTATTGAGGTCGCCTTTGCGGCATCAGTAGTAAAAAGATGTAATGTTAAAAATAATTAAAAAAAATAAAAAATCGTGTTTATCTCTCCTTCTGACGTCCCACGCAGCATTTCCGATCATCGCGATGCTCCCGGCAAGTTCCGTTCCCAGGGATGCCTTGCGGCAAGGACCTGTGATGACGTAGCAGTCTCGCGAGACCGCTACAGTGTCGCGAGACCGCGACGTCATCATAGGTCATTGTCGCAAGGCATCGCTGGGAACGGGAGTTGCCGGGAGCATTGCTGAGGCCTGCTGACGCTGCGAGGGACATCGGAAGGTGAGAATTCGGAAGGTGAGAATATGACGATTTTTTTATTTTAATTCTAGTTTTTACAGGGATATAGTACCCAGAGCCTGGAAGAGAATCTCCTCTCCTCCAGACAGTGGGTACCATCCGCAAATGTTCTGCTTACTTTTGGCATGGTGGGCATAGCCACATGCGGAAAGTAAGCAGAACAATGCATTCCTATGTGTGCGGATTTTCCCGCGATTCCGCACAAAGAATTAACATGCTGCGTATTTTTCCTGCGAAGCAATTCCGCGATTAAAATCGCAGCGAAAACGCAAAAAAAACGCTACGTGTGAACACAGCCTTATAGAAAAAAGAATTATTTTTTGCATCAGTTTATTCTGAAAGCTATACCTTTTTTTTATTTTCCAGGACAAGATGAGGTTTTCTGCTATACCTTTTTTATTTACATCTATCTTTTTGATAGCGTTTTATTCCACTTTTTGGTCGGCAGTATGATGATAAAGCTTCATTTTTTGCCTTGTTTTTTACTTATTTTTTTGCGGTGTTCACTAAAAGCGCTAGCTAGTGTGACAGTTTTATAGGACGTGCAGTTCCGGACACGATACCAAATATGTGACGTCGCCGGGGCACCGATAGAAGAGTAGAGGGAGCTCCCTTCCTCTTCATGCCTGCTAAATACTGCAATCGATATTTATTGCAGTATTTACAGTTGTGGCCAAAAGTATTGACACCCCTGCAATTCTGTCAGATACTACTCAGTTTCTTCCTGAAAATGATTGCAAACACAAATTTTTTGGTATTATTATCTTCATTTAATTTGTCTTAAATGAAAAAACACAAAAAGAATTGTCCTAAAGCCAAATTGGATATAATTCCACACCAAACATAAAAAAGAGGGTGGACAAAAGTATTGGCACTGTTCAAAAAATCATGTGATGCTTCTCTAATTTGTGTAATTAACAGCACCTGTAACTTACCTGTGGCACCTAACAGGTGTTGGCAATAACTAAATCACACTTGAAGCCAGTTGACATGGATTAAAGTTGACTCAACCTCTCTCCTGTGTCCTTGTGTGTACCACATTGAGCATAGAGAAAAGAAAGAAGACCAAAGAACTGTCTGAGGACTTGAGAAACCAAATTGTGAGGAAGCATGAGCAATCTCAAGGCTACAAGTCCATCTCCAAAGACCAGAATGTTCCTGTGTCTACCGTGCGCAGTGTCATCAAGAAGTTTAAAACCCATGGCACTGTGGCTAACCTCCCTAGATGTGGACGGAAAAGAAAAATTGACAAGAGATTTCAACGCAAGATTGTGCGGATGTTGGATAAAGAACCTCGACTAACATCCAAACAAGTTCACGCTGCCCTGCACTCCGAGGGTACAACAGTGTCAACCTGTACTATCCATCGGCGTCTGAATGAAAAGGGACTGTATGGTAGGAGACCCAGGAAGACCCCACTTCTTACCCCGAGACATAAAAAAGCCAGGCTGGAGTTTGCCAAAACTTACCTGAAAAAGCCTAAAACGTTTTGGAAGAATGTTCTCTGGTCAGATGACACAAAAGTAGAGCTTTTTGGGCAAAGGCATCAATATAGAGTTTACAGGAGAAAAAAAGAGGCATTCAAAGAAAAGAACACGGTCCCTACAGTCAAACATGGCGGAGGTTCCCTGATGTTTTGGGGTTGCTTTGCTGCCTCTGGCACTGGACTGCTTGACCGTGTGCATGGCATTATGAAGTCTGAAGAATACCAACAAACTTTGCAGCATAATGTAGGGCCCAGTGTGAGAAAGCTGGGTCTCCCTCAGAGGTTATGGGTCTTCCAGCAGGACAATGACCCAAAACACACTTCAAAAAGCACTAGAAAATTGTTTGAGAGAAAGCACTGGAGACTTCTAAGGTGGCCAGCAAAGAGTCCAGACCTGAATCCCATAGAACACCTGTGGAGAGATCTAAAAATGGCAGTCTGGAGAAGGCACCCTTCAAATATCAGGGACCTGGAGCAGTTTGCCAAAGAAGAATGGTCTAAAATTCCAGCAGAGCATTGTAAGAAACTCATTGATGGAGTTTTGTGTGAAATGATCAATGTTTTGCTTTTTGCTTCATTCTCTTTTGTGTTTTTTTCATTTAAGACAAATTAAATGAAGATAATAATACCAAAGAATTTGTGTTTGCAATCATTTTCAGGAAGAAACTGAGTATTACAGTCATATGTTAAAGTTTGGGCACCCCTATTAATGTTAACCTTTTTTCTTTATAACAATTTTGGTTTTCTTCAAACAACTTTATTTTTTGGGTAGATATTGGGTTTGGTAGATATTGGGTTTTTAAAGCGGATTCTGATTTGGATACCCCACTGCAGCTTACATTTTCTGTTTTTCGCTTATACTCATCTACAAGGTTTCCTATAACATGCTCCAATATAAGCTTATAATCTGGTGCACATCTAGTGCAGTTACAAGTGTGTTATAAGCATTATTCCAAACAGGAACACTGGATACACTACCTGGACATGGTAGACAGAGAAAGCTATTACTGGCTGCCACCTGAGGAGGTAGGGTAGGAAAAGACCTGAAGCAAGATTTGGTGGCAGCAGGCAGTGAGCTTTTAGTTTGCACAGTAAGGCAATGCTAAAATATTAAGAGCTATCTCTATTAAGCCTCATTCAGATGTAAGTGATTTTTTTTCTTAAAAACAGACTGGGTATCAAAAACGTTTTGGACTAGAATTTCATCAGTGTATGGTCAATGTGTAGTTTTTACCTCAGAGTTTCATCAGTTTTTTTAACAATTAAACAAACATGAAAATCGTACAGCTCACAAGCTGTACATGATCGTTATCTAATTTTTTCACTCCAAGGATCCAAGGCACCGAAAAATCTCCTTCAAAAATACTTTTTCTTATAACAATGTTTTCTTCCGTAATGTACATTGTTATTAATAAAGTATTTTCAAGGAGATTTCCCTGATGCTTGGATTGAATGCAGTTTTCACAACGTTGTGGAGAGTTGTACCAAGCGTACATGAGTTACAGAGTGGTATACGGGACACATTTTTACAAATGTCAACTGATTTTTTTCACAGACCCAAGTATTGGTGAGTTTGATCTGTGATTCAGATCAAAATTGGAAATGTGTCTGTGTTTTTGAGCAGAACAATCAGTCCACAAAAAAAGCATGGACATGTTAACAGCCCAATAGGCTATATTGGGAACAAATTCTATCCGTGAAACACTTGGACAAAAGATGCATATGAAAAACTGACGTCTGAATGAGGCCTTAGATCAAAGGCATAAAGTTTCTCCTTGTGGAGAGTGACAAGCTAGGTCTGGCATGTCTGCGTGAGGAGACTTATACGCAATGCATGCTCCTATGGGAAATTAAATATGCAAATTGCCTCCTCAGAGAGGAAGAGGACTAGAATTCTAGTGCCACCTATTGGAAGTAGCAATCCTAAAAGTCAATATAGACCCTTTAAATGAGCTTTGCCACATAACTTAAGCTAAAAGCCAAACCAGATTCTGGTTTGGCTTTTATCCTAATCATATGGAAAGGCTCGTTAAAGGGACGATATGGACTTTTAGGATTGCTACTTCCAATAGGTGGCATTATAATTCTAGTGCTCTTCCTCTCTGAAGAATCAATTTGCATAATGAGGCCTTGAACACACTCTTCTACTGACCCAAAAACACTAGAAAATTGTGCTCCAATATGCTAAAATTTATATAAACAAGCCACCAAAAATGTTGAAATTCTGTACTGTGGAGCAATGAAATAAAACTGGAACTTGTCAAGTCTAAAGCCCCCGTCACACATAGCGACGCTACAACGATCCCGATAACGATACGACTGGTAGGGATCGTTCTGCATCGCTATGTGGTCGCTGGTGAGATGTCAAACAGTCCGATCTACCCAACGACGCAGCAACGATACGGCGTGCCGTAGCGACCTTTGTAATGATGTCGGCGGTCGTTGGGACCCTGTCACATTGCAGCTTCTCTGACAATTCACACCTCGATGAGGGATGTACTGTGTGATGCTGTATTCACACAGGCGTGGATTGCATTCCCTTTTTCACGCCCTCTCAACTCTGATTGGTGGTCGCTACCGCATCCTGATTGGCGGCCTTGCCTTTAAAATAAGGTGACATAGTAGCGCTTCAGTTCTTTGTTCCTGACTGCGTGTGTCCTTGGCTTGCTGAACCTAGTAGCGTTCACCGGCTGTCCTAATAGCGTTCACCGGCTGTGACTCCACATCGATTGATCAGACGAATAAACTCTGTGTTCATGGTAGGTATCTTTGGGGTCTGAAATACCTTTCCATTTGTTTAATTTATAGGACACCTAACAATTATCAGCAATTATTGCTCTGGAGGGAGGGCTTGGCTTCTATCTGTGTACATATGCTTTTGTATGGTCAGCCATTTTAGTTGGTCAAAGCACGTTTACTGGCACGCCCGCTAATATAATGGTATGCAATTTTGCATCACACGTTGCATGTAGTTATAATATTTGCATTTTTGGTTTTGTTGAAACTTTTATAATATTTCCCCTTTTTTTTTTTTCTGTTTGCTCCATCATGAACAATGCGCAGTGT
Organism: Dendrobates tinctorius; assembly: GCF_039654945.1. Taxonomy (NCBI): domain Eukaryota; kingdom Metazoa; phylum Chordata; class Amphibia; order Anura; family Dendrobatidae; genus Dendrobates; species Dendrobates tinctorius. Next base: position 7,318,366 of record NW_027361741.1, on the reverse strand, counting down.
TCGGTTGTAGTGGCTGCCTAGTTGGTTGAGGAAGCTCAGCGTCGAGATGAGGCCCAGATGCTGGAGAGGTGTTCTAAAAGAAAACGTCGCATGTGGACCAGAGAGTGGCTGCAGAGGAGGTCCGAATTGTCGCACATGCAACTAGTGAGAGAGTTGCAGGACAAAAATCCACATGATTTCCGGAACTGTCTGCCGATGTCTGAAGAATCGTTCATCTATTTACTGGAGCAAATTACTCCACTTATTGGGATACAAAAATGCGTGCTGCCATCCCGGCAGATGAAAGATTGGCAGCCACGCTGCGATTCCTGGCCACTGGACGCTCACTTCAGGACTTGCATTTTTCTGCTGCTATTTCAAGGCCCCTGCTGAGCGCTCTTATTCTGGAGACTTGTAGAGCTATTTTCAAATGTCTACGGAGCTACATGGAGTTTCCAAATATGGAGGAGGATTGGAAAAAGATTGCCTCCGATTTTGAGGAACTTTGGCAGTTTCCAAACTGTGGTGGGGCTTTGGACGGCAAACATGTCCGCATCACACAACCACCCAACAGCGGGTGATATTTCTTTAATTAAAGTACATGGGCTATTTCAACATCATCCTGATGGCCCTTGTGAACGCAAACTATGAATTTATTTATGTGGACGTGGGCATGAACAGAAGGGTTTCCGATGGTGGAGTTTTGGAACATACTCATTTTGGAGAACGTTTATTTAGCTCAGACCTTCACTTGCCTCCCAACTCCGAGACCAGAGGAAACCTGAACTTTGCTTTTGTCGGCGACGAGGCCTTCCCGCTTCATCCAAATTTGCTGAAACCGTTCCCCCAAAAAACTCTAACGGTTGAAAGAAGGATTTTCAACTACCGCTTGTCAAGGGCACGTCGGGTGGTTGAAAATGCCTTTGGGATCATGGCCAATTGATTCTGCGTTATACACATGTGGCGCCCCTGAAGCTCAGTCACCACAGAGGTACTGCACCTTCTCCTAAGGTGTGGTGCCCCACCATCCAGGTAGGTTGGGGGCTCCTGACCACGCTCCAACACTCGCACCCCACACAATAGAGTAGTTCAGCAAAACCACATTGCAGCTCCTTGCCTAAAGAGAGGCAGAGTACCTTTGGTGGTTCCCTGCTTGGAACACTAAACGTGCTGGGAGGTGGGTGGAGTTTAGAACACATAAAAGAGCAGGATGTTTTAGGATTACAGGTCAGTCGGTCAGTCAGTCAGTGAGTGAGGCTGAGGGAGGAAGCCACTCGGAGAGGAGTGGGGATCCCTGGAAGAGGGATGGAGGAAGGAGTGCTGCAGCTGCCTCAGTGATCTGAGACAGCTGGCATGGGAAAGGAAAGAAGGAGAAAGACATTGAACTGAAGCCTGAGCTTCCATAGGAGAGAAAGACAAGTACGGAACGTAGGAGTAAAAGGGAACATAGAGGACGTGGGTTAGAGGAAGAACCCTGCCTAGAAGTTCTAAGCGCAAGGCCGGGGCCCGGTCCCCGAGGTTGTATGGACACTAATGGTTCTGCAGCAGACACCGGTGGAGTAGTGGGCTGTAAATGCACTACTCCCATCTAAGACTTAAGGGCACAACAGCAACACGGATAGAGAGCCGGGACTTAGGAGTAGAGTCCCCGAAGCAGGCTACAGCTGTCTGCCGTGCAAGTAGAGTTCTTGGGAACATCTGTCAGGAGGAACTCCAGTGTAACTCAGGACTAGGAGATCTTCACACTTAAAGGCGCTATAGAGCAGACGTTCAGAAAAGGCACATAAGTTGGCGAAGCGTGGAAGGGAGCATTCCATCTTGCCTGGAGGTTGACTGGGTCCCTGACCCGGAGGACACGGCACAGAAGCGGGCACTACAGTCTGTGAGTAAAGCTTTGGAACTACATGCCCTGGTGTCCTCCATTCCTTCCTGCGTCCGTCCGCCTGGCACTGCTACATCCCTTGCGCCGGACACTACACCATCTAAGTGTCTCTTCACCTATCCTGCCCTGGAACAACAGCCCTGCCTGTGGAGGGCTATAACATCATTGCTGCACCACACCATCTCTCCCAGAGGATCTGTCTGCAGCATCGGCTTAACACCTCCCTTGCCAAACACCACAGGTGGCGTCACGAACTATTCATCTAACTACATTCCACCATTCACAACATCTCCCCTATTAATTGGGCGCCCAGGACCATGGTCCGGGTCACCGCCGCTGTGACACATCCCACTGATACCGGCCCGGTACCGAGTTCCCCACGTCCCTGGGAGGGCGACCCAACTTGGCATCACGAACAGGATGACGAGATCAGATGCCATCGAACAGGATGACGAGACCCGATGCCATCAGGTTCTGTGTGCCTGAGATTTGTTGGACATAGAACTTTTGAGAATGTGCAGAAGACCCAATTTAATAGACTGTGAAATGAACCTTAAAAATGGCCGTTGGCGTGGAGAAGAAGGGCGTGACGAGTTGGGAGGTCCTAGGAAAAGACTGCGAACAGTCTTGGGCCTCCCCTGCCTGAATTACTATGTGATAGCAACATGGCCCACCCCCCCGAGGGGTTCGTATACTGGCTTGGTATGGAGGCGCTGGAAGAAGATGCCGCCCCAAGAAGGAGGGGCAGAAGACAGTGGAGGGAAAGGGGCCGAGAGAGGAGGGAGAACGCCAGAACGCCATCTTGTAGAGAGACGGGAGGAGGCCTGCGGAGTGCGGGGAAGTGGATCTCCCTGGCGCCATGGCTGAAGGCTCTGACCCAGTAGCTGAGATGAACCACCAGCATCTGGAGGATGAAATTGCCCAGCTGACGCGCAGCTTGCAAATGCGGCAGGGGGCCTTGTGGAGGCTGAACTGGCAGCACGACTGGGAGGGGCCTACACCGGCGGTAACCGCCGCTGCTACACCGGAGCTTCCCCAGGCAGATTCTGTGGAGCCTGCCGCCGCCATCACACCACCGGCAGTATCCGAAGCCCCCTTGCTGCCGCCACAGGAAGACTTGTACAAGGCCCCGGAGGCCGGAGCAGAGGAAGAGGAGCTCCTGCCTGGACCTGACGCGGCTGCGCAGGTCCCACCGGAGGCCCCCGCGGACCTGGAGCCACCACCCGCTGTAACCCGCCCGCTTTCACCGGCACCGGAACAGAGACCGCACCGCCGGGAGGCACCAGGTATATACCCCGGCCTTCCTAATGGGTTGCCCCCCGAATTCACGTTGTCAGAGGCTGGCTTGTGGGAGCTCGAAATGGGGCAATTGGAAGAGTCAGCTGGGGGCACTAGACTATCTGAAATGGGGAGGTGGAAGAGGTCCCTACTGAGAAGAGTATGGCTGGAACAGGCGCGCACGATTTGGCATCTTCGGGGATTGGAGGAGTCTAGGTCGCTTTGGGATAGTGACCTCGGGATCCCTTGGCTGCCGAGTCCCCATGTAGTCGCCTATCAGCGCCAACAAGCTGCGGCATCCCTCGGTGCTAGGCCGCGCACCAGAGCAAAGGGACTAGCAAGCAACCAGCAACAAGATGAAGACACCCAAGGTATTACATCTGGTAGCAGTTCCCAGTCATCAGCTTCCAGAACCCAAGGAGGGGACCAGCACTAGTAACCTACAACTAACTCTCGTTACCCAGGAGGGTATTTGCACAGTTGTGCTTTGTTTTTCCATTATGTTTTAGTTTTGTTTTTTCCAGTGTTGCCCTGTTTTATTGACAGACTTTCCATTGAACTAAGGAGATCATGAACGCTGAATGGTCCAGAACTGTGTTTGTAAATAGTTTGCACCTCTTTAGGTGCCCTCTCTTGGTTTTACATAGGACACTTTGCGAAGATAATGTCTACCTCATTTGGAGCATGACACCAATTAAAGGACACTGCAAGAGATCCCGGCTGGGAGCGGTGTCCAGCACTTACAAGAATTGTTGAAAGTTTTAATGTGAAGTATTTGATAATGATGTGTCTTATGAGAGTAAATGGCTTTTATATAGAATTAAGAATGTTTTGATAAAGAGATAAGAGATTTGAATAGAGAGATTTGAATAAAGAATTGAAAATGTAGATGCACCACGGTTGTCGCTCAGAGTTGAAAGAAAGTAGATAATGTGCAGTAGAGATGGAAAGATGAAGAATACTGAAGTAGTACTGAGTAACAGACAATAGTGCTGTGAATTAAGTATTATATGGAAAATTGCACTTTGACTTAGGATTTTAGATAGTAATTAAGAATTGTTTGCAACATTCAAGAACGAGTGCCTCTCACATTGAGAAGTTTAGTATAAGAAATGTTTATTCAGCATTACAAAAATTTGTATGTTCCTGTGTTGTCAACTTTTGTTTACCTTGCAGCCCGCGGACGTGCTGTGACTAACGGGGGGTATGTGGCGCCCCTGAGGCTCAGTCGCCACAGAGGTACTGCACCTTCTCCTAAGGTGTGGTGCCCCACCATCCAGGTAGGTTGGGGGCTCCTGACCACGCTCCAACACTCGCACCCCACACAATAGAGTAGTTCAGCAAAACCACATTGCGGCTCCTTGCCTAGAGAGAGGCAGAGCACCTTTGGTGGTTCCCTGCTTGGAACACTAACCGTGCTGGGAGGTGGGTGGAGTTTAGAACACATAAAAGAGCGGGAAGTTTTAGGATTACAGGTCAGTCAGTGAGTGAGGCTGAGAGAGGAAGCCACTCAGAGAGGAGTGGGGATCCCTGGAAGAGGGATGGAGGAAGGAGTGCTGCAGCTACCTCAGTGATCTGAGCCAGCTGGCACGGGAAAGGAAAGGAGAAAGACATTAAACTGAAGCCTGAGCTTCCATAGGAGAGAAAGACAAGTACGGAACGTAGGAGTAAAAGGGAACACAGAGGACGTGGGTTAGAGGAAGAACCCTGCCTAGAAGTTCTAAGCGCAAGGCCAGGGCCCGGTCCCCGAGGTTGTACGGACGCTAATGGTTCTGCAGCAGACACCGGTGGAGTAGTGGGCTGTAAATGCACTACTCCCATCTAAGACTTGAGGGCACAACAGCAACACGGATAGAGAGCCGGGACTTAGGAGTAGAGAGTCCCCAAAGCAGGCTACAGCTGTCTGCCGTGCAAGTAGAGTTCTTGGGAACATCTGTCAGGAAGAACACCAATGTAACTCAGTACTAGGAGATCTTCACACTTAAAGGCGCTATGGAGACGTTCAGAAAAGGCACATAAGTTGGCGGAGCGTGGAAGGGAGCATTCCATCTTGCCTGGAGGTTGACTGAGTCCCTGACTCGGAGGACACGGCACAGAAACGGGCACTACAGACTGTGAGCAATGCTTTGGAACTACATGCCCTGGTGTCCTCCATTCCTTCCTGCGTCCGTCCGCCTGGCACTGCTACATCCTTTGCGCCAGACACTACACCATCTAAGTGTCTCTTCACCTATCCTGCCCTGGAACAACAGCCCTGCCTGTGGAGGGCTATAACATCATTGCTGCACCACACCATCTGTCCCAGAGGATCTGTCTGCAGCATCGGCTTAACACTTCCCTTGCCGAACACCACAGGTGGCGTCACGAACTATTCATCTAACTACATTCCACCATTCACAACATCTCCCCTATTAATTGGGCGCCCAGGGCCACGGTCCGGGTTACCGCCGCTGTGACACGTCCCGCTGATACCGGCCCAGTACCGAGTTCCCCACGGCCCTGGGAGGGCGACCCACACACACCTATAAACATGAAGCTGGAATCAATTGACTCAATTGAAGTGTTGGCCTGCTGTGTGCTCCATAACTTTCTCCGGCAGCGAGATTCCAGTGCGTACTGTCCGCTTGGGTTCGTGGACTCTGTTGACCAAACTAATGGCAAAGTGCAGCTGGGTGAATGGCGTTCAAACGAACCCCCCATTGCAGGCCTTCGACCATTGGGACCCGGCAGACAGGGCCGGATTATAGGAGGGGCAGGCGGGGCTTCAGCCCCGGGGCCCCCACCACAAGAGCTTCTAAGGGGGCCCCCACCACTGGGCAGCGACCGCCAACGCAGCGCGAGGATAAATATTAGACGCCGTCAGTGAATAGCAGGAACGGAGCGGCCGGCAAGGGTCCGTCCTGCTTCCTGCCCGGAGGCCGCGCTTCCTGTTTCACACAGAGGAGCGCCGCTGAATGACGTCATCATTCAGCGGCCGCTGCTGTGTGAGGGAGGAAGCGCTGGCGATGCTGCGGACAGGTGAGAGGAGAGAGGTGGTGTCTTGTGTGTATGTATGTGTGTATGTATGTATGTATGTATGTCTGTGTGTGTGTATGTCTGTGTGTATGATGGAGCAGGCAGTGATGGGAGTGATGGTCTAGAAGGCAGTGATGGGGTGAAGGAGCAGGCAATGATGGGGGTGATGGAGCAGGCAGTGATGGGGGTGATGGAGCAGGCAGTGATGGGGTGATGGAGCAGGCAGTGATGGGGTGATGGAGCAGACAATGATGGGGGTGATGGAGAAGGCAGTGATGGGGTGATGGAGCAGGCAATGATGGGGGTGATGGAGCAGGCAGTGATGGGGTGATGGAGCAGGCAATGATGGGAGTGATGGGGGTGATGCAGCAGGCAATTATGGGGTGATGGAGCAGACAATGATGGGGTGATGGAGCAGACAATGATGGGAGTGATGGGGTGATGGAGCAGGCAGTGATGGGGTGATGGAGCAGGCAATGAGGGGAGTGATGGGGGTGATGGAGCAGGCAATGATGGGGTGATGGAGCAGACAATTATGGGAGTGATGGAGCAGGCAGTGATGGGGTGATGGAGCAGACAATGATGGGAGTGATGGGGTGATGGAGCAGGCAATGATGGGGGTGATGGAGCAGGCAGTGATGGGGTGATGGAGAAGGCAGTGATGGGGTGATGGAGCAGGCAATGATGGGGGTGATGGAGCAGGCAATGATGGGGTGATGGAGCAGACAATGATGGGAGTGATGGGGTGATGGAGCAGGCAATGATGGGGGTGATGGAGCAGGCAGTGATGGGGTGATGGAGCAGGCAATGATGGGAGTGATGGGGTTGATGGAGCAGGCAATTATGGGGTGATGGAGCAGACAATGATGGGGTGATGGAGCAGACAATGATGGGGGTGATGGAGCAGGCAGTGATGGGGTGATGGAGCAGGCAATGATGGGGTGATGGAGCAGGCAATGATGGGAGTGATGGGGGAAGGCAGTGATGGGGTGATGGAGAACGCAGTGATGGGGTGATGGAGAAGGCAATGATGGGAGTGATGGCGTGATGGAGCAGGCAATGATGGGGTGATGGAGAAGGCAGTGATGGGGAGAAGACAATGATGGGGTGATGGTCGAGAGGGCAATGATGGGGTGGTGGGTGAGAATGCAATGATGGTGGTGGTGGAAAGGGCAATAAATGGGGGTGGTGGAGGAGGAGGAAATGATGGAGGTGGTGGAATGGGCAATGATGGGAGTGGTGGGGGAGAAAGCAAAGATAGTGGTGGAGAAGAAAATGATGGAGGTGGGGGAGAGGACAATAATGGGATGCGAGGGGAGGAGGACAATGAGGGGTGTGGGGGATTGGGATGGGAGGAAGGGGGACTTATAATGGCCTTAGGAACAGGGGGAGGTGGAGGAAGACATTATCGCTTATTATGTCTAACACAGTCCCTTAGTATATAGTGTACTCACTAATTCTGTATAACACCATCCTTAGTTACATAGTTTCCTCTTTTATTATGTATAACACCATCCCTTATTACGTACCATCCTCTCTAGTTATATATGATGCCGTCCCTTATTATATAGCTTCCTCTGCTGTTATGTATAGTGCTGTCTCTTACATAGTGTATTCTTGTTAATTTTGTTATTTACAGTGCCCTCTTTTATTACATAGTCCCTTCTCTTTTTAGATATAAAATGACTGCTGATCGAAGAGCCGGTGACCAAACTACCAGTCCATCAGCTCCTCCATTAGAAAGGAAGCTTTCCCATGCTCCATCAGCCATCATTGCATTATACAGCCAACAAGACAGGATGGTATGTAATAAATAACAGGGCTCTATATAATCCAATATGTAAGGGACGGAACTGTACATAACAAGAGAAGGCACTGTGTAAGGGACAGCAATATACATAATAAAGGAGACTATGTAATATATACCTGTATGTGTGTGTGTGGCTATATAACATCAATAATCTATCTATATATATATGTATATATACACACACGTAGCTTTGACGCCATAAAAGGAGGGGGGCCCGGACACATTTCTTGCACAGGGACCCCAAGCTGTCAGTGTCCGCCCCTGTCCGCCAAAATAATTTGTACTTTCTGTTTTTTTTTCTGTCACATTATTAAAAATTATTATTAAAAAAAGCCATTAGGTCTTCATCCAGCATCATCAAGCTAATACATACATATAGAGAACTGCAAGAAGTTGAAAGTCTAGAAATTTAGAAATAATAGCAGAGTTAGTAGCAGACTAAAAATTAGATCTTTGAGTGTAGTGTGGGCTCTTCGGATGCTTCCGAATTATCAACGAACAAAGGGGCGGCAAATTTTTCGACCGCCCCGGGCGCCACAAACAGTTGCTACGGCACTGCGCTGGGATGAACTAGGCATAGATACCGGTACCGCCTCATCCTCTCCTGTCACGCCTCCTCTCCTGTCACGCCTCCTGTCCTGTGGATCTGCTCTGCCTGCTCGCCGCGTTCACGAGCATCGTGCGCCCGCCGCCTGCTGTGTACGGTCCCGCCAATCAACTCTGCAGCGCCACGGTGATTAACCCCCTTGCCTCCAGGCTCCAGCTAGCTATATATTTATATATAGCTCCTGTCTGTGCCGGCCGCGGCTGTGTGTGGAGACTAGTGGTGCGCACAGAGATGACGTCATCGCTGTGCTCACGTGTCCAGACACAGCCGCGGCCGGCACAGACAGGAGGACGAGCGATGCTGCAGGGATCGTGGCCGGCTCCACACAGGTCAGCGGCGCTGCTGCCGGCATAGACGGGAGGAGGAGCGATGCTGCTGGAGTGAGGAAAGGTGAGTATAAACGTTTATTTTTGTGTGCCACAGCCCATATAGCAGGATGGGGGTATATAGCAATATTATATAGGTGTATTTATATAGCAGGATGCATGGGGTATATAAGAGTATGGGGGAGGGGGTATATAGCAGGATGGGGGACGGTATATAGCAGGATGCGACCATACACCAGGATGGGGTATATTATGAGCAGGATGAGGGGCCTGAGGGCATATATAGCAGGATGTGTTAAATAGCAGGATGCAGCCATATGCCAGGAAGGGGTATATAGCAGGATGGGAGCACATAGATATGAGTGAGTATGCTCAGACACAACTGCTGGAATTCACTCGTGAGATCTATGGTTTGTATGTCATATTTTTTTTCTGTAAAGGTACAGCATGGCTGAGCGAAGAATTGATAGGCATAAAACACCAAGATCATATAGTAGTGGTGCTCAGAAGAGGAACAAAGCTATAGAAAAGAAAAGAAGAAGAGATGGTTTTCTTGAAAAGACTCAGAAGCTGAGCAACTATTTTTGCCAAATTTTGCCAGATGATTTGCGTGAGCTACAGGGACAATCCAGTAGAGGTAGGTGAAAGCATATGCATACCTATGAACATTTATTTTTTTAATTTAAAAAAAAACCAAAAACAAAAAACATTTATTTTGTCTTGCAGCAGAGGTTCACAATATTTGTTACATAGCTGATGAGGAAAATGAATTAACCCAAGCTGCTAGTAAAGAAGACAATAAAGAAAAATATGATGAACGTGTTGTTGGTAATGTGCATCCAAGAAAATCTGGAGAAGAGGACTTCACAGCTAATGTAGCGGAAGATGACTACCATCTTACAGCAGATGAAAGGGAAGAACATGATGTAATGGATATAGGTGAAGCAGATGACCAAGCAGATGATAAAAAGCAAGAAGACCTAGTGTACACGGTTGTTAGAGGACAGCAAATCTACCATTCAAGTATTGTAGGTCATTCAAGTCCTGCTTATGGTGATGAAGAAGCTCATCTATCATCTGAAGCAGTAGATTGTGCCTGTGATTCTATAAATGCTGGAGTATGTAATGACATCGGTCTTTGGCCTCAAACTTTTAGCTCAGAATTTATAGATTTTTGGGCCACTGAAGGATCAAAAAAGCTTCAGAACTGCACATCAACGCTATTAGAAAAGTCAGTCTCGCAACTGTGTAAAATAGGAAAAGAAATATTTGAGAGAAAATGTAGCAAAAATATTTTCAGTCGAAGAAATAAGAATGGTGAATCAGTCAATCGATCTTGGCTCTGCTTCTCACCAAGCACAGGCAAAGTCTATTGTTATGTCTGTAAACTTATTACACCACAAAAGGAGAACCTTTCTGGGGAAGGTTTTGGAGACTGGAAGCATGTGCATGTACATATTGCTGAACATGAGGTATCAAAGTCCCATCTTACCGCTGTCACAACACTGGCAAACCGGGGAGAAAGGAAAGGATCCATTAGTGCTCATTTGCTTCAAATGTCAGATGAAATACATGGATACTGGAAGCAAGTCCTTATGCGTGTAGTAAGTACTATAAAATTCCTGGCTGAACGAGGACTTGCTTTTAGAGGTGAAAATGAGCTTCTGAAATGAACAAGAAATGGTAACTTTTTAGGTATAATGGAGCTCATTAAGCAAGTTTGATCTGTTTCTTGCCTCTCACATTAAAGAACATGGTGGAACAGGAAGAGGGAAAACAAATTATCTGTCTTCAACAATTGTTGAAGAGCTAATTCAACTAATGGGACAGCGTGCTCAGCAAGAAATCATTGCTAGAATAAAATTATCAAAATATTACTCGGTGTCAGTTGATTCTACCCCAGATGAAGCACACATAGACCAGCTAACAATTGTTATAAGATATCTTGAAGGATCTTCACCAAAGGAAAGATTCCTAACATTTCTTCCAAATTGTGGTCACACAGGATATGCTATAGCTAATGCATTGCTGCAGTTTTTACAGCAACATAAAATTGAAATACGTGACTGTCGGGGACAAGCTTATGACAATGCCGCAAACATGTGTGGAAAATATAAAGGGATGCAGACATATGTTAAAGAGAAGAACAAATTTGCAGAGCTGATACCATGCTGTGGGCACTCCTTAAACTTGGTTGGTAAAGCAGCTGCTAATGCATGTCCTAAGGCTGTAAATTTCTTCCAATTTGTACAACAAATTTATGTTTTCTTCACTGCATCCACTCATCGCTATAAAATTTTGGCTAATTATCTAAGTCAATCTGGATCAAAGTATCTTGTTCCCAAAAATCTAAGTGACACTCGATGGGCATGCCGGGCAGATGCCACAAAAGCTTTAGTTCAAGGCTATGCAAAAATTAAAGAAGCTCTTGTGAAAATTGGATCTGACCAGGATGAAAAAGATATTGTAAAAAATGAAGCGAATGGTCTTTCAAGACAGATGTCATCACTGGAAATATCATTATTAGCTGTTTTTTGGAAGGACATTTTAAACAGATTTGATGCCACGAATAAGGCCCTACAACATCCAAAATTATTACTTCAGTCCGCAGTGGATATGCTGAAGTCTTTGAAGAATTTTGTGGAGTCGAAAAGAGACCATTTTTTACTATATGAGCAAGAAGCAAAACATTTGAGTGACACAGAAGAGTACTGTGAGGAGCACTCAAGACGTCATAAGAGAAATGTCCGATTAAATCCCCTGGACTATGCAAAGGAACCTGGAAGCCAGTTTTCTCCTAGTGAGAAGTTTAAGGTTGAAAGCCTTTTACCTGTTATAGATCGTATTTCTACATCTCTTTCGGATAGAATATCTTCCTATGAAGTAATTGCTGAAAGGTTTGGCATTCTTGGCAATCTTGCAGTAGCCACTCCACAACAAATCTTTTCTGCAGCCCGTAACTTAGCGAATATATATGTTGAAGATCTAGATGCAGCTTCACTTGAAAATGAATTACAACAGTTTGCATATCTTGTTAAAAATGCTACACTAGCTGAACATGAAGATTTCCCTAGAGAGCTCTGCATGTATAAAATGGTGCTAAAGGACCCTTTCAAGAGTACATTCCCAAATATTGAAATTCTTTTGAGAATGTATTTGGTCTTGATGGTAACCAATTGCAGTGGAGAGAGATCATTCTCCAAAATGAAGCTAATTAAAAACAGACTTCGCAGTACAATGGGCCAGGAACGTCTATCCCACCTTTGCTTGTTAAGCATTGAACATGACATTCTTGAAGAGCTAGACTTTTCAGATCTGATTCAAGAATTTGCTATGAAAAAATCAAGAAAAGTTCACCTCTAAGTTTCCAGTACTTTGGCTTTCCTAAATGTTCCAAAAGGTTTGTAAAACTATGCTCACATTGTGATCAAATATGATATGTACATCCTTAAAAGCTCAGATATGGTATGCTGTAGAGCAGTCAGAAGCAGGGGAGACAGCACAACCCCTTTAATCACTTTAACATAAGTAAAAACATGCGTTTAACCCCTTCTTTTTTTTTCAGTTCTGTTTAAGTTTAATACATTATGGGTGTTCTGTTCGTGGCATCAAATCTGTTATCATACATCTTGGATTACCTGGATATATACATCTTAAATTATACATGGCGAATAACTGTTAGGTAAGCAAAGCTGCAAAGTTCTAGTCTGCTCATATATCCATTCCATTCTAATGATGATTATTTTAACTTTTTATAATTTTCATTTCCTTATAGCATACAAGTTGTGTTTTGAGGTTACTACAAGAATCATTGGATGTTTGATGGATAGAGTTCATATGATCCTTCTCAACGTACTCTATTTCATTATATGATGGGTAAGTGAAATTTTTAAGGCACATATAAAAATTTTTGCATTTAATGCTGGTACTAATGTTGACATTTTACTTATTCTTTGTGTTAATTTTCCCCTGGAGCTCTGCAATCTGATGACAGACATGTGTTGGATACAGAGATTTGACAGGGGGGTGGTAAAACTTAGTTGTCAATTTATTTACGACTTTCTAAGAGGTATTACAGAAAAAGTACAATTCAGAGTTATGGGAAAAGATGCTTTGAAATTGTTATATTATGTGGAAAGCAAGAGAGCCAGACAAAATCATACATCATTGTGGGAAAAAATACAGTAAAGCTTGTAATGTATACATTTATTTAAGCTTTTATCTGTACACACTTTTATATAAAGCATGTTTTCGATCGCTAACACCTCCCCCTTGTACTTGGAGATGCTCACAGGCACATTAAGACAGGTGATATATCCTCCTTCAGCCAACAGACCTGTATTCAAAGAATGCTTCTTTTTCTTCTCTTACTATAGGAGAGCAAGCCACTACTCCGGAGATAATACAATAGAGAGCATATTGTTATACAGTAGTTAGCAACAATTGCTGCCGGTGAAAACTTTCCCTTTCTGCATTTTTATTATTCCTTGGCTGTCTTAACATTGGGTTCAATAAAAAAAAATGTGAGTAACTCTTTCTGTCTATAATTGGACTGCTTTGAGTTATCCTGGACTGTATCTCTATTGTAGTACTGTAAATCTGAATGTGGCAGAACAAGAGGATAAGATTAGATTGTACATCTAAGTGCTACAGTTCGCGCTCTACTGTTATGGCTAAAATGTTAATGATATGGGGGCCCCCACCAGATTTTCTGCCCAGGGGCCCCCACCAACCTTAATCCGGCCCTGCCGGCAGATACACCCACGATGCCAAGACCAGCCGCGACAAGTACTGCAACACCGTTTATTTGTAAAGTGTTTAAAAATTTTAACTTTTTTGTTTAATAAACTAAGTGTTTTAATTAGAAAAGGTTTTTTTTCTCATTCTTTGTGTTACATACATTTTCAGGTACATATCAATCTACACAGATACACACACACACACACACACACACACACACACACACACACACATATACCGTAACCTAAATAAACACATATTTACTCACACACATTATGATAGGCATACATATATATTCTTTATCCTATTAATATGAGCCTATTTTACACAAATTAGTAGCGTCCTCTAAACCTCCGCATGTCAATAAGACCGTGGGCGGAGCTGTTGCATCATTGGCGTGTTTTATGACCTTACTGCGGCCTAGCTTGTTTGCTGAGGCGGTAAAATGGCAGCTAGGAGGCGTTCTACTCCCTGGGGGGATGCTGAGGTGCGCTATCTCATCAGGGAGATAGATGCACGAGGCTATGCCTGCACCCAGCAACATGAGCACCCAGTCCTCCATAAACAGGCAGTGCTGCGGAGGATTAGACGGGGCCTGGCCAGACGGTTTGGTATCCAGTGGTCTACTTGGCAGATTCGGAAGAAGCTGGCTGAACTGCGATACCGATCAAGCAACCGCATCGCCAGCGTCCGGGCCCAGATAATCTCCCATCGTGGTGAGTGCACATAGTACCTGCACAGTCCCGTGTCATCCCTGTAAAGGCCAGCACAGACCCGCATAGTACCTGCACAGTCCCGTATAGTCCCTGAAAAGTCCCTGCAAAAGCCAGCACAGACCCGCATAGTACCTGCACAGCCCCGTATAGTCCCTGCAAAAGCCAGCTCAGACCCGCATAGTACCTGCACAGCCCCGTATAGTCCCTGAAAAGTCCCTGCAAAGGCCAGCACAGAGCCGCGTAGTCCCTGAAAAGTCCCAGCAAAGTCCAGCACTGACACGCATAGTACCTGCACAGCCCCGTATAGTGCCTGCAAAGGCCAGCACAGACACGCATAGTACCTGCACAGTCCCGTATAGTCCCTGCAAAGGCCAGCACAGACATGCATAGTACCTGCATAGTCCCGTATAGTCCCTGAAAAGTCCCTGCAAAAGCCAGCACAGACCCGCATTGTACCTGCAAAGGCCAGCACAAACACGCATAGTGCCTGCACAGCCCCGTATAGGCCCTGAAAAGTCCCTGCAAAGGCCAGCACAGACCCACATAGTCCCTGAAAAGTCCCTGCAAGGGCCAGTACAGACACGCATAGTACCTGCACAGCCCCGTATAGTCCCTGCAAAGGCCAGCACAGACACGCATAGTACCTGGACAGTCCCATATAGTCCCTGCAAAGGCCAGCACAGACCGGCATAGTACCTGCACAGCCCTGTATAGTCCCTACAAAGGCCAGCAGAGACCCGCATAGTACCTGCACAGACCCGCATAGTCCCTGAAAAGTCCCTGCAAAGGCCAGCACAGACACGCATAGTACCTGCACAGCCCCGTATAGTCCCTGAAAAGTCCCTGCAAAGGCCATCACAGACCCGCATAGTACCTGCACAGCCCCATATAGTCCCTGGAAAGGTCAGCACAGACCCACATAGTACCTGCACAGCCCCGCATAGTCCCTGCAAAGGCCAGCACAGACCCGTATAGTATCTGCACAGACCCGCATAGTCCCTGAAAAGTCCCGGCAAGGGCCAGCACAGACACACATAGTACCTGCATAGCCCCGTATAGTCCCTGAAAAGTCCCTGCAAAGGCCAGCACAGACCCGCATAGTCCCTGAAAAGTTCCTACAAAGGCCAGCACAGACACGCATAGTACCTGCACAGCCCTGTATAGTCCCTGCAAAGGCCAGCACAGACCCGCATAGTATCTGCACAGACCCGCATAGTCCCTGAAAAGTCCCTGCAAAGGCCAGCACAGACCCGCATAGTCCCTGAAAAGTCCCTGCAAAGGCCAGCACAGACACGCATAGTACCTGCACAGTCCCGTATAGTCCCTGCAAAGGCCAGCACTGACACGCATAGTACCTGCACAGTACCGTATAGTACCTGCAAAGGCCAGCACAGACACGCATAGTACCTGCACAGTCCCGTATAGTCCCTGCAAAGGCCAGCACAGACACGTATAGTACCTGCATAGTCCCGTATAGTCCCTGAAAAGTCCCTGCAAAAGTCAGCACAGACCCGCATAGTACCTGCAAAGGCCAGCACAAACACACATAGTACCTGCACAGCCCTATATAGTCCCTGAAAAGTCCCTGCAAAGGCCAGCACAGACCCACATAGTCCCTGAAAAGTCCCTGCAAAGGCCAGCACAGACACGCATAGTACCTGCACAGCCCCGTATAGTCCCTGCAAAGGCCAGCACAGACACGCATAGTACCTGCACAGCCATGTATAGTCCCTGCAAAGGCCAGCAGAGACCAGCATAGTACCTGCACAGACCCGCATAGTCCCTGAAAAGTCCCTGCAATGGCCAGCACAGACACGCATAGTACCTGCACAGCCCCGTATAGTCCCTGAAAAGTCCCTGCAAAGGCCAGCACAGACCTGCATAGTACCTGCAAAGGTCAGCACAGACCCGCATAATACCTGCACAGTCCCGTATAGTCTCTGCAAAGGCCAGCACAGACCCTTATAGTATCAGCACAGACACGCATAGTCCCAGACACGCCCCGTGTTTATATTGATTATGTATTTACTATGGTTGGTAATAAGGTTTATTCAATCATGCACCTGCAGACCCGACAAACAATGATGAGTCTCGTGAAGACCCAACGGCCCAGCAGGAGTCGCCGGAGCCCCAAGATGACCAGGATGATGCACGAGGATCCGGGTGGAACATCAGCCCATCATCTTCTGAAGAACAGGAGGGACCTGGACACCGTAAGTGATTACTAACAAACAAGTCCCTTTGAATTTGTTGCATGTACAGAATTTAAGTTTGACCATTTCCCCCTTTAGGAATCCCAAGTATTGAAGAGCTCCTGGGGTCATTCAGAATAGTGACCCAAGCTGTCGAGCAACATACACAATTGTTGTTAAAGGACTGTGGAGGCCCAACAGCGGGGCAACAGACCCAAATTTATTTATTTTTTTTGATAATAATATTGTAGGTAATAAAAAAAACTTTTGTTATTTCCCCCGTAGTTGTGTATTCTCTTTCTAATAAATAAACATCATCGCTCACAAGCATAGCTATGCATCGGTATAGATGCCCCCCATCTCATTACCCCGACTTGTTGGCATGATAATAACAATATGCAGAATTAAAGAAAGAAGACAGCAACTTTTAAGCAAAAACCAACAAAATTTTATTGAAATCCAACAAGCAATCTAACAAAAACATAGTATAATTAAATATTTTATTGACAAATACTTAAAAAAATGAAAAATAAAACTTATAAACGTAAAAAAAAAAAAATAACTACAAATCTTCATACTGGTTGTCTGCATTGGATAATCCTCGCCTGGGCGGAGAAGAGAGTTGGGAAAGGAAAGAAGAAAAAACAAGATACTGGGCGGGGGGGGGGCTGGTTTTGCGGTGGCCCACTCCGCTCTGTAGTGGCTCAGGCATTTGGGTCCATGATTGCGGACAACAAGGGTCACGGTCGATCCGACTTTTTACGGTCTACGTTTCATCCAGTTTACCGTCCGCCGCTTGACTTAAAGTTTCAAAAATGACCCTTTCAGCGTGGCTCCTTTGTCTTGCATCCAGCTTACCAAGTCTATCCGCTGCAAAGCTGGCAAAGCTGTTCATGCAGATGTTGGCCTGATGAAGTAAAATTTGATTTGCCAAACACACAAGATCTGGTGATGACGCCAAGGTACCCTTTCATTTATGGGAATTTGGTTGCCGCCGAGATAAAGTTGAGGGAGCAGGGTCTTGATTTGACCCCTCACAAGCCTCCTCCATACTCCGTTCACTATCTGTGATGTTATCACTTCCTTGTATCTCCTGATCCTTGCTGCCGGTGCTATGGGAACAAAAAAAAAAAAGGTTTAGCAAAACGCAAAAAATATTTAACAACATTCAGTGCCACACCCAAAAAAAGACCAGCATGGGTAAATGTGCACTGGAGAGAAATGTAAAGGGAGGCATTAGCTATACAGGATATGAAATGTGATTCTACGTTATGAGAACTGAGTGCGGTGAAAATAGTAAAGGAGTATACTTATCTCAACTGGAAGAGATAACTTTAGTAAACTGCAGAATTAAGCGGGTAAAACTATAGTTACTATTTTCAATTCAACCATGGGATGTAAATACACAGTAAAAATGCTATTTCCAGGGGAAGAAAGAAGGTACTTACATCTCCAAATGGGGAGTCTGGATCATTCAGGATATCAGGGTCTTGTTCCATGTTTGGCCGCATCGAAGAAACTCTTCCGAGGAAGCTCCTGGTCACGGGTGAAGCCAAGCAAGTCATTGTACCACAACGAGGGCACGTAACCCTCATCTGTGCCGGCACCAGACTTCTTTGACTTCTCCACCTTGATGAGCTCCTTCTTGTACACGGTGTGTAGACCCTGGATTTTCTTCCGAACAAGGTTTTCATCCACCTTCTCGGTGGGGTTATGCCGCTTAAAGAGGGCAATCATTTTCTCATATGCCTCCCTTTTTTTGATTCTATTGCTGTAGTCGGCCGACTTAATCTGCCAAAGGCAGGGCAGAGACCGATACAGCTCAATCAGCTCACGTACAAATTCCTGACTATTGTAAGACATCTGTAAAAAAAGAAATGAAGAATAGCATACAGTGAGCATACATGGAACATTGTAAAAAGTAAATAATAAACAAAAAAAAAATTTGAAATGGAATACTGTTTGGTGGGTGTGTGCACTCGATACACCCTAAAATGGCTGCCCATTCAAGAGCCTATGTACACAGATAGAAGTCAAGCCCTCAAACAACTCTCTCCCTCCCTCTAGAGCAATGATAGCACCGAATTTTAAGAATACTATAAATGAAGTAAAATGGCAATGCATTTGAGACCCCAAACTATACCTACCGTGAACACAGAGTATAGGTGTACCGTTGAATATAGATGAAATAGTAGATGGGACAATGTGGAGTCACAGCCGGTGAACGGTACTAGGATCTGCAAACTAGGACGCACCCAGTCAGGAACAAAGAACTGAAGCGCTATTATGTTACCTTCTTTTAAAAGCAAGGCCGCCAATCAGGACGTGGTAGCGACCACCAATCGGAGCAGAGGGGGGAGCGAAAAAGGGAACGCAAATCCACACCTTTGTCTCGCTTCTGAGTCGCTAACGAGGTCGTTGGGTAGGTGTCAAACATGACGATACATGCTACGCAGCGGGAACTCAGCGATCAAAAAAAGTCCACAGCTTTCGAGCACGATCAGCGATACTCGGCAGGGGGCCGATCGCTGATACGTGTCACACACAGCGATATTGCGGGTGGGATCACTGTTGCGTCACAAAACTTGTGACTCAGCAGCGATCTCGCTAGCGATCTCACTTAGTATGATGGGGCCTTAAGGATCAGCAGTACGTGAGGAGGAAGAATGATACATTACTGGGCTGAGGAGTCGGTAAGCCAAACCTGCGACTCCGACTCCTCAATTTCCCTTACACCGACTCCAACTCCGACTCCATGACTCCGACTCCCACATATATTGCTTATATTTAAGTGAAAAATTTATTGTAGTACAATGTGAACATCAGACATTTAATCATTCTTATGATACAATAATCAAGATATTTAGATAGAACATATTTAATTTGTACCCTTGTCTGTAGAGGAGGAGCTTCACTGGTGCTGGAGTGCAGCACTGACTTATCTCAGCTAAGACAAAGCCTAGATCCTTAGGCTACATTCACACCATGGGCATAGCCAGGATCAAACCTAGGGGGGCAGAACCTCATACTGTTCCGCTGAACCCCATACTGCACACCTCAGCTGCTGCAGAACCTCATACTGCACACCCCTACACTTGAAAATAAAGCCTGCACCTTAAGAAGATATGGTGATGAATGCAGTCTATTTATTCCAACTATCAATTGATGTTGATGTGTTACTGAAGACAAGCAATGACTGTCCTGGGCATCCTTTTGGGCAGCTATGAGGTGTACCTGACTGGTACTAAAAAAAGGAGTGTTAGTCTGTGCGCTACCCGGCTTTCATTCTTTTTGGTACAGATAAAATATGGATAGACAGATATGGATAAATGGATAGATAGATAGATCCATTGGCTCCCAATTTCCCAACGAATCCAGTTCAAACTACTAACACTGACCTACAAAGCCATCCACAATCTTTCCCCTCCCTATATCTCTGAACTAATCTCCCAATATCTTCCCTCACGTAATGTTCGATCTTCCCAAGACCTCCTACTCTCCTCCACACTTATTCGTTCCTCACGCAACCGCCTCCAAGATTTCTCCCGAATATCTCCTATCCTCTGGAATGCCATGCCTCAACACGTCCGATTATCCACCACCATCGGATCCTTCAAACGGAACCTGAAAACCCATCTTTTCAGGAAAGCTTACAGACTGCAATAACCATTCTGCCGCCTCACCACCGCCTGAGCTGCTGCCTCAATCACCACCAGAGCTGCTGCACCCCCAACCTTCTGTCTTTTCCCCGCTATCCCGTAGAATGTAAGTCGGCAAGGACAGGGTCCTCTCCCTTCTGTACCAGTCTGTCATTTTAAATTTGTTGTGGAAACTTGTTTACTGTTAACGATATCTATAACTTTGTATGTAACCCCCCTTCTCATGTACATCACCATGGAATTAATGGCGCTATATAAATAAATAATAATAATAATAATAATAGAGCAGATTTCTAGTCTGCTTTTGCTATTGAAAACATTATCTATGAGCTCAAAAACTTTTCAGGTGATGCAGTTTTTCAAAAAGCTGATCTGCTTTTGCAGCTGAAAAACGTATCCTCAAAAAACGCAGCAAAAATGCTGTGTGTGAATGCTGCCTTAGATCAGGAATAGAACAGCTATTTATAGGACACTAGCTGAAGAGCCCGGCGCTGCCCAGGCATAGTAACTAACTACGGTTAGTTGTAACAAATTATAATGATTATATCTATATATATATATAAAGCAGAGTGCAGAGCCCCGCCCACTCCGCATAGCTACATTCACTATAATATCCCACATCATCCCTTCAGCCAGAGCCACCGGACTACTACTTCTATTATCCCACATCATCCCGTCAAAGCCACTGGACTACTACCCCCAATATCCCACATCATCCCGTCTGCTAGAGCCACCGGACAACTACCACTAATATCCCACATCATCCCGTCACAGCCGCCAGACTACTACCCCTAATATCCCACATCATCCTGTCAGCCAGAGCCACCGGACTACTACCCCTAATATCCCACATCATCCCATAAGCCAGAGCCACTGGACTACTACCCCTAATATGCCACATCATCCCGTTAGCCTGGGGTCAGAACCAGAGGGCTGAGTGGAACGGTCCTAACTTCCATACCGGGGATCCCTTTAAGAGAGGCCTGGCATCAGAACCAGAGCGCTGAGTGAATTTGCACTGACTTCCATACCAATGATCCCTTTAATAGAAGTCTGGGATGAGAATCAGAGCGCTGAGGGATTTACCATAACTTCCATACTGGAGATCCCTTTAAGAGAGGCCTTGGGTCAGAATAAGAGCGCTGAGTGGATTTGCCCTAACTTCTATACTGGGGATCCCTTTAAGAGAGGCCTGGCGTCAGAACCAGAGCGCTGAGTGAATTTGCAATGACTTCAATACCAATGATCCCTTTAATAGAAGCCTGGGGTGAGAATCAGCGCGCTGAGGGATTTACCCTAACTTCCATACCGGAGTTCCCTTTAAGAGAGGCTTTGGGTCAGAACAAGAGCTCTGAGTGGATTTGCCCTAAATTCCATACTGGGGATCCCTTTAAGAGAGCCTGGGATCAGAACCAGAGCGCTGAGTGGATTTGCCCTGACTTGCATACCAATGATCCCTTTAAGAGAGGCCTGGGGTCAGAATCAGAGCGCTGAGGGATTTGCCCTTACTTCCATACAGGAGATCACTTTAAGAGAGCCTGGGGTCAGTACCAGAGCATTTGAAGGCAATTGCCCTGACTTCCAAACCAGAGATCCCTTTAAGAAAGGCCTGGGGTCAGAGTACCAAAGCGCAGTATGGATTTGCCCTAACTCCCATACCAATGATTCCTTTAAGAGACCCTGGGGTCAGAACCACAGAGCTGAGTGGAGCGGTCCTGACTTCCATTATGGAGATCCCTTTAAGAGAGGCCTGGGTCAGAACCAGAGCGCTTAGTGGAATTGCGCTAACTTCCATACCAATGATCCATTTAAGAGAGGCCTGGGGTCAGAACCAGAGCGCTGAGAGATTTGCTCTGACTTCCATACCAATGATCCCTTTAAGAGGGAAGATGTGCCTATGGGGTGGAGGATGTGTGATGGGTATATGGGAACGGGAGGGGGATTCATCTCTGTCATGTGCTCTCTGCTCCTTTCAGGGGGTCAGACAATGGCTGGGAGCTTATGTTCCCGGGGATGCTAGATTTCTCCCACCATGTCAGTGTCTGCTGAGGTGTTGTCAAGTGGGAAAACTTGCTCATAGCAACCAATCACAGCTCACCTTCTTTTAACCAGCTCTGGTGAAATGAGAGATGCTTTGTGATTGGCTGCAAGGAAAACTGTTGCTCATAGCAACCAATCACAGCTCAGCTTCTTTTGAACAGCTTCGGTGAAATGAAAGATGCTTTGTGATTGGTTGGTGATACACACATACATACATACATTCAGTTTTATATAGAGAGATTTCATAACTTTCCCAAAATTCCTATGAAAAAATATTCAGCACATTCTCCATTGAATTACTGTACAAAATTTATTATATATTTTAGGAGTCAGAGTCGGTCCATTTTATACCAACTCCACCAAAATGAGCACCGACTCCACCACTCCGACTCCACAGCCCTGGATACATACTCTGAAAAGAACACCCTTTCGTGATGGTCTGGGGCAGATTTGCTTCCTCTGGCACCTGAAACCTGTATCGTGTGGAGGGCAAGATGGAGTCAATCAAGTGTCCATAAAGTCTTGAGGAAAACATCCATGCCTTCTGTGAAAAGGCTGAATATTGGACCTGCCATCAGGACAATGATTAAGAGCATACCTAAGAGTTTGCAAGACTTGGTTTCAAAAGATATCCTGGACATTTTGGAGTGGTCGTCATCACAGTCGCCTGTCTCGAACCCCATAGATAATCTTTGATGGATTTGAAAGGAATGCTGCCAGAAGCTGGTTAGCCACAGGTAATAAGAGACAAAGGTTTGTACATTTTGATAATAAACACTAATTTGCAATGGGGGTTGAATAAATTTGATTGCAATTGTATGTACATGACCAGTATCAGACTATTGTGCCAAGGGCTCTCCAATACCATTGTTTCTGGTAGCCCACTGTTCCTTTCCATGCAATATTTCATTACCCTAATTCAAAAATACTCTCAGCGTAGCCGGTCCCTACATATTGCTTTATAATAAAAAACCTTTATGTGCGGCCTATAATCTCTATTATTAAAAGACTTGGACCTATCACAAAACAATATTGCCTTGTATATAGCAGTATGTTGATAGTATACATACAATCTAAATCAGACAGTTACCATATAATATCACTATATAAAGACCAAGTAATATTGGCACATTATGAGCACATATTACCATGACGTAGTATTTGTATAATACACTCTTACTAAATACAAAAACACCAAGAGTACCACCATACAGTGATGGGTAGATATCAGTTCTACAAAGGTGTTCTGTCAACCATAGAAGCGAATACAGTATAGCTAAATACTGTAACTCAAAGGTCACGGCTTCTCTAATTGGAGTCAATTGGAGTCTATCACTCTCACTCTTCCGCTATGACAACCTTTCCTGATCATGACTTGTTCTGCAAACACACTTTTCCAGCATCCCCTGCACCTACAGCATTTCTCATTCTTCTTCCTCTTTAACGGTGCTATTCTGTGACCATCTTATTACTTCTTGTATTATATCTGCTGGTACCCCAGGTGCCACATAAAATTATCGGCTGTGTTGTGCTGTATCTTTGCACTAAATTTTCATATATTGAGAATTCATACAATTTTTGCATGATTAAATTTTATTCATTTGGCAAGTCCCAAAAAATTACCATTTTTTCGTGACCAGAAAATTGTTTAAATATTAGTGAATGCGCTTTCTTTGGATACAGGTATCATTTCAATTAGGCCAGGGTAAACGCATTATTTCTTAAGACTCCCAAACCTCATCACTTTTCCAGACTCATGAAGAGTTGATGCTTTCTGACATTTTTCTGTATGGTAGGTCAGTAATTGTGGTTGCCCTGTAAACCTGTTTTTAGACTTGATACAGTCCATTAAATGGCAGCCTGCCTTCTGCTGAATAGTCCACAGAAAAAGTTTGGGAAATTTTCTGCAGCCCTATATGTAAAAGCAGTAGTCCCAATAAAAAGCATTATATTAGAGAACTGTGTCTTGACTTGGCCCCACACGAGCAGTTTTGTATACTGCAACATGACACTTGTTGATTCTCCTAAAAACATACTCATACCATACTAAGATTTATGAATGTGTTCATAAACCCATTTTTTGATTTGTCCATAGAGCACCGAAATACCATATATATCCATCCGTCATGCACCATTTGACTACTTATTTTAAATGTAGACTTGAATGTCATTAATACTTTGCTATTCCAAAGAGAGAGCACAACTTGGCTTTACACCTCTTGTCTTACAAGACTTCTCTCCGAGGCTTATTCTGTATAATCACATGATCTAAGTGGATTCAAGAATTATATGCACAAAGTCATGTATGCAGTTGTCTGTATATGCAAAAAGTTTTTTGAAATTTTTAACCATCTACTAAAATTTTTTTTTTAGTTTCTTCAAAACTGACACTTCATGTAGATTATGATTATGCAGAGCAAGTTTTATAGGTTGCTAGGAACCCGGCTCAACGTGTGAAATTTCCAAAAGAGTAATTTGTATCATATTGCTTTGTAGAATGGACCGCAATCCTAATTAGAATCTGCTGTATTTCACTATTCTGCACGCCTATTAATCTCAGTGCATTTAAAAAGAAACCAAAATGTTAATCAGTTTAAAAGAAAAACGAGTGGTCACACTAAACCTACAATATATTTTAGCCCTCAGAAGCACTGGGAACTAGTATGATGACTTGTAGAAAAAGAGGGAAATCATTCATTCCTCACAGCTCAAAATGCAGGACGGGTTTTCTGACTGCCCTCTTGAAATCCCACTTTACTGCCAAAGCCTGTCTTTGATTCTTGTTTTGGAATGTCAAACCATCAGATCAGCTTTTCAGGTCCACAGCCCCCTCCCTCGCTCCATTACAAAAGCTCCCCCACAACAATTACCATGCTTGTGACGGATAACATTTTTTGTACTCCGTATAAAACGTTTTAACGCTGTACAATCCATTACACATATATTGCTGAATTCCCTTTCAGTAATTATTCATTAGAAAACATTTAATGTCGCTGTGGATTTCACACTGGGCAGTCTGCGGACAAAGACTCAGGGTAAGCCCATTCTGTAGGATCAAGACTGCTTCTTTTTCCCTAACTCTCGCTGTCTAATCTGAGAAAGTCCAAGATGAAGAGCCCGCCCTTCACAAGGTGGGGAGGGAGGGCGAATTTGTGCAGTTAACGGTCAAAGCACCCCCTGTGTGATCTGACACTCATTTCAAGATGATAGGAAACAATAGAGAATTGTTAGGAGCCTTCCCTTCTTATTTAGTGAAGACACAGGCAGAGAGAGAGACAGTTCAATACATGGGACAAGCTATTCCACCTGCTAATGGTATTCCCTCCCTCTCTCGTCTCCCACTCTTCCACTAAACCTCTCCTCTACCAAGTTTAACGAAAAGAGACAGGTGAAAACGTTTGTTAAAAGAACACCCGGCGCCAAAATATATCAATCCACTGGTGCTCTCTGCCACTGGAGAATAAAAATACCAGATCTGGGAACATTTTAAAGCTAGATAGGAGATGGTGGGATAATGAGAAAACCTCAATCTAGGGGCGTTATATAGAATTTTGAACTCAAAGTTTAAGAAAACCTTTATTCATATAATAGTTGACCCATTAACCTACAAGATTTAAGTCTATGAATGCAAAGACAAACTTCTATGGGCTCCTGCTATTTACAGAAAAGCTGATGACTGTATCATGCAACGAAAAGGTTAGAGAGATGGCCAACCACATGGATATGGCCAAATCTCTCAGTTGACCAGCTAATGAATATGGGGTGGCTTGATGGCAAAACAAAGATCAAGTAAGTTGGATTTCACAATGCCTAATCCTTTTTCCTCCTGGGAGCTAATCTCTACCAGCCACTTATCTTTTTACCTATGTTGAAATAAATATGCACTTCTGCTGGAGCTTAGCATACATGTTTATGGAGAGGTCAAAGGAGAATGGCTAAAATTTCATTTGTCTAAGCAATGTCCGGATCATCTGCGGGTCTCATAAGCAAACCTCAAACCTCATATATGCTTACAGGTTTCTGAGTCCAGGACACCAGTCAGGACAAAGCGTGAAAGTGAGATTTGTGAAAATGGCTCAACAAGTTAGGTGTGCTGCCACAGCCATATTTGCCACTAGGCATCCGAGTGCGGGAGCGACACCATGAAGGACAGTTAATTTTTTTTTTCCTTTAAATTTTTTCCTTCTTACCTCTGCTGGACTGGGGAGAAAAAGAGCCATCTTTATTGGTGATGGGGTGTGAATGGGTAGAGGAGCATCGATCAGCTCTCTTCCCCAACGGAGGAAGATAAATGATACAAGTGAAGGATCTGTGACGACGTCGTGCCCATGTGACTCTTATGAGCGGAGCTATACAACATCTTGCAAGCTAGATGTTTTCCTAGGCTGGAAACAGCAGAAAGGCGCTGGTGACAGGTAATTAGGGAACAGGGGTATATGGGGGTGCAGGCTGTGTGTGAGGGTACATATGGGTGGTGGAAGCTAGATATATGTGTACATATGGGTGGTGCAGTCTACATGTGGGGGTACATATGGGAGTGCAGGTTATATGTGGGGGTGCATATGCGGGTGCAGGCTATCTGTGGGGGTACATATGGGAGGTGCTGGAGATATGTGGTGGTACATATGGGGGTGAACGCTGTATGTGGAGACTGGAGAAAAGGGATGTCTAAGTGGACAAACTATAGCGTCGGGACCAGATGAAGAAGAAAAGTATGTAAAGAACTTCAATCAAAGAGATCACCTATAAGGTACCCGGATCTAAGGGTGCATTTACACTGGTAAATTGCTGAGCTTACATGACTAAATGACAAGTTTTATTAAGATAATTGGCAGTCGTTAATTAGCATGTTTAGACCGGCCAACTGCACTTTTATGCACAGAAAGTGATCCTTAATATGATCCATCTGTGTGCATAGAATAAAAATGCTCTCGGCAGCACGTTTACACAGGATAATCTGCTGCTGAGAACAATGATATTTAAGTAAGCTTAAAGGGAATCTGTCACCCCATTTAACCTATCTATTAATATGGACATTAAGGTTATAGACTATGAAAAATGTTATCCATGTATGCCTCATATCGGATGCCTTGTTGCTGATAAATCATCTTTTAACTGTTTATGTAAATGACCTGCTGTAGTCTTCCATCCTGTTATGGGCACAGGCTTTGCGCAGGTTCCGTTCCCAGTGTGATAATACGCATGCGCCAAGAACACTGGGAGAGGCACGCATGAACAAGGCACTTGATGCCTGTGCCTATAGAAGGGCAAGAGACGATGGAGGAAAGAAGAGAACAGTAATGTGGTAATGTGTACATGCTAAGTTTCCTCTCTAGCGGCCGACGTCACAGGGACAGAGTGGCGGTGATGGGAGCTGAGCTGAGGTATTTGGAGATGAAGTGTTTAGACAGAGTTATCTTCCAGGCTACATCCTCCTCATAACCTGGAAGAGGTCATTTACATAAACAGATAAAAGAGGCTTTACGGACAATAAGGCATCTGATACGGGGCATACAGGTATGACATTTTTCAGCAGTCTATAACATGTATGCCCATATTAATAGTTTAGATGGGTCAAATTTGGTGAAAGATTTCCTTAAAAAATTATTTCACCCGACGAACTGACGTGTTGTTCGTAACATTGGGTGACTGGCAGACTTTTTAGAAAGGCCAACAATCAGTTCCATTGTAAATACACCTTAAAAAGTAACTAAAATTTTGGGACTTTCTACTGCATCTGTATTCCACTTTGTGTGTGCTCCAGTAGACTGAGATGTACACTTTTAAAACCCAGACCCGACGGATTTGCTCAGAATAAAAGAGCCTAAAACATATTATAAAATCTACCAAAAATTTCAGTTATTCTTTTAATGTTTAACAGTGCTACTGCCTGCGACTATTCAGTATTGCGGTTCCTGCATGGCCACAGTGTGATGATGGCTGGTAACAACTCGCATCATCTTCTATTTATAAGGTCATACTGGGAGTTGCAGTTTCACGCGATACAATTGTATATGGCAATGGTTGACCTGATATTGAAATTGATTGCTGTTTTAAGCTTAGTATGTGTTCATGTACTGATGGTGGCTCTGATCCTTAAGTTTTCAGATCCTTAATTTGTC